>NC_072821.1:8745000-9097500 GCF_027744805.1 Dunckerocampus dactyliophorus | reverse complement strand
GAACATGACGCTGCAGTCCTGTGAAGCCAGTCTGATGGAAGAGGCACTGCGATTCCAAGAGAGGATCGCCATGCATGAGAACCAGGTGGCATCTCTGCGAGAGGAGAAGGAATCTATCCAGGACCTCCTGCTGTCCGCACAGCAGGAGTGTCACAAGATGAAGGGGCAGCTTGAAGAGGAGAACAGAGACAGGTACAATTTTACCTGCTTCATATATTTTATGTCCTATCGTTTGTTAATGTACTTGATTGTGTGTCAGGACCCAGCATTTTGAGATGCAGCAGGCTGAGCTCCATCAGAAGTTATTGTGTTTACAACAAGAGCTGAGTGTGTTTAGACACAAGTATGACTCACTGCTAGAGCAGGTGGACCAGCAACAGCACCTCATACAGCAGCTGTCACAGGTTCAGGACGAGCCAGGAGAAAGGTTTAGCACCACAGAGAATGAAGACGCAGACTTCAGCAGTGAGTGCATGCTTTAAAATAGAGATGATAATGTCATGATGGGATTTGCTTTATGGCACATTAAGACTGAAATCTCAAATCCAGCAGAGACATCAAGCCACAACAACTTGGAACCCGCACTAGACTCCTTGCCAGTGAATGAGTACAAACTGGAAGAACTCTCAAACCAGCCCAATGAGGCCGCCAGGTACAGCGCCTTTTTCAATCATAAGAAATACTCACTTATTAGGATAAATGCAGCTTATCTATTTTAAATCCTTTAGTGGGACAGAACCAGTCCTCGAGTTCATCAAACCAGACATGATTCAAGGACATTTGGAAGAAGACAAAGATGCATTCATTGAAGATAGGGAGAAAATGCAGGACGATCATCAGCAGCAGCAGTTTGATCAGGTAGGAAATATGTTGTTTTTAGCAAAAGTGTTTATGTACTAGAGTGGTTCCCAAACTTTTCAGTGGCGTACCCGTTCAGACATTTGACTTGAAGCCATGTACCCCCTCCTGCACACTTAAAAAAAACATTAATTTCATAGTAAGTAAGTAATTCTGGTTTCAACCATTTTTATTTTGCATGGTCAAATTTTGATACGTTTTACATGAGCAACGATAAATAAGTAAAGTATTCGTCCTACATATCTTTTATTTCAGCCAGATGTTAGGATCCTTCAGTTGAACTTGAGCTTCACTTTTGTCCTCTTGCAATCGCTATGATTTATGTCTGCATATTAATTTCATATCAAATTGAAAGGGAAAGTTGAACAAACATGATAAAGCAGTATCCAAAGTGCAAAAATTCGTACAAGCAGTGATAAAGCCTCATTTTCGGGAGAATCCCCACTCTCTCATCCAAACATGCACACACATTGACAGGTTTTCAGAGTGCCGGAACACCGATAGAAATAAAATCTTCAAGATTAAATACTCTTAATGCACAACATAATCATCAAACTTACTGATTCATATAACTCACACAAAGCAATGAAGAACTTCATGCTCTGTCTCCTTCCTTTGTGCTCTGACTGTGCGCGTTGCGCTGTGAGGGCTTCAGGTGCACTCCTAATTATGAGTGTTAGGCGCTAATTGTTGTTCATTGGTACTCCCTATGCTAATTGCCGTACCCCTGGGGGTACGCGTAAACCACTTTGGGAACGTAGGATGTACTACACCAGGATCAACAAAGTAATTTTAGCTATAATTTCTCAATTCTGTTTTCGTTCTTGCAGGCTCCAGAGGAGAACTCTCCTAAGACTGGCCTTGAAAATGAAGCTGCTACCTGGGAGCTGTCACTGTGTTCCACCTCTTCGGATGACACCAGGGAGTTACCATCCAGCGGTGAGTATAGTGACACTCACTAGATTGTGCAAATGCACAATCTATTATACAATAGCTAATGTATATCAAATTTTTCTCTTTGCAGTGAAGATAATGCTCAGTTTGAACAATTCACGCTATCAGTGACGTATTGATTTTGCGATACAGTCATGGCGAAAAATATTGGCATGCAAATGTTTTTGGCCGTGGCTTTATAAATTAGGCGGATTTGGTTGCATTCCATACAGGCATGGCCAAAAACATTTGCATCTTTGGCATGCCAGTATTTTCGCCATGACTGTGTGTTTATTATTGTGGTAGCAGATGCATCATATGGCGAGGTGTATATAATGTTTTGCCCTTCACATGTAGCAACCAAGATATTAGAATATTCAATACCTGTCAGTATGATACAATCTGCTGCGACCTCAATGATAAACATATTTCAATCATTCAGACTAAAACAGTGAAATACTAAATAATACTGTTTTTACACTCATAGCAGAGATGGAGATTGTGCAGTTACAACACGACCATGACAAGAAAAAGCTCTCGGAGCGAGACGAGGAAGTCCAGGCCCTGCAATCTGAGATTGAGTGTCTGACCTCTGACCTTGCACTGAGGAAGGAGTTGACCTCTGACCTCCAGGCCCAAGTTCAAAACTTGGAGAATAAAGTTCATTCAGCAGAAGAAGAGGCGTGTTGTGCAGCACACAAGCTGAACAGTGCTCTGCAGCAGAGGAACAGCCTCACTGATCAGGTGCGTTCCAGACTCTCGTTGCATTTATAACATTTATTATAAATAACTTGAGCAAATGGTTTATGTTTTATAATGTAGTTGTCAAAAATGTCAGAAGAGACGGAAACATTAACCCTGCAGCTCCAAACAGCTCACTGCCAGCTAACCGATGTCATGGAGATGATGGAAGAATTGCAAATGGCCAAAGGTAAACATAAAAATGCAAGAGAGACATTAATATTGCAAGTATTTTACGTTATAAGTAACACTGTAACTTACTGTATTTACCAATATTCCTGTTTAAGGTGGGTGGGACGAGAAGTTCCTTCAGCAGGAGAGCGAACTGAGGAGGGTTCGCTCAGAGAAAGCCAACCTGGAGCAGCACATCCTGGGCATGGAATCTGAGCTGGAAGCCCTGCAGGAGGAGCGCAGCAGGCTGGGAAATGAGTTAGAAACTCAAAGGAAGCTGTGCTCAGGCTTGGAGCAGCAGATAGAAACAATGTCCACTGAGGTGAGTGCTCGGTCTCATCTCATATGTACAAAGTCAGGAAAAGGATATAAATTATTCAGTATTTTCATTTTTGCACAAATGAATGTAGTCTCATTTGGACTTTGGCAAGTAGGCGCGTTCTTGGCTGTTAAGAATTGACCGATTTGTTGTGACATTGCTCCTAGACACTCCAGCTGAGAACAGAGCTGGTTTCCTGCACCGAGGAGCGAGATGAGCTGAGCCAGTCTGTGGGACAATGGCGACAAAAGGTTAACGGGCTGGAGAAGACCAACTGTGACACCAGGAGTTTAATATCCATCCTGGAGGAGGATATCAGAGCAGGGAGGAGGGAAAATGAAGCTCTGCAAGGCAACGTGAACAAAATCAAGACAGAGCGGCAACAGGTACACACTCGGGACCATTGCTTGTGAATAAGCTAGTCTACATCGTTATTATAAGAGTTGTCTTTCTGTCTTAAGCTTTTGGAGCAGATGAAGGTGTTGGAGGAGGCTGTGTCCCAGCAGAGTGGAGAGAAAGAACAGCTAATGGGACAGCTTGACAAGATTAAAGAAGATCACACATCTGCCAATCAAAACACAGAGTCCATGTTCAGCAAAATCCAGGTAAGTAAGGAAAATGCTGAAAGTCATTTTAATGTGTGTAGGACCTTTTTTAAAAATTTCCCTTGGTCTTTCTTTGCCAAGGCTTTGGAGGGAGAAGTGAGACAGCTGACTCAGTCTCTGGAGTCTTCTCTACTAGAAAAGGGTGAAATCGCTTCTCGTTTGAACTCTACTCAAGACGAGGTCCAGCAGATGCGGAGCGGCATTGAAAAGCTCCGTGTCCGCATCGAGTCTGACGAGAGGAAGAAGCAGCAGATGGGCGAACTGCTCAAAGGTAACTTCGGAATCGTCCTGAGACTTTGTCTTGCTAGAAAGACCTGACCAGGAGTTTGTGTTTTGCAGCTGCTCAGAGGAAGTCCGACTCACTGCAAGACCGCATCGATGCTCTAGAGAGAGAGAAGGAGGAAGTGGAGAAAGATCTTGAGGAAGCTGTCCTTCAGGTACTATCAATGCTTTACATTGCTCGAATAAACTTAAGCTGAACTAGTTTTAACATATAGTATTTTTGACATACATATAAATACAGGCTGAGACCACTAAAGCAGAGCTGGAGGAAGAAAGGCAAAAGGTACATTCATAAAAATACTGTCTTATAGGCATAAAAGGTACCTCATTAAACATCCTTAGAGTGTGTAAATATACAGTAATTCTTCATAATTTCTTAGGCTTTCTTCTCTACCTGATTATCTCATCTAATTTTGATCCTCAGGTGGAAGAAGAGAGGAGAGATCTCAATGAGGAGCTCTTGAAACTCTCTGCCACTCTGGACAACCTGAAATCTGAAAAGGAGCAAATGGAGAGGGAGCTCCTAACAAAAGATCAAGAGCTGGAGGAGCTGAAGGCTGCCAAAGAGGAGCTGGAGCAAGGGCTGGAGAATTGCAAGGTGGATCGTAGAGAAGAAGAGGCAAGGCAGAGATGCAGGGTGGAGGAGTTGGAGAGGGGACTGAGGGAGGAAGCGGAGAAGCTGACAAGGCGAGCGGACGACCTCCAGATGCAGCTTGAAGTAACTCGTCAGCGAGAGATCTCCCTTGAAGAAAAGAGCGCAGAAACGGAGAGGGAGCGAGAGAGGATGAAGGGTCTGCTGGCAGAGTTGGAGGAGGAGAAACTATGTCTGCAGAGCTCATTGGAGAACCTGAAAATGGGGGGGAAGGAGTGGGAGGAGCTGGAAAACAATCTGATGACTCGCATTCAAGGTCTGGAAGAAGATATTGTAAAAACCAAGGAGGCAGAGAGGGAAGGGTTGGAGCAGCTAGAAGGAGAAAACCGACGGCTCTTAGAAGAAAAAGAGAGACTGCAGCAGGAGATTGAAAAGCTTAATTTTATCCAGGAGGAGCAGGAGAGAGACAGGGCAGAGGAGGACAGACAGAGGCTGGAGGCAGAGATGAAGACGCTTCAGTCATCCTTGACGCTGATGGAAGAAGAGAAGAAGTGTATGTCCTCAGCTCTTTCTATGTTAGAACAAGAGAAGCAAAAAGCTGAAAGTGACAAGGAGAAACTGTCAGAGGAGCAACTGAGTCTTCAGTCCACAGTTGCCTCCATGGAGGAGCAGCTGGAATCACAGCAGCTCTCTGTCTCAAAGCTCAATAATCAGGTACACACACGTACTTAGTGGTATAATGTGGCATATAATAGAAATGGAGCCGTTAATAGCCAAATATGTTCAACAATAAAAATGTGGAAAAAATAGCAAAGAGTCCAGTTTAAAATAGTGGTTATCAATAGTCAATATTGTTTACTTCTTATTCTGTAGGTGACAGTAATGTGCTTAAATGATCATTTCTTAAAAAAAACACAGGTTTTGTGAAATTGCTTCAGTAGTTTGTTTTCACTGTGCTGTTGTGGGTTCTGTGCATGTACTCTGGCGTCCTCCCACATCCCAGAAACATGCATGTTACAGGCTCTAAATTATCCATGAGTGTGAATGGTTTATATGTCTTTATGCGCCCTCTGATTGGCTAGTGATCAGTCCGGTTGCTGTAGCCTCCTCTCAAAGTGTGCTGGGATAGGCTCCAATTTTGTACGGAGTGTAAATAAGTTCACTAGTTTGAATTCCATCCTAATTGTCTCCGCCCAGGTGTCTGAGCTGTCATCTCATGTCGCCCGTCTGTCCAAAGAGAGAGACTCGGCCAATGGCAAGCTGAATCTTTGGATGAAGACGTGCAAACAGCTGGAAGAAGAGAAGCAGCTCATACTGAGCAGCTCAGGTTTGTTTGTTTGTTCACACCTCCAGGAGTTTCCTCCATGTAGCCTTGTCATTAAGTCAATTTTTAACATGGACCACTTTTACACCAGATGGGCAGAGCAATGAAGAGGCGAAGAAGCTGCAAGCAGAGGGGAGGAAGGAGGTGGAGGAGCTGAAGGCGTCCCTTAAGGAGTCGAAGGCAGAGTCTGAGGTGAAAAGCAAGGAGGTGGAGGAACTGAAGGCAGCCCTCGAGGAGGTGAATAGTGAATTAAAAGAAGTCAACCAACTTGTGGATGAGAAGACAAAGGAGGTGGAC
Organism: Dunckerocampus dactyliophorus; assembly: GCF_027744805.1. NCBI lineage: Eukaryota > Metazoa > Chordata > Actinopteri > Syngnathiformes > Syngnathidae > Dunckerocampus > Dunckerocampus dactyliophorus. The sequence continues at coordinate 9,091,378 of NC_072821.1, read as the reverse complement.
GACACCATGAACAAATACTGCAGCCTGATGTTGGAGGTACACAAACTAGAGGAGGCCAATGAGTTGCTGACAACAAGGTTGCAGCATCTGACTGCCAGCAAACACAACAACAAAGACAAGATCCACAACAGTGGTGCTGACGGTCGCCGGCGCTCTGCAAGAACTTCCTCCTCCTTAAAACAACAGGACGTCCACCTGAATGTCAACACAGAAAACACAGCTCCTTCCACTCCTCAGAGGTCCCCGCAGGGCTCCTCCTCTGGGAAGAGGGCTCATAGAGAGATGAGCAATAAAGACAGCGCCCAGGAGGCCCTTCACAACCTCACCAAGAAGATCAAAGCCAACGCTGTGACCACACCTAAAACACGGACAGAACAGGAGGAGGAGTTCCGGCCTGAGGGACTTCCAGAGCTGGTACAGAGAGGTATGGACGCCTAGCCCTAATTTACTGTACTGTATATGGCAATATAAGATGTGGATGTGGTTTGTCCTCTCAGGGTTTGCTGACATTCCTATGGGGGAAGCCAGCCCCTTCATCTACAGGAGAACCACAGTGAGGCGCTGCAGCCCTCGACTGGCCACCAGGGAGACCTCCACCACATCAGACAGCAAGGTGAGCTGTAACACACCCAACTCCTTACATCCAGGGCCAGCTTTTCAAACACACCAGGAAAGTTGTAACCTAGCTTTACTGTCACGTGACGTCTTCATTAATCAACATTGTTTAGTTGATTAAGTATGCTTTGATGTCATGCTATTTGACAAGCTAATGTTGCTATAGGTTCCAGGTTAAAGGTCAAATGCAGCTCTCCTGCTGTTTATTTAATTGTTTTTGTTTTTTTACTTTATATTTTCCTTTTTCAATTTTTTAGCAAACAAACAAAGTACAAAGGGGCACTGGATTTACAGTTTTCAATCATTTCTTTGATTTTCTCCTCCTAATGCTCATGTTGTTTTCCCCTCATCGGGTTTTTCCACCTTTGCTCCAGCAGAGTCCACAGGCTAAAGACGCCTCAAGCAGGAAGTGTCTGAGTGGCGAAGAGAAGGACATGGAAGCAGACAAATGTTATGTTCAGTAGGAACGCAGAAATACACTGCACGTGTGTGTGTATATATAGTGTACATATAGACTTGGTTACAGTACACTCCACTTTTTATCATCACTCACATCAAAATCTGACAGTTAGCACGCACTTTTTAAATTGTATTATGGGGTATTATGTGGCACTATACAGATATTTAGGAACAGCAAGCATGTTTTGGAATACCACTAAGATTGTCTCTGAATGTAAACTAGTCTCACTGTTCTGTATGCTTTACTGCCCTCAGCCTGTGTACCTTGTACAGCCTTGACCATATTTACAAGTAGTAGCTACTTTTCTTCTAAGGGCAGCTACCTTTTTATGTCCTTTTGTGCTGTTTCACATTTTGTAAATATTTTTATCGTAGCATAATTGAAATAGTTTCTCGAATCAAATCTTTGCTTTGTAGCATCTCTTAATAATATAGCTTATAATATACATAGAAGGTGCTTATTGTATCTTGTGCAACTTTATGAGGTTACTGATTGCTGTAAATAGCTTAAGAATTTAGACTTTTTTTTATGACTAAACATGTTTAATTGACTATTGTGGTTTCTTTTCTTTTCATTTTGCATGACTAAATCAAATGTCAAATCATTAACAGTAAGATCAAATGGACTAAAGCAGATAATATATAGTCAGTATCTTCTCCCCTAATAAGGTTGTAAGGATCATTTATTTTTATTTTATTTTTGCTTTTGTGCATCATTTTATTGTGCAATTCCATTGTCAACAGCTCAAGTGGCGGTCAGTCAGCTATGTTGACCCCTGGGCAATTAATAAAATAACACAATTAGCACATTTTTAAAGATAAAAACAATACATTAATAAGTATTTAACATTTTTTTGCATTTTACATCCTGGCAGCTAATTAACTGATAAAAGCAGTTAATTAGCTGCCAGAACATGGGGAAAAAAAAGGGGGTCATGCTCAAACTCTAAAATTGGCACTGTGTTGCATTAGGGTAAATAAAATGTTCTAGCCCAAGATAAAGTGTTCTCTCTGAGCCCGTGTGTCACTTCCTGACAGTGACTGCTGCTTACATAGTGTTAACGGGTAGAGAATGGCTCAAATCATGCATACAGTATACAGTCGGTCAGTCTGTACGGCCCACGGATGGACATGCACACACATGCGTACACAAACACACACTCGGAGGCCGGTGCCAGTCATAACACAGCTCAGCCGACCTGTCTCATCTTTTTCCCGTGTGCCAGGCCAGAGTTGGTTCTGGCACCGTAGCTTCCGTCAACTCTCCCAGCTCCAACAGGAAGGTATCTGCACAGAGGTGTGTGTGTGTGCGTGTATGAGACTGGAACGTCTAGCTTCTCTTGTTCCCATAACCCAGAATACACTGCTTTTAACATCCACAAACACATTATATTACTATATACTGTATATATGGAAAAATGATTAGACCACCCTTGTTTCTTCAGTTTCTTGATATCCATTTTAATGCCTAGTACAACTAAAGGTACATTTGTTTGGACAAATATAATGATGATAACAAATATAGCTCATAAGAGTTTCATTTAACAAGTGATATCTAGCAACTTCCATGGTTTGTCATATATTTCCTACTAGATTAATGTTGCCTTTATTGGGTTAAAACAAAGGTCAAATAGTCACACTGACCTGAGCTGACACGTCAATAACCTTAATACATGAGCTGATCAATGGGTACTGATTGGAACCAGTGTGTCTGCTTCATAAAGTTTATGACTGTGTGCATGGTCACTTTTTTATAATGGATATGTCACTCTTCTCTACAATTAAGACAAAAATATTGCAGGAAAACTTAACGTTCCTCCAACAATAATGTTATCAGCATGTTTGTGGATGCTTCCCTGGTTGCAAACAAACACAGTACATGTAAGGTCCAGTTACACACACAGAACTAGAGCTTTACTGTACTCCCTCACTAGACCCCAGGCTTCTTCTTTCTTCTTATTCCTTTAATTACTGCACATAGTCCCCTGACTAATAATAGCAGGAAAGTGAAGCTAAAGAGAGGCAGCCCTCTAGATGTTTTACTTCATTTCACTTCTGATGTTTGGAAACATGAGCTCACCTCAGGGGATGTGCCATTTGAGGAATACGTGGCAATGGACCTTCATGCTACTAATCTTGATTTATAATTTTAAAAAAAAAAAGTCATGATGATGATAGTAAACTCACCTCACACTGAAGAAAATACAATACATTCATAAAAAATATTTATGATATTGTATATATTTTAACAATCTGTCTGCACATTAACTGATTTAAGTATACAAATAAATAAATATGACCAAAAAGGGGTCACGTGTGTGTGCACGCGCGGTCTCCTTCTTTCGGGTCTGACCAGCTTCCTCGCTTCTCCAATTAGAGTGCTGCTTCTTCTTGCGTGTCCTCCAATCAGCTCTCTTTACACTCTCGTCTTTGCCAAGTGTTTCTGCTGCCGGATTAGTCTGTTGTGAGTACTTTATTTGGTTAGCGTGTTTGTGTTTTCTATCGGCTCTTCACTGAAAATGAATGAAGTCGTATTTTTTATTAATAATAATTTCCGACTAAACTCGTAAATTTATGAGTGAAAATTATATTAGGGGAGCATCTGCTTGTCTCAGGTGGCTTCATGACGTGTATTGTGTGGGAAATTTGTTTTTCACTCTTGTTAAAATTGACATTTAATATCGTAATGTCGCGATTTTTTCAAAAAATATACAACTGAAAGGTACCCAAATTAACTTTATTTTCATGGCATAATTATTATATTAGATATTTTTTCTAGGCCATCAACACCCACAGTGACTGTAGGCCTATATTGTCTTTTAATGGGCTTTCAATAATGACACAGCAAACAAGACAAAGCAAAGAACTACACTTGACTATATTTGCTACTTCTGTAGCGTACAAAACATTACGTTATTTAGACCCTAATAAAACATTCATCATTCCAGACAGTGGTAGAAATATGTTAAAAGTAGCCCCAAGAGAATATTTAGTGTACAAAAATACTCATAAACAGCATATCTGGCACATATGGCAGAAAAAAAAACATTTTGTAACTTTAGCTTCATTTTTGCACAGCTTAAAAAAAGTTGCACGTGGAGCTGGCGATAGTAGGCTAGCAAACCAAAAAAAGTCATTCAGCTTTTTAGTACTCAATAAAACAGCCTGGTTTATTTGAGACACTATTCATGTATAAACTACTGTAGCTCCGAACATAGTAATCACTTATAAGACTTTAGTTTTGATTCATATTCTTTCAGCGGAACACTTTAGCCCCATAATCATCATAAACCAGTGTAAAGCAAATGTTAAAAGATAACACAATAATACCCCTTTCAGTTTTCTTTTCAGTATGGAAGAGTGTGTTTTGTGTAATAGTCCATTACTGCTTGTGATTTGCAAAAAGTCAGAACTTAATAGTAAAATAACGGGATGCAAACTGTAGTTACAAAGAAATGTGAAATCAAACTGCATTTTGGTCTGCCGGTGGAAGAGGCCTCCTTATTGATTTTGTGTGTGTGTGTGTGTGTGTGTGTTTTTACACTCACAAAAACATTACTGAATGTTTTTGGAAGCATATTGTAAAGTGACAGATGCAGATTTACTCTATGTAAAAGATTAGAGCCATCCCATATAGATTCCAAGTCTTATGTACAATAGTGGTTCTAAAAAATGCGCTTGTGTTACAATTGCAGGTTTTTGAGCCTCAGCCCAGACCTAAGTCTATGGGGTGTGCACAAGACATGCTCTTGCAATCTGATACATTTTGGAGCACTTTTGCAAGGATTAGTGGGCAAATATCATCAAGATGTCTGTGCTTATTGTACATTTATATAATTCTTGGCTCTTGTTACTAAGCACTTGAATGTCCACTTCCTAGGCTTGTGCTTAAACGTTTGATAAGATAAAAGATTTAAGGCACGGTGATACTTAAACTAAACTGCCCCACAGTTGCTGGGAGATTTTTGAAGTGTTGCGTTCAAACCTGCAGCTCCAACAATGTGAGTAAATATAATCTTTATGAAAGATCAACATTATGGTGGCCTACAGCTGTTAGTGACAATAAGGTCTACAGAATAAGCATAACCAGAAATAAGTTTCAAAAAAGCCTTCAGCTTATAGCAGGGGCCAAGAGAATTAAACCAACCGTATTCTCCACACTCTGTTTAAACTTTGTCCCGTGAGCCGAGTTCTGGTCGGATTTCGGTTAGTTGGTGGGGCCACTTAAGTAAAGAGTTTGGCTTCTCAAAACAATATGCCTTTAAAAGCGTAATACATTTGCATTACAAAAATGCCTCCTTGGAAAAAAAAACATTTCCCAAACAATCGAGAGGTCTATTTTCTCTCCTTTGGTATCACTGCACACTACCACCAGCTGTCAAGTGTTGCACACATTACATCAACTGTTTCACATTCTTTACCTCTGCGATAGTGAAAGTAAGCATGTCTCACTATGCCTATATCGATAGTTGCATTTTCCCATCTTATTTTGACTGCTTTCCAAATGAGTATAGATAGTTCTTACCTGGAACAGCAGAACTCTTCAAAAACATATTTCTTTCCTCTGTCTTGGGCGTGTAGGAAAGTAATCCTTGTTGCTGAAGTGTGGACTATGTTTCATCCTGGCCACATTATACACATCCACTATACGGCAAGAAGCCGAAGTTGTCTAATGTCCGTGACAGGAAAACGATGGAATACCGAATATAGGGTGACTCAGATACATTCTCGTTACAGCCCAGGTAATTACAAGTCTGCACGATTTATTTATTACATTTTTTTCAGAGATATTTTCTTATTTGACAATATCACTCTAGCGTAGCTGTCACTTTCACTCTCTCGCATTGCAGCGGTCTTCATCTGCGCATGTAAACACTGTGGAACACATACAAAACAGTGGATATGCAGTGATGCCAACGGAGAGAAAAGAGCGCCGGGCGATTGAGAGGTCTGATTTCTTTTTTTGGGGGGGAGGCATTTTTGTGATGCAAATGTATTAATCTTTTGAACGCATATTGTTTTGAGAAGCCAAACTCTTTACTTAAGTGGCCACACCAGCTAACCGGAACTACGTTCCTCATCACGAAATCTGACCAGAACTTGGCTCACGGGACGAAGTGGGGGAAAGTCACTGTTGATGCACTACACTGCTGATGGGGATGTCATGCAACCTCATGTCAAAAAATCCAAACTCTCCCTTTTAACAGCAGGTTTCTGCTCATAAGCTTGCAGCAGCTGTTGTAAATTGTGTTGAAATACTGCAGTTAAATGCAGAGTTACCAGGGCTTGAAACGTTATATTCTTCTCTTATTTATAGTCAATGCTCACAGCAGAGCATGTCCAGTCAATATTAAAAACAATACTTCTTGCACCTGTAATCACTTAATGTGCGGAAAAGATGTCCCTCTTTGTTAAAAATCCACGGTGTTGTGGAGCAGCACTCAAAGCAAACAGTTTTGGTGTTTCTTTTTTCCTACTTAATGTGTTCAATAACTTTCATATCTCCTCTTTCCAGGTCCAGTCCATTCATAAACAAGCCACAGTTCCGGGTGAGTGTTGATGTCAGTCCCTGAAGCCCTGCCTCTTTATCGCTCTTCTCTCGCTCCTCGCTGTGATTGGCTGAAACCAACCTCCGGGGCAGCGCGTGCTCTGGTGTCGGGCTAAAGCCGAGCTCAGACGATAGTTTGCGTTTGATGGAAGCCGCCCGCTGGAACTTGTCGTAGATTTCCACACTGACTCGTCTTCGTGTTTCCTTGAACTCCGCTGACACATTGGCGGTCCACTCTGCTGCGTGGGCACGGATTTCTCCCACCTGTGGAGCAGTGATGTACGGTGAGGTTCGTGACTGGTGAGGCATGGAGTTTTTTTTTTTTATGTAAATACAGTTTGCTCATTAAGAAAAGAACAAGAAGAGAATAATTCACTTTGATTAAAAACAATTGTTTTGAAATACTTCTTAGCCCTATTTATTTATTAATTTTAAGATTTGTGTTCTTACCTTCTTATCTGTATAAGAAGTACATGTACCCTATCCTTCTCCAGGAAAAGCTCTGATACTTTGGTGCAAATGTCTGATTGGGTATGTAATACTCCATCTTGGCAGTCAAGTACATTTTCTGAATTCACTCATTCAGCAGAGCATACAAATATCTCGCATTTGGCTTGCTCTCCAGCTGGTGCTGGTGCTGTCAAAAAAACCCTCTGACAACAGTGACAAACACCTTCGAGCTCACGCACGCCCCAACTCCTTCAGGATGACGCGGGTACTGCAAGTGCCTCCCGTATGACATTTCCGTAGCACATTTCTGTCCGATTAGCAAGAATAATGATGTGACACATTAAAGACATTTCACGGGCTATCGAAAGTCATGGTGTATAATAAATGTTTCTGCTACATTATATATACAGTATATAGCAACATGCTGACAAGCAGAAACTGGCAGGCGCTATGATCCTACTCAGTGTGCACTCAGATGGTAGGTTCGCATATGAAACAGAGAAGAGACGCTCACGACACCCTCACCTTAGGGTTCTGCCCTGTGTTCGATCAGGAAAATTCAGCAATTTTTTACTTAAATGTTAAAAACTATTGGAATCATACAGAAAATATATTTATCATACATTTCAATGGACAAATATTAATATTTATTTTATGTTATTTCATTTTTTAAAAAGTTGGATGCCCAGTAACTGTCAAGGTGCCCTGTTTGAAAGCCCAATACCAGACTGTCAAGTAGGGATGGGCCGACCGATACCTATAATATCAACACTACCGATGCCAAAGATTCCGATTATTTGATGTTTCTATATCAATGTTTTGTCGCATTTAGGTGTATGCATGTGTGTATGAGAGAAGCCAAGCATCTTAGCTTTGTGTTTTAGGCGACAATGCAAATATCTAATAATACATCTCATTAACAATTCATACATTTTCCTTTTAGACTATGCCGAGGGCCAATAAAAAAAAAAGACAATTTGTACCCATTTGTAGCGAAATTCTCCCTCCCTCTTATGGCGGTATCCTGTGCCAACACTCAACATTCATGCTTCCGCATGACTATTTGTGCCATCACTTCTATAATGATGCATTTCCCTGACGTTGTGTGTTGTTTTGAGCCTTAATGTTTTTGTTATAGAAGGTGGCAGTTGTCACGTATAACTTGTGAGAAAAGCAAAGGCATTAATGGAATGATATGTCTTTCTAAAATGTGTTGGCGGTGATAATGAGCTTGCCAGGATTCTATGACTTCTATGGCTTGGCTATATTGCGCGTGTGCATGCAATCATGCCATTTAGCATGAAATAATTATGTTTTTAATTATGTATTATTTGCCAACGTATTGGGAAGAAAATTTCATACGTCACTATTGTTTGTCAACGTATGCCATAACAGGTGGCGCTGTCACCCCCGATCTTAGCCAGTCAGACGCCTGAAGAGGATAATATAGAATAATATGTATGCGACAATTAAAAAGGGTCAAATTGAGGAAGAGTTGAATGGTACATCTTAGAATGATGGTGAACTGGAGAGAATAACATAAAAATATATGAAATATAAAGTTAACAAAATATAATATCAAATATTTTTATATATAAATGTATTAAATAACTTCTGAACTGAACTGCGTGACAATTATTTTCCGATCGATTTGTGGAGAAAAAGTAGTACAACTTGTGTCCTTTCTGACTCCTGTGAAAACTCTCTTCCCTTTGGAGAAAACTGCACTCATTTGCATAAGTTGTGTTATATTTAGAGCGCAAATGAGTCAAGATGCATGTCCTGATGATGAGGACACGGTCATGATTTATGCAAACTCAGGAGAGACTCACATTAACAACCTATGAGGATGTGTTTAGGTTGCGTAAAGTCAGTTTGATCACCGAACACTTATCATTGAAACAAAGTTCAAAGCAGAGGACAGCAGCCTATGAGGGGACATGGCACTGTTGTCACCGTACTGTAATATTGTATATACACTCACAACACACTTTATAAGGTATGCCTGTTTATTAGAAAGATAATAATGCTCAGTTTTGATTGACACCATCAGACCACTGAATTAATGCAACGATATGTTGAAATGCATCATAGTAGTAGCTGATTTTAATACTATGTTGTGCGGTACCTAATGATACCTTTTGTTGTGTCCAGTGAGTGTATACAGTGGTGTGAAAGTGTTTGCGCTCTTCCTGATTTTTAATATTTTGCATGTTTGTCACACTTAAATGTTTTAGATCATCAAACAAATTTAAATGTTAGTCAATGACAACACAACTGAACACAAAATGCAGTTTTTAAATGAAACTTTTAATTTTAAGGGAGAAAAAAAAATGCAATTCAATCAAGCGCTGTGGAGGAGTTTTGGCCCACTCATCTTTGCAGAATTGTTGTAATTCAGCCACATTGGAGGGTTTTTCAGCATGAAGCGCCCTTTGAAGGTCATTCCACAGCATCTCAATAGGATTCAGGTCAGGACTTTGACTAGGCCACTCCAAAGTCTTCATTTTCTTTTTCTTCGGCCATTCACAGGTGGACTTGCTGGTGTGTTTTGGATCATTGTGCTGCTGCAGAACCCAAATTGGTTTCAGCTTGAGGTGACAAACAGATGGCCGGACATTCTCCTTCAGGATTTTTTGGTAGACAGCAGAATTCATGGTTCCAGTTATCACAGCAGGTCCTCAAGCAGCAAAACAGCACCAGACCATCACACTACCACCACCATATTTTACTGTTGGTATGATGTTCTTTTTCTGAAATGCGGTGTTACTTTTATGCCAGATGGAATGGGACACACACCTTCCAAAAAGCTCACCTTTTGTCTCATCAGACCACATAAGTAGTCTTGGGGATCATCAAGATGTTTTCTGGCAAAATTGAGACGAGCCTTAGTGTTCTTTTTGTTCAGCAGTGGTTTCTGTCTTGAAATGCTGCCATGCAGGCCGTTTTTTGCCCCAAGTCTTTCTTATGGTGGGGTCATGAACACTGACCTTAACTGAGCAAAGGGAGCCCTGCAGTTCTTTGGATGTTGTTGTGGGGTCCATGGAAGGTTGGATTTTTTTTGTCCATTAATGAAAAGGTTCATTTAAAAACTGGATTTTGTTTTGTCATGGACTAATATTCAAATTTGTTTGGTGAGCTGAAACATTTAAGTGTGACAAACATGCAAAAAAATAAAATCAGGAAGGGGGCAAACACTTCACACCACTGTATGTGTCAGTAATACTAATAATTCATCCAGTGAAACCTGTACTAAAAAGCAACAAACCTCCTCTTTGGTCCTCCGAGAAATGACTCTCAGCCAGTCTCCAATCATGCTGAGGATGGCAGCAAAGTAAGCCAGCCCTACCAGAATCCAGAACCACACTACTGGTTTGTAGTAGTCCAGGTACTCAATTTCTGACCCGCCTTGACACAGGTAGAAACATACACATAATCACCCATGAGCCATACACGTGAATAGACTTTTATGTTGCCTTCTTGATTTACCTGCCACAAAGTCTCCAAACCCGATGGTCGTCAAGGTGATGACGACAAAGTAGAGTGACTCCAATGCGGACCAGCCCTCGATGTGCTTAAAGATGGCTGCCGGGAGCGCCACGAACAGCAAGCAGCCAAACAAGACAAACAGAAGCGTGGATATGACCCGAATCTTGGTCTGACTGACATCCCAGTGCTGCAAGCACAACACATGAGGCGCTCTTTTACTACTTCTTGGGCCTGTACCATGTACTTACTGGGTTATTATGCTTTAACATTGACAGAACACACACTAGCGGGCCACAAAATGAGGAACACTTGTATAGTTTCTCATATTATGACCCTCATCCAGCTAATAAGGCAAACAAAATATTAGTGGTTGAGTGAATGTCCATCAAACACACTTCCACCATATATTTTATTATCTGATCGAATACTAGTTATACATGTTTGTTTTAAATTAAAAAAATACATATTACTGCTGAATAAAGTTGTAAAGACAGAAACACATTGCTCAACAACCTGATGTGAGGAAGTAATAACTACTAAAAAACAAAACCAAAAATAACCTCAAGGGAATGCTTGAACTGTGGCTGTAAAAAAAACAATCTGGCCTTCAAGCCAGGCTTTCACACTCAAAGCGACGCAATGAACCGCAGCTTTAGTCATCATCATAGATTTCTCAGAGTCCTTCAGGGGCTCTTAGAGAAGGAGCTAATCAGCTTTTAGCCAAACCCCTGATTGATTGCTTAATTGATTACATGTATCCCAAGTAGGAATTGGCAGTTGAAGTAAAGTCAATTATCAGTTAATCGCAAATGTTCAATATGTATTTTGTTGGTGTAGGTGTGATGTTTTGTTGTTTTGGATTATGCAAAAACTGTTTCTGATACTTTTTAGAACCTTTTTTTTATAAACTGAAAAACATTTGTGTTTTTGCCTTTTTTATTTGTATAAAATAAGGTATATGCAGCCTTTTCTTCTCCAGGAAAACCTCTAATACTTGGTTGTAAAAGTGTGATTACCTCCTGGTGAACTTGGGTATATAATCCTCCATCTTGGTAGTCATCTTTCATTCATTCAGCAGAGCATAAAAATATATTGAATGCATTTGATTCTCTGCTAGCTAGTGCTTGCAGAAAAAAAGAAAATGCTGGCTTTTCCTCTGTGGAAGGACATCAGTGACAAGAAGCATCATGAACACCCCCACCCCTTTAGGATGCAGCGGTACTGCAAGTGCCTCCTGTCTGACATTTTTATGTATTTTATTGTCTGATTAGCAAGAGTAATGACGTCACGCTTACATTAAAGGGATAGTTCCGATTTTTTGACATGAAGTTGCATGACATCCCAATCAGCAGTGTAGCGCATCAACAGTGACTTACCCCTCACTTCGTCCCGTGAGCTGATTTCTGGACGGTTTTTGATGATGATTTGAACAATATGTGATCAAAAGAATAATACATTTGCATCACAAAAATGCCTCCTCAGACCTCACAATCGCTCTGCGTTACTTTTCTCTCCCGTCGTATCATTACACGCTGTCGCCTGTCCGTTGTTGTGTATGTGTTCCACTGCGGATGAAGACGACACCCTCTACACTCGACGCTCTTGCGTCGCAGCATCCCCTTCATCCGTTGTTGAACACATACACAACAATGGACAAGTGGCAGCGTGTAGAGATACGACCAGAACTCGGCTCACAATAAGTCACTGTTGATGCACTACACTGCTGATGGGGATGTCATACAACTTCAGGTCAAAAAAATCTGAACTAAGCCTTTAAAGACATTATACAGACTGCAGAAAGTCATGGTGTTTAATAAATGTTTCTGCAACATTATATTATTGGCGACATGAGCCACTTCAGTGTGCATTCAGACGCACGAAGCCGAGAAGCCACGCTCACGACGGCCACACCCTAAAATTCAGCGATTTTTACTTAAAATGTTAAGTAAAACGATTGGTATCAAACATAAAATACATTTATAATGCATTTTAATTGACAAATGTTAATTATTTTTATGTTATTTGTTTTTGTTTTGAGGCTCTGCTTCACCTGCCTCCCCTGACCGCACGTCACTGGTAGCTACAGTGTTCACGTTATAGTCACGTTTTAGTCTTCCACCTGTACAACAAGTGAGTAGGTTGTCTGTCTTTGGAGTTAAAAGGACTTGGCGTGACAGGATTGTTGTCAAAAGTGCTTTTGTGTAAATTATTAAAAGGCACCTTTTGTGGACGTGCTGCCTGCCACACGTGTGTGAGCGTGTTTTCACCTGTGCTTGTGATCATGTGACTAGTGCACTCACCACAAACATCTTCTCCACTCTGGCAATGATCTTTCCAAAGATGGTGCCCAGCTGATCGCCCACGCCGGCCAAAAGGAAGCCGAACAGAGGGATGCCTAGCAGGGCGTAGACGATGCAGAAGATTCTCCCGCCTTCTGTGTGAGGAGAGATGTTGCCAAAGCCTGCAGAGAAGACCAGAGGCAGGACTGAAGAACATGTCACACAGTTCCCTCCGCCAAGGTAGTTCTTGTAGTTTATTGTTTGTTGGTTCACGAACAGGATTGCTCTAAAGCTACTTAATAAATGGACCTGAATCATTGTAGGGGTGTGAGGCAATTAATCATTTGTATTATTTCTGAATTATTTTTTAATGTGATGGGTCGACCAGTCCAGGGTGTACCCCGCCTCTCGCCCGAAGGCAGCTGGGATAGGCTCCAGCATACCCCCGTGACCCTAATGAGGATGAGTGGCATAGAAGATGGATGGATGGATGGCTGTGATGGGTGAATCTTTCTTTTAATGTTCTAAACTTCTGTTTCAATGCCAGACTTGTATTGAGCAGAATAATGCTGCCTTGAGGAGTTGTGCTGTTGTGTGGATGTGGCTCAGCTTCCCATAACTGACATCAAGTTCTTCTTCTTTAGACCACAAACTAGTAGTGACTGAATGATCAGCGCGTCTTCTGGTTGCTTTCAGGTAGTGCACTTTATTTTGCCTCATTTGCTTCAAGATGCGATTAATCAACAAGTTTACACAATGTACGCAATTCTTAAGCTACTTAATGGATTAAGCAACTTTATGTCAACAATGCGCAGCTTTTAGACATGGAATAATGGAATAATACATTAATCTTAGTGAAAACATTGAAATATATTGAAGAAACAGGTAACTATGACGAGTGTATGAACTGGTGCGCTTTGAAATTAAGATTGCACTCTGTTAAATGCTGTTATAATGATTATGTCTGTTTTTCAATAGTTTGGTCCAGTGCAGATGTGTTGAAATGACCACCCAACAAAAGCCGACCGAACCAAAGTCATTCATGCAGCACTGGTCACAATAGAAAGCAATTATTGCCATTATTATTCTATGGCATTGGCTGCAGAAAACTTACATTTCTAATTTAGAGAGAATACATTTAGAGAGAAAATGAGAAAGATGAGATGCTGCAAAACCGCATGGAGTGAAAGAATGTCTCACATACACACACACACACACACACAGAGACACACAGACAGGGTAAACGTATGATCATGAGAGTGCGACTGTGCACTAGTTTGATTACTTGCAGGAAGCAGATGCAGGATCCATGACTTGTCTCGTAGCATCATTTTTTTTGTTACATAACAGCTTATTTGAGGAGTATGTGCACACGTACACACACACAGGCACAATACTCCCACCCTTGTGTTTAGTGAGATCATGTGCACCAGACTACTACAGACTACTAATACTATGTTTTTTGTAATTAATTTTAACATGGAATAAAAACTATACATGTTTTTGTGTGTGTGCATGCGTGTGTGTGTGTGTGTGCTACCAATGGTTGTGATGACAGTCCCAGCGAAAAAGAAGGCGGAGCTCATGTCCCACAGGCTGCTGCGATTGGCGACCGTTCCCGCTGGGTTTACTCCCGAGCGGATGGCTGACACAACTTGCTGGAGCGAGACCGAGAGAGAAGCTTAACTTACAGCTTGAAAAAGTTCAGAAACAAAAATAAGTAACTTTTTTGCTCTTCTCTAGACGACGCATCTGTAGCGTGACATTTGATGTTACAGTGGTAGACATACGTATGTAAACATGAGGAAACAGTGGAACCTCTCAATTTCATTTGAGTTCCCCTAAAGTCGTACAATTGCGTTTCATTTTGCTCCTATAGAAGGGCAACAATGATAGCAAAGAGAGGAAATACGATGATGGCCATAGAACAAGAAGACATGTTCAACTGTGAAGTAGAAAAGTGGTATATGCCTCTGTCCTGGCCGCTCAGGACAATATGGCTCGAGTGACTGCAAGTGTGCATGTACGCTGCAAAGTGAATTATGTGTTTACGTGAAGAGACTCACCTCCTAGGCATACGTGCTAATCTCGCCTTCATTGCTTTCTTTTGATTTGTTAATGATGAGTACATCAATGTATTGTCTATTTTAAGGGAATTTTTATCAAGGACAAATTCATTGTAAATACAAGTAGATAGTAAGAAGAAACGACATCTGAGCTGTCCAAGGTGCTGACACTACTGCTACCTTAACTAGATCCTCCAGCTGACTGTGGTTGACACACGCATGCTTGGCCAGAAAGTTGAGCTTCTGAGACAAGATGGCCAAGCGTTGGGCACTGTTGGAGGAAGATAGTGACAATAATGATGGTCATTGTTATGCACCTCACTCATTTGCTTCGACAATCGCTACGATTTGCTTGTTTTAGATTTAGTTTTTACCTCTCGTGTGGCTGTTCCAGGCACCTGAAGACGGCAGCTCCCATCACCAGGTACAGGACTACCAAAAGAAAGATGGCGGTCACCGTCTTCCTTTTCATCACCGTGGCAACAACCTACAATACTTCAACTGGTCAGTCAGCCAACATGCACTTAGTACTTCGTACAGAAGGTACAGAATGACTCTACGCTATTTACAGTAGTTGCCTCCCACCTCGCTCTCCTCTCGCGGGGTCAGCGTGATGGACTTTGTGGAGAAGGAGAGGCGGGGCTTGGTGTTGTGAGTGGCTGATTTTGGGTCCAGTAAGTCTGGAGCTGCCACTGTCAGAGAAAAATAGGAAAAAAACTTGCTCTGAATTGTGTTTTCCCACACTGTCTCACTTCACTTGCTGCCACCATTTAGTTGTTAATTTTAGAAGTCTTTATAAATAAATCACAGACGAGGCCTTGAAATGGCCTTTCAATCCTAACACAAGCAAACACATGAATCACGCTCGTGTCTTTGGACCTCTGCTGCTGTCTCTTTTTCAGCTACAACATTTTGAGAAGTAGATTGCATTTGAGAGTAGTGTCAGTGGATGTATACACAACAACGTAGCGAACTGTATTTTGTACAAACTTGAGCATTGTTTTGCACAATACATCCATGCAGTAAATGGCTTGCCATGCTATATACAGTATAGACAACTAGTAAAGGCAGTAGATAAAACAGGCAGGCACCAAACAAAGTAACAAGTTCAAAATTAAAATGAAGCTTGAAAAATCTAAATTTAAAACTATCTATCTTAACTAACACGTATGTTTCTTCACAACTATAAGTTTTGTACTAAAAATATTGTGTAGAAAGTTCACATATGAACACAAACCTAAGGTACACTAAGCACAATCTATAATGAGGTACAATACAAGATCTGTTTTACAAATTAAAGGTACCATAAGCAGTTTTGATTGACACTGCCAAGAGCAAGGGTATCCAAAGTGCGGCCAGCACCTTGTTTTTTCTTGGCTTGTGGCACATTGTAGAAATAACGTTAAACCAAAAAACTGAAAATAGAGCAGAAAGGCAAAATGAAAAGAGAAGAAGCTGAAATGTTGATACTAATAACTAATACAAAGCTTTCTCTTTACGTATATATAAAGGGTTTCTTTTTAGCCTTATGTAAAAATACATAAAACATCAAAGTGGCCCCCCGCATCCTTTGATATTAGCAGCCGTAAAATGTGAAAAAGTTTTGACCCTCCTGGTCAAGAGGTATTTATGTAACAAAATGCTAGTGATGGTTGTATTTTGCAGTGGTGCACAACTGCTGGGAGGTGTTCTTATGTTCATTTTGGCACCTTACAGACTTTTCGGGACCTCCTGGACCCTCAACCAACTAAATGCCAGATTCCAACTTTAACGCAGTTGTAATTATAGCTCATCATAGGTCAAGTAACTCTGTTTGATAAGGTAGAATGAAGTCCAAATGAACGCAACATGCCTCACTAAGCTAAGTGGTGATATTAATGGAACATTTATGTAAGACTGATAAGATTTATGTAAGACTGATACAGTCTATCAATGTGGTAAATGTAAAAACAAAATACATAATTAGATTTAAATCTAAGCTAAAATTGTAATGCATGATACTAATTTTGTTTTCTAGAAGTATAGTATAGTATAGTAGTATAGTATTTTATAGTAATATATACTTCATTGTAATTGTGTGACATCAGCATGTGTAATTTTCTCATTTAGTAACTACCTGATTCATAGTGTGTTTATAATTAAACAAATATTTCATGAATTTGACAATTCTTGTAATCTTAGTTTAAATATACCAGTTAAAATCTATTAAAGGACTATCTTTAAGTGTTAAAGACTAATACAAATAAAATGAGATATGTTTCAAAGTGGGTGGTCAGCATGTTGGCCACACAGTCAGGAGATCGGGAAGATCTGGGTTCGAATCTCGGTTGGGCATCTCTGTGGAGTTTGCATGTTCTCCCCGTGCGTGTGTGGGTTTTCTCCGGGTACTCCGGTTTCCTCCCACATTCCAAAAACATGCATGTTAGGTTAATTGACGACTCTAAATTGTCCATAGGTATGAATGTGAGTGTGAATGGTTGTTTGTCTATATGTGCTCTGCGAGTGACTGGCGACCAGTCCAGGGTGTACCCCGCCTCTCGCCCGAAGTCAGCTGGGATAGGCTCCAGCATACCCGCGACCCCAGTGAGGATAAGCGGCATAGAAGATGGATGGATGGATGGATGGATGTTTCAAAGTGGTACTCACTCCTGGATGAAGCCTATCCAATGCCCTCTGCTCTCCTCTTCTCCTTATCCGACAACCTCACTGCGTTCGGGGGAATCTTTCCTCCTCTTTGTGTCTCCTCCTTGCAATGCTGAGGCGCTCCTTGTCCCTGCACCTCCTCCTCTTCTCTACTCTTTCCTCTTTTGCCTCAGCTAAGGCCAAGCCAGCACAGTCGATTTCGGAGCTCCGCGTGTTCCACAGAAGTTTTAAAAAATGTTTTGCGCTCCCTCCGTTCTCTGGCATGCACACTGCTCTCAGGAGGGATGGGATAACACAGAGGGAGGAGCAGCAGGAGGAGGATGGAGGAGGTGGAGAAAGGGGCCGGGATGGATGTTCAGCACACGCACAGAGGTTGTTCTCATGTGTGAATGTGGCAGACTTTTTATACCCACTCTATTATCTCCATTATTAACCACTCTAACTACTCTATTATTATTACAGATTATTACAAATATGCATAAAATCAGTAATTAAATATAAAGCATTGAAAATAGCAAAGTATTTATTTCTAACCATCTAATGTACTTTTCTGGGGTCCTGAATTTTAAATAGTAATTAACAATAACATTAAAATTATATAGAAATACTGTATAATCATACTTCTGTATTGGCCAGAGTGTAACAAAATATTAGAAAAACAGCCTTCAGTATGGTACAGCACTGCAAACTACAACCACAATATGAACACTGACACTGTCAATCAAAAGTGAACATTATTAACTTTGTAAAGGCAGAATTTTGTGTCTGTGTGATTTAGCATTTAGGTGATGTTTGGTATCCATTTCAAACATGACATGATTGTTCGTGATCTGAGTGTCATGCTCCTCTTCCTTGGCGTCCCTCTTGGCTCTCTTTGAGAGTGTGTGCTGCTGCTGATGATGAGAAATTAATAGCAGTTTTAAATCTTTATGCATCCACCTGCTGGCTCCCTCATATAAACATTAATTACACGCCCATGTATACAACTAAAGATAGACATGTGGGTAGATGTGTGTGTGTTTGTGCCCTTGTCGCGGTTTGTTTTGCACGCTCAGTGACATGCAAATATGTTGCCCCAGTGTGTGTGTGTGTGTGTGTGTGTGTGAGAAGCAGCAGCGTTTTGTGTTTTCTCCCCAAAGTACAAGTAAATACTTAGATGAAAATGTAATTTGAAATATAGCAAAACACACATCCCCAAACCAGGACATCTTATACACGATGAGAAAAACACGGCAATTTCCTTCCTGGATAAACATTTTGCTAATGATATTACATCCCCTGCCACCTGGTGAAATCTGAAATAGATTAAAAGCTATCTTAAATATTTAAAGAATATATTGCAAAAAATGCTTGCACGAGTGATTTTTATTGATCGCCTGCAAGCTCTTGAGTCAAGTTCTGCACAACTCCATTTTGTGCTAAAAAGGAGACCAACAAAATCTTCATCTTCCTTGTTGTTTACTGTTTTTCTTCATGATGGCAACCAAATCCAGTGCATAATGATATTTGATCAGAATATGTGGTCAGAGTAAGCCACATTTTTATCACTTCTTCTTGGAGTTATGCTGTCCTATTGTTAGTAAAGCCAGTCTAACATCAAACAATCATGGATTCCATCAGCATTGAAGTGGACATTGATGAAATTCAGTGCTTGGTATTTTCCATGCCATAGTCTGCGACTACATTTGTATGGCAATCAATGAAAAATACAGTATGTCACCTTTATTGAGTATCGCCGTAGTTTTGTCACAAGCAAAGTAGTGTGTACAGTATGTACTGCATCTGCACTAATTGAGCACTATTAGTTCTCACAGTAAACATGCAAATGCCCGTGGACTAATGACCATGACTGGCTGGGTCACGACGTCCTGGCAGCCTGCAGCGCTACAATTAGTAGCCCATGAAGCGGAACTGCCCTCTCAGTGTGTTGTGCTGTGCAAGAAGTACAGTTGTGTTGCCAGAGTGCAAGAGAAACATCCTCTCTAGGGCAATAGTGCACTTTGTGTGTATGCTTTTTTACCGTAACAGAATTAGAACTTCCTGGTTGTCCAGTTTTGATGATCAACAGGAATAATACGCTTGTGGAATGTGACAGGAGCTAATTCAAACAAACTGAGGAGTGGGGAAATGCCTGGCGTGTGTTGGCTTTGACCGCCTGATTCATGCCATTCTGGAATTAAAATAAGATTGGACCAATCCAGACCAAAGTTGCTGGTCCCGTGACACACAATCGCCAAGGTGGTGACTCTGCGAGAAGGTAGGTAGGGTGCCGTGGGAGCTGACTGTCACTGTCACGTCTGTGACTGCTGTGAGGCGGGGCGGCCCTCTCGGCAGCTACCTGAGAACAATACGCGCTTTCACTTTTTAAGTCTCCATATACCAGAAGTCTCCCAACGACGCCAGGTAAAGTACCTACAGTACATGTCGCTCGTTGCTATTGAGAAAAAAGGTCCCCTAGAGGGTTTTGGAAAGTCACCAGATTTAGCAAGAAAATCGGCAAGTTGGCAACAATGGGCTGCGCATGAGATGGGGAGGGGTAAGCCGCTCGCAGATGGGAGAATTCATGAAAGAATCGCTCATAAAAATATCAGAGAAACAGTCAAGCACGGGACCAATAGAATGGTCACTATGACAAGTCAGCTCAGGCATAAATGGTATTGAGCAAACAATGACATACAGATATGTCAAATCTGATGGGCTTTTTTATGCCAAAGTTGGCTACATTTTAATTTTACTCAAATATGGGAACCACTCAAGAAGGGTTAGAGAGTTCAGTGTTGAAATGATATCATAGTTGGCTTACACATGTACGCTGCACTTCTGCTTGTTGAATTTTGTTGTAATTGGTATCATTTCAAAAGACTACAGGTTTTACAAGTTTATAAGCTGTGTAATGTTTTAAGACTGTTTTTACTGGAAGAGGAGGCAAAATGGCTCTTTTAATGGTAAAGGTTGCTGACCCCTGGTGTAGGAACGACTTAAAATCACCCAAACACAAGTTACCAATAGTTTCACTGCTAAGTTGTTTTTTTCAATCCCTTCCTTTACTTCCAAAAAACACTTGATGCAAGTTTCAATAAGGTTCTTTTTGTGCTTCTAAACAATTATTGCGGCGAAACTTAAAAATCCAAAACGCCGCGGCGGGCTAAGACAAGAGGTTTATACTGATGACGCGCCGCACGCTGGGCTGTTGCATCGCATGCGTTGTTTATTGCTCCACTTCCCATGTGTAGACGTGAAAGCGGCACTTTGATTGATGGATTTAGCTGTGCAATGATACAAGCAGCTGCGATTGGCTGGCGAACAGTCCAGGGTGTACCCCGCCTCTCGCCCAAAGTCAGCTGGGATAGGCTCCAGCATGCCCCTGCGACCCTAATTAGGATAAGCAGCATAGAAAAGCACAAGGTTGTAACTTACAATAGTCAGTATGAGAACGGTCAATAGAAATGTTCTTCCTCAGGGTCACCATGCTCCAAGTCACCACTTGCACAGATATGTGCAATCACGAATAAGCAGACACCACACCACAGCAACACCCACAATCAGTGGTGTCAATATGCGCGTGTACATGCGTAACAGTGTAAAAAAAGGAAAATACAGCACAAAAACAATGTATTGCTCCTATAACAATAGAGATAGTGGAATTATTGTGAAATTTAGGTTTGAAATACAATAGAAACAGGTTTATTTGACAAATGGACAAATAGCCATAATGCCAAAAATGTAGCCATGAAAGTCAGTGAAACAAAACAATATGAACAACTGCTGTGTACAAAGCCAACAGTTGGAAACAAAAACAATAGTGTAACATTGTTACTCGTCATTTGCACCAACTCTCTCTTTTGGAGTTGACCAGACATATTGTCAACGTCACGTTGGATATTTTCCCTTGCCAGGCATCAGGGGAGAAATCACCTGGCGTGACCAGCGGCCTGACATGTAGTAGCTGGATCATGGCAGCGGCCTCACTCGTTGTCATGCCCCGATTGACGACTTGATTGCTCTGATTTCATTTGACACCCTTTGCTGTGGCTGTCGTGTGTCTTGGTCCCTGGCCTTGTCCTCTTCCATCCCCTCCTCTCTGGCAAGGCCCACTGCCACCTCTATGATGGGGTCCTTGTCCTCTACCACATCTTTCTCCCTCACCTCCATGTCCACATCCTCTCACTGCTTAACCGCTCAGATGGTCTGCCTGCTCCATGCTGTCACTGTGTTGAAGCACATGGATGCAAACCATTACCTATACAGTAATCCCTCATTTATCACAGTAATTGGTTCCAGACCCGACCGTGATAAGTTCATTTCCGCAAAGTAGAATTTCGTATTTATAAATGGAATATTTTTGTAGTTAAGTAGAAAGCCTGTTTATGACCTTCTAAATATGTTTAACATTATTAGAGCCCTTTACAAATGAAACAACACCCCCATAACCACCTTTACACTCGTATTACCCGATATAGTAGACAAAATAAGAGTAAATAAGCCGTTTAAGACATAAATAAGGCTCTTGTTTGTGTGTGTTACTATAAATGTGTTCCCTGGGGGACCTGAAAGAGAGGCGGACAGGAAGTGATGTGGGGGTTCAGAGTTGAGTTTCATCTTTGTGTGGGAAATGTGTTCCCTGCGGGACCTGAAAGAGAGGCGGACCGGAAGTGACGTCGGCCGTTCAGAGTTGATTTTCATCTTTGCGTGGGTAGCGGCCGCAAAAGTAGCCCCTGTTTTTATTAGGGATTTGTACTAGGGATTATTTTGCCTGCCGCAATAAAAGCATGTTCCAGCGATCGAGTCTGATCCTTGTATGTCTCATTAGCGTAACCCTACAGACACGTAGTGAGGAGGGTAGATTACTACATTTCATTGTCTTTGCATCTTTTGAATGCCTTATATTTGTATTTTACTTCATTCAGACATTTTTATGCTTGAAAATGCTTAATTTAAGCAAAATATACGTAACATTTGCATATTTTTATAAAGCATTTTATTATGTAATATATTTTTGAAAAACCGTGAGAGTGAAACTGCAAAGTGGAAAGTGGCGAGGGACGACTGTATACTCTTACCACCATCTGAACTCAATCATCAGTTATTGGAGTTGTCATTACTACCCACAGGATATCCATAAATTGAGGTCATCAATAAATCTGTGCATTAGGAGCCACACCTTTTTTTGTACCATAACTTATTTTGAGTACTTGTATGAGATGAAAGGACAGTCATATCATATGTATTGTGTGTGTTCCATTTTGAAATGGTAACACTTTGATGTGTTATTTTGTGCAAGTGATTTAAGTTCAGTGGACTAATGATTTAAATGTAATGTGTATTGTTGAAGACTGTTTAGTTTTTTTTTGGTATTGTCTATGCTGATGTTCTGTGTTGAGGTTTGTATCTAGAGTTTTGAAAGTTGAGCAAAAACTTCTGAGGTTAGCATCGAATTGATGGGTGGGGTACTGCACATGGTTCTCTTCAAAAAAACAAAAAACAAACTCAAATACTACGACTATCCTGCCTTTACAAAGATAATAATGCTCATTTTTGATTTTGTAATTATTTGCAGTATGCTTAGGCGTACATCTGCCCTGAGAGCTGTTTATATTTGCCTTTTTCATCGAGTTAAGCAATGTACCCAAGCCAGCCTCAGATGTATCCACATGAGCGTTGTATAAGGGAGGCCTCTTTCCAACATATCACTGTTAATTGAATCATTCTAAGCCAAATCGTGTGTTGATGTTATATTGGGGATCTGGGCCTAAAAATAGCTTCTATAGTTTGCACTGTTGGGGCCCATAAAATAGTGCACGTTAATCCATGTTACATAACTGAGCGGAGGGGAGGCTTCCAAATGGGACCTGCAGTGTGTGTGTATGTGTGTATGCACGTGAATGCACTTGGGCTATGCTGAAAACAAACAGAGCCCTGCAGTTGCGTGACACGGTGCTGGGAAGCGGGCACAGCACTCAAATGTAGCAAATGACTCTAATTGTACCACTTTTCTGAAGCGCGGCTAAAACCGCTAAAGTGTCACGAACTATTCAATACATCACAGCAGGAACCGTATTGATTTTACTGTAAATGCTATTCAAACTAAGATGGCCGAAGAGTCAGTAGTAGAACACACAGAACAGCGTGGGAATCCTGCCATAGATACAGTACAGTACATTCTGTAGAGTTTAATGGCTTCATTTTCTGCATCATTTGCCTGTGAGAGAAAAGAAGCATTTCCTCCGATGATATACAGTACTGTACATGTAAACACACCAAGCAGCACCCCAACAATTAGAGGGCAATCTTAATGAGGATGTTTGAACAGCATCCAGCTGTGACATAATGAGCTGGACATTGAAACAACACACAGGTACAAGTATCGTTTCCTTTTACTGTTGTGTTTCCGTGCTTTTTGCTGGTGTGTGTGTGTGTGTGTGTGTGTGCTTCTATTTTTGCTGTGACTTGACAACGCAGTTGGTAATCATAGGAATTGAACTTTTGTTGTGGTTTTACCAGTCCAGGGTGTACCCCGCCTCTCGCCTAAAGTCAGCTGGGATAGGCTCTAGCATTCCCCCGCGACCCTAATGAGGATAAGTGGTATAGAAAATGAATGGATGGATGAATGGATGGAGGGCATTTATTGATTTGTCAGTGTACGCATGCCTTTAATTTTTAGTGTGTTGCCTTCTAGTGGCTGTTTGCTGGAATGACAATGGAACCACACGTATTCATTCACAGCTATAATAAACTCATCCAGTGGAGGAGAAATGTATAAATAGTAGTATAACAATCGATTTGATGATGATCTGATTTATTGTAAGTTGAATATTTAAAAAATGTAGTATATTTATGTTTGGTGATTAAAAAAATGCATGCACAATACTTTTAACTTTAGAAATATTTCTCCTATGCTTTTTTAATTGCATACTTTGAGACGTTGATTTTCCATGTAACAACTAAATATGTTATTTACATGCAACTGTCTACAATATATTTATTAAATAGCCATTTTATTTATATAGTAAAACACAAAACGTGTGTGTGTTATTTGTTACGTTATTTACATATTTAATATTTTGGTTTACTTCATTTACATAATAAAATTATGAAATCTACAACAATTTTCTGTATTTTATATATTTAGTATAATTTCTTACTTCAATATTGTTAAATATTTGGTCATTATCTAGATATCCTCTGATTGGTTGGGGAAAGTCACGTGGCTCTACTGCCTAGTGGTGGTGCAAATATGTTTCTTCGTCTATCCATCCATCCATCTTCTATGCCGCTTATCCTCACTAGGGTAACGGGTATGCTGGAGCCCATCCCAGCTGACTTCGGGCGAGAGGCGGGGTAGACCCTGGACTGGTCGCACATGTAGACAAACGATCATTCACGCTCACATTCATACCTATGGACGATTTAGAGTCTCCAATTAACCTAACATTCATGTTTTTGTGGAATGTTGGAGGAAACCGGAGTATCCGGAGAAAAGCCACGCACGCACGGAGAGAACATGCAAACTCCACACAGAGCTGCCCAACGGAAATTCTTCCCGATCTCCTGATTGTGTGGCCAACATGCTAACCAGTAAGCCACCTTGCGGCGTTTCTTGGTCTAATAAAAGATTAATGACTACTATTATTTATTTCCACTGTATAGTCAAATTTAGTACTCTTAATGTGTATGTAAAGAGCAGTATGTATTAAAAGTGATTGCATTGAACTTACATAAGGTACAAGACTGTACAGTACAGTAGGGTGTAACTGTATATGCAAGCAATGGAAGCCAATAGCTTAGCTCAACCGACACGGAACAACCAGAGTAGGCTGCAGTGGATCTCTCTGCTGTGGACGTGGCCGAGACAGACGAGCTGTCTTCTAGGATGTTCCACGTGGCTCCTTGGACCAAAAAACACTTTCCACTCGGGAGCGCGCGCCTGACGCAGTGCAGAGCCCGAGGCGCGTTCACGTACCGGCAGCAGCAGAAGGAGGAGGCGATCGACGCTTCTTGGACGTGAATGCAACACTGCACCTGTACCTTCCTTTTCCTCACACCCACTGGCATAGCAGGTAGGTAGTCATGTGCGTGTGTACGTGTGCCCTCTACATTGTGGTGCATTCGGCAAACTAGACCAGCCTCTTTCACTTTATTAGGAACCTATAATAGAACGCTTTTATGTGAGTCGTTTGGGTCATAGTCATGTTTTTTTGTTTCGGACATGCTTAACGAGTTACGTTATGGAAACTCACGTGTTTACACTTGCACAATTCATCATATCCAAAAAGGAGTAGGAAGAAGCAAAGTTTATCGTCACTTGGCATTCTCCTGACACATGTTTAGCAGTTTTATTTTAACGTGCAGCCCCACCGCCTTCCTGAGGAACCGGTTTTTAATTCAGTGTGTGTGCTGTTTAATTGACGAATATGTGTGCACGCGCGCGCATTCACTGACCATACCATGAATGAAGTGGCTTTCCAATACACTAATGTCGACCATGTCAAATACCGAATGCTCTACCTTACATTTTTGTTGACCTTTAGACACAGTTAACTCTATATGAAATATGTTTTTAACAACTTTTTAGCATTTTTCAAATCACTTTTCATATTTCTGATAATTATGTACTGTATATGGTTTTAAAAAAATAATTAAAACAATTTATTTACTGATCGCCTGGGTGAAATCACATTATTCTACAGGCTTTTAAAAAAAAATTCATGTTACGAAGTAAATTGAATCCCAAGTTACAGGTGAACATTATAAGAAACACTTAGTTCATACAGTATATTAGGTGTACTGGCAGTTGCATTACAATATTACATACGTTGCTGCAGGTGTCATCATGAAGGCACGTCTAAGCAGGCTGGTCCCGTGTCTCATGGCTCTGGTCTTGGTTCTCTACGTTCACCGGTCCCACACTGCGCCTGGTCTAACGGGCTCACAAAGGTAAACTTGCATTCTACCTGTGTCCCATTTAATATACATTTCAGTCTGCTTTTCAGTTCATTGGTTGTGTTAAAAAAAAATCAACTTGCTTTATTTTTAGGTTGCTCTCTCTGACTCTTTTTGACTTGGTGGACCCAGAAATGGTCTAAATTGCCATTTTCCATGGGATCCTTTTTGTGGGGTCCATGCCTGGCATGAAAGTGCATTTTTTTTTAGTTTGCTGCTAAGGCCCCTTTTCTGTCAAAGACGTCCAGGACACCCTTCAAAATCCTCATTAGGCCTAGAATGTCACTTTTCCACTGCTTCCATTTCCATTAATTTTAGGCCAGTTTTGATTGCTTATGAACACCTGAAAATTGGAATGTTCTCAACTCTTGTTTCCATGCAAGTGTTAATAATACTGATTTTAGTATTTCGACCATAGTGTGGACATAGCTCAACTTCCCACAGCTGGCACCATGTGGTTCTGTGGACAGCATACTAGTTGAGACTGACTCAACAGCGCCTTTAGTGGTTTCAGTATTGTACTACATTTTACCTGAGTTGCTTCAAGAGACCATTTATCATTATTCATCAGCTCGTGGATTATTGTGTCCATCCTTGGTCGGTTGGGACATATGTTAATAATCTTTGCATTTTCACCTTGTTTCATTTCACAGAGAAGATCCAGAAAATGCTCATCCCGTGGTGTTGACCAATCCTTTTGGATCAGGAGAGGAGGAGCGAAGGTGAGCGACACAACAACAGCATGTGTTTGTGTTTCTGTTATTATTGTGTGGACTTTAGCTGCAGCGTTGTGTCGTATATGCTGATAAGATTACCGGTACACGTGCAAGACAATGGCATTGCTTCATGTCGTCATCTTGGTTCAAATAAACAATTCACATCCATCCTCGAGAAAATTGGTACACATTTCTTATATATTCTCACCTCTGACCTCTCGTTCACTCACTGGCCACAACATTAGGTACACAGTAATGAGATCCAATGCCAAAATCCTGCCTTTCCGAACATAATAATGAATACTGACAGCTGTTTCTAATCATTTGTCCTTCTCGTGCGTGTACTTCGTTGTCATTGGACTGTGCAGGGGTACCTAATGAAGTGTCCAGTGTGTACTGCCTTCCTGAAAGCAGTACATATACAGCATCACATGTGGGTCACACATTATACTACTTAGTACGGAAGAGTCCACATAGATACATTCTTGTTGCCTTCTGTGACTGGTTTGGATGGGTTGTGTGTGTGTGTGTGTGTGTGTGTGTGTGTGTGTGTGTGCGCGGCACAGGTTGCTGCAGCGTTACATTGAATTGAATACAAAAGATGGTGAAGAGATCAAAACGTGGGAGCAAGGTAAATGTCTTAACATGCACCTTTAACGTCCAAGAGGACAAACTATGCTGATATTCAACGTAATGTGTTATTCCTGTCGTTTTGTCAGAGGTGTTCTACTTGTTTCATCTCTATGACTACGACCACAGTGGACTCCTGGACGGCTTGGAGATGATGAAGCTACTGTCCGACTACAACTCCCAACATGCACCTGATGCACCGGGGAACGACATGGTGAGTAGAGGACGACTATGTTCGAATATCAACCCGCTGTGTGGTCATGTGATGTCCTTGTTGTGAGCTCAGGTGGTGCCCATGGTGGATTTGCTGCTCCAGACTCAAGACGTAAACCAGGATGGTCTGTTGGCTCCTTCAGAGCTGCTTTCTCCTTCATTGACTCAAATAGAGGTATGGCACTTAACCGTTTATACACGCTAACTGACTGGTCATTCCAGGCAATAATAGATGTTTCACACTGTAACTATTTGGAAAAAAAAAGGCACGTCAAATTTAAATTCAACGTTGCGCTTTGCCAGATGCTCATTCATGGAGACGTTTGTACCTTTCAGCTTCTTTCCCCGTTTCAGAAGTGTGGTTTTGATTCCCTGATGGTGAACTTAATGATGACTGTGGTGTTGTTTCTGCCATACAGTGGGATGCAAGTATCGACATCCACCTCCTTTGATGGGTAGAAATTTGGCAATTTGTTGCTTTATTGAAGCAACATCCATTTCATCTGGTTCTCCTCTGTTCTGGACTGCCCTGGCATTTGTCCTGGTTATAATTCGGAGCCCCGTGAGGATCACATTGTTCATTCGTGCATTCTGATACATCTCATCAATTGTATTTTTCATTTACTCAATGATTTTGTGGTGCGCAAGGCAGTGTTATTATCGAGTAGTACCTGGTATCATCCCATAGTACCTTGGCATCATTGCATAGTGCTCTATTTTCCTCCACAGGGTTTTTAACCCCCTTAATAGCAGCGCGCAAGGCAGCATTATCATCTTGTAGTATGTTGATATCATCTTGTAGTGCCTTGGTATCATTGCGCAGTGCTCTATGGTTTATGACCTCATCATGGACCTCCGAGAAGGTCTTCTTGAGGCTGTTATTTTGTGATTGTACATTCCCAATCTGTGTTTGCAGGCCTCATAGATCTTGCCTTATTTGTGATGTTGCTTTCATCTCCCCGTTCAAGGTGCAATGTAGCCTCCAAACGTTGTCTGTCTCTACATCTAATTGTGGACCCGGATTCACATACTTCGAGGCGCCATATCATATAAAATCCTCATTCAACTCTCAGAATGGCACTGTTTAATTGTGGACCCCGTTTTCCAAGAGCAGTATCATTTCACTCTTTGTTTGGCATTGTTGCTAGGCAGCTGCTTTGAACTTCAGGAGTTAGCAGGTTAGCTTGCCTTGCTAGCAGCTCTCAGCACTTAAAATAGTTCAAAACTCTCGTAGCAACAGCACTCCTTTTGCCTTTCCAGGCCCAAAAAAAATGGACTCATTCAACACATCTTTGCCAGTCGCTTGCGTCGGTGACATGTGATTCCGAGTGATTCTTCCTGAGGTGTCATATTAGATTACAAGTATTCAACAAAGACGCATTACTCCCCCCCTTGCAAAACCAACGTTCTGTGCAGCACGACGCAGATTGATGAGGTCATCATTCGTGCGGCGATATCATTATCAGCAGAAAAAAACCTGTCATCATCTGTGTTGCCGCTCTGCTGCCGCTTCTCTGCCTTTTTTTTTGCAGTGCATGCTGTGCCGGCAGAGGCGGAGCCATCCCGACTCGGTTCCCAGCAGCGCCCTTAGTTAGTTAGCCCTTTTTTCCTGCTATTCGTTTTCTAGCAGTGTTTTTAGTTTCCTCCTTTTCCGTGGCTTGGCCGGTTAGTGTTTTGGACTTGAGTGAGGACACCTGTAATAAACCTATTTTTGTCAACCACCTGTGACTCCTCTTCCTCTGCACACCGGGATGCTAGTTCTTGCCTGAGCCCTTTGTGACAAAACACAATACCGATATGATCCAATATCTAATTTTGCCATTATCGGCCGATAATAGTGATCTTGTTTTATTAGTGAAATGAACAATCCTAAATAAAAGAAGTGGCATAGTATGAGGTTGCTGGACCAAGTGATCAGTGTCTGACTGTGACCTTTCTATCTACAGAAGGTGCCTTTGGACGAGAGGCTGTCAGACGTCGGCAACGACCAGGAGATACTGGACGAAAAAAAGGATCCTGGTGAACATGGTCAGCCTCAAGAAGAGGTGCGACAAGATGCGAGAGCAGAAGAGGATGAATTCATCCAGCATGTCGAAGAGCACTATGGACAGCAAGTCCCAGAAGCCTTTGCAGCAGAGCACGGTGGACATGAACGGGAAGTCCTTGCACATCAGGACCAACAGGAAATGTGAACACACAAACACAGTGCAAGACTAATGACATATTTCTATTCGGTAAAAGAAAATGGGTCCTTGTGGCGGGACCCCTCAACAACATGAGGGAGAGCCTCATGCAGTTCATCAATATGGACAATTTTTTGGAAAATACTCAAAAGAATCAGATGGTTGAATGAAAATAATGCAATACTGTAGTATCCTAAAGCTTAAGCCATAATTAATTAAGATGATTATTTATAAACCTTATTTTTAATTATTTCAAGTGTTATGGAACTTTGTGTGTATTTTTCCACTGTTTGAGTTAATGAAAGAAGAATTTCAGGATGGAATGTGTACTTTTCTTAGGCGGTTGTTTACATGTTTTGCCAGTTTAACACGTGCACATGAAATCAACCGCTCACTTCCGTGACAAGTTACTCAAACTCTTTTGAATAATATGAAATGACTGCTTTATTAGCATAAATAATTGGACAGAATAAACACGCCACTGCACGAGGTACAATTTGACTAGATGTGAAACAGCAGTCAATTCGGTCTTTATCTGTATTATTGTGTTACAACTGGCCCTTTAGCTCTTTTTCTTTAACCCTTTTACGAAGAGAAAATAAAACCTCTCATTTTTCCGTCTGCCTTTCTATGTCGGCTCCGGGGTTCGGTACGGGGTTCCGTACCTTTCATTCTCATGCCTACAAAACATGTTGGGTTTGTATTAATATTGTTCTGTTCGAGTTTTATGGGACGACGTCATGACGCAACAAATAAACATTGTGACGCCATAAGGGTCGGTTGTTGGTTGTGGCAACCTCTTCATGTCAATAAACATTATTAGTACTATTATTACTACAACTGTATTAGTATTTTAGCAGTAATCGTAGCAGCTGTAGTATTATTAGTCGTATTGCACGTGCCTGGCAGATCGGTTGCTAGGCGACGACAAACATGGCAGCCAACGTCCGAAGTGCAGGTTTGTTTTGTCATAGTTAAGAACGAGTTATTGTTATTACTACTGCTATATTATTCGTAGTAGTAATCCCAATAGTTATTATTAGTGTTATTATATTTGTATTCGTAGTTGTAGTACTAGCATTTACAATGACACGTGCCTGGCAGCTCGGTTGCTGTGCTACGACAAACATGGCGGCCAACATGGAAAGTCCAGTTTGGTTTTCTCAACGTTAAGAAGGAGTTAAGTTTTCTCAGGTAGACGTTATAAAGTCAGTGTTCGTTGTTTTCTTTTTTCCTCAGAGGTGGACAAAAAGATTCGAGCAGCTTTCGAGGCGTTTGACTACCAATCAAACCAAACCGTGGATGTGCGGTGAGCGCTCCTCCATTGCTACGCATAAATAATATGTTTGTGTTTCTACGTAAACTTAAGGTAAGTCATTGTGACAACTTACATGTCACATCTCTTTGCTAGAGAGATTGGCACGATCATCTATTCTCTGGGTTGCTTCCCCACTCAGGCAGACCTCCACAACTTCATAGCTGAGGTATGCATGTAGGTATTACATCGTATCACGTGCATATTTACTAGTTTTCATGTCCACACGTACTATAATCGGCGTAGGTATGTGCTGCTGTATACCGTGTGGCATCTATAAGGCTGACAGAAACATATCAACAGTGACACAAAAGGCTGTGTGACAAACTATAGAATAATGTGATGAGATTTAGTTAAAAAAAAAAAGATTTATACATTTATATAGCGCGAGTTTACAACAGAAACAGACACTTTAGACATTGAGCGGGTCTTTTTGAGGAAATATGGTGTTTTCTTTACAAACCAGGTCGAAGAGGACCAAACAGGATACATCCACCTGGACCGCTTCCTCCCCGCCATGACCACAGTTCTTCTGGAACACAAGTAAGAAAGTGTCTTTAGTAACCACAACATTAGGTTCTGTTGCCACATAACTGCTTTTACACTGATCACTAGAAATAACCTCATTAGACTATGCAGTTGTGAGTAATGTAGTATTAAAGAACATTCCAAAAGCTCCTCATACTATTTGCTGTGTCATCATAACACTGTTTGGACTCTGTGTGTTTTGAAGGTTCCCCCCCATCTCTGAGGACGTTCTGCTTCAAGCCTTTGAGGTGAGACCGCCAATGTCGTCGTGGACTTCTTCACGCCGCTAGGCTGGCATAAATAGTTGTGTTTGGAAAGGACTCAAAAGGACCCAGTGGTAGCAGTTGAACCAGCAAACCAGTCCACATGCGGACGCCAACACACGTTACTGTCATTGTCTGCAACAAATCAGCAGTCATGCTAAGTCAACAAAATGGAAAACATTAAGGATACCGTGCACACACTCTCTCATGTGCATATCATGAAATGCATACATACACAGAACAGGACCCATATTTGGTTAAGTCAAAACTGTAAGAAGCCACACATGGCAGTGGCTTACTGTAAGGCAGCAGAACCATGTGATTTCATTGAGTGAGGATGTGTAATGATTTGAATAAACTTCAAATTAGATATAATAGGGGGTAAAGTTCTGACAAATAATTATATATATATATGAAAACAAAGATCACACAAAACTTGAAAACATTTTTTGGGATGAAAATGTTGATGAAAAGGTTCCTCACACAAGACTGGGCTCTATTTAATGTTACTGGTGTTGTACTGCCAGTTCAAATATGTAGTAAAGTATTATTTTACTTCTGTTTTCAGGTTCTGGACATTGAGAAGAAGGGCTTCCTCGACCCAGACGATCTATCACAGTACATGACTGAAGAAGGTAAAGCAACTTTAAACACAAGCCTGTTGGGTGTAATGAAACATCCACTTGTTACATCCATTCAAGAGCCATGTTGTGTAATGTACATCATCTGTGACGTGTGTTGTGAAGGGGAGGCATTCACTCAAGAGGAGATGGACGAGATGCTGACAGCCCTCACTGACCATGAGACTAACCTCATTTACAGCAAAGACTTACTCAACCACCTCATCCTTGACCCTGAAGTGTAGATGACAACACAGTGGAGCGTTATCCATGCATGGAAGTGAATATCTACTAGAGCTGCTGCTATTTGTTCATTTAGTTACATGACAAAATATGAATATACAGTATAATATTGCATGGAATTCAACATGTAGGACAGTCATTGGAGGGAACTGAATAATAAAGCACAGACTGCTGTGTCAGCATTTAATCACATTGGAGACGTTAATTAACGTGCATAAAAGTTATCAACACACATTCTGCTTTAAATACCAAAAACAACAAAAAAAGATTTCACAGCAAAAAACGTGACCCGTTAGTGTTCAGCTTCCTATCACACTGGAGAATACACAGCCCAAAAGATCCCCCAGAAAGAATTAAGGCTCATTGACATCCAGCATATATTCCCAGTACAGCATCAGATCAGAATGATGTAAAGAACATCAATCAATAAAGGTAGCTTATTTTCTCTTGACCTCATACATGTTACACTGTAATATGGATACATGTGAACCTTCTATGGTATGAACATTTAGGAAACTAGTGAAGAAATAAGCATGGATGATCGGGAATGTTTTTGGAAGCAGTCCTTGCTGACTATTTGGTCCTTAAAGAGTCACTCACACACACACACAATGTGGTTAAAAGATGATGGTAGAAAATGGCAGGGCAGCGAAACATCAAATGGAAAGAAGAAAAACTGGAAGAGTAAATCCAGCCTCTGACAGTGGTCTCGTTAATGCTTTCTGCATTATTGCACTGTGTGACAACATTAAACAAAACACTCACAGCCATTCTTTCACATGTACTGGAAGGTTACAGGGCTTTTCAAAGTGTGAGGCGGGGGGAGGTGCAGCAGCTTGAGAGAAAAAAAAAATTCTCACTAACTTTAGCTATGTTTAAACACAAGGATTTTTTTAGTTCCTAGTGTGAGAGAGTAAACAGTCTGGGGTGAGCACAAAAATCAGTTTTTCAGGAAGTACAGGAGCCCCCAACCATTCAAATCCCCTGACCTGGAGTTCTTTGAAAATAGATGAAGAGAAGATGGGAGAAGACAGACACAGGAATGAGCCTACCTGCAAAGGTATGGTCCAGCAAATTTGATTAGACTGCACATTTAGTCCAATGCCCATCTTACATGGAACTTGGAATTGCATGTAGGTGGCAAAAAACATCAAGCCTTTTCATTTGCATACAATGATGTGACACTGGTTAGGCGATGTGGGCCAAACTGAAAGAAGTCCTTGCCGTCACATGACTACAATGACTCAGCAAAGATGGCGTGTAAAGAAGTGTGTTAGAGGAAGGCAGGTTCAACAACTTTCAAATTAAAAAAGGAAATGCATATATTGGTCACTGAAGACCCGCTGAGCCAACATACTGTAGACATTCAGTGAAGGCTTACTGGAAAGGTCTAGAAAGAAAAGACCCTGTAGTCCACCACAAGTGAACTGGGTTATATCTGTGCCAGTGTTTGCTCCAACAAACACACTGCATCACAACAGCAGGTTAGCGCTACACACAAAGAGACTGAGTGATTCCTTTAGATCTGCAGCACCAGGCCAGCAGCTGAGATGTTGTCTCCTCCGCCTGCTGTCTGGTACACCTCTGTGCACACCAACACGGGCGCCACGCAGATTTCATAGTCGTCTTCCTCCCAGCAGCTGACGGGCCGGCTCTCCTGTAGGGGGATGCGTTGACTGCCCTCCCTCCGGCTGACAGAGAAAGAGTCGTCCATGATGAGCCGGGCCTTGCTGGGGTCGATGTCATTGGAGCCGCACACGTGGCGGTTGGCCGTGAGCGAGGCTTTGGCGGTGGCTGACATGGTGTTCTTCCACTGGGAGCCTCTGGTCACGATCATGGCCTGAAAGGCTAACGTGTGCACGTGGAGGCGGGTCAGGGGTTTGCTCCATGCTTGTGCGTCGTCACCCTGCCCGCTGGAGTCTTTGTAGCGCTGGTTGACCAGGCGGTAGACCTCCCTCATCTGGTCCAGGACGGTCGCTACACGAGGGTTTGGGTCTGACAGCACGGTGATGTTGGAGCCTTTGAGCAGACTCAGCAGGTTGGGGAGTTCCTGTTCATTCATCCCTAAAGAGTCCGCCTGGAGGAGCACAAGCATAATAACTTGAATAAAGACACTCTTAAAACATCACACTTGATAAGTCAAAAATCACCAGTTGTATGACACTAATAGCTATGTACTGTTACATCAATAAATAACTAAATATCACTTTGCCAATATATTTGTTAGCTAGCATGCTACTTGCTGCTGCATTGCGCATGTTAAACAAATGGGAGGTACCATTATGACTTTGGCAGAGCGATTGGGTTTAATTCCTGGCCAGCGTTTTGTCAGGAAGGGCATCCGGTGTCACAAAACTAAGGCAAAACCCATTCATGCCATATTGTCTTAATCTTGCTTTTGTTTCACTTTTTGCAGTGTGGATGCTCCCTTTGATGACAAAAACGTGGATCTGCACCTTTATCCAGACTTTCACCAAACTTGAAGACAGTCTTCGTGGACCCATGCAACTCCTCTCTATGGAAGTTTAGTGCAAACTGGTTGTGTATTTCTTTGTGTAGCCATGCTAAGTGTATGTGTGCTATTTACTGTGTTACGATGTGAAAATACAGATACAGCAACATGCAAATGAGTGTTCACTAAGGACTGTATGGATATTGGAGAACAGCAAAACATCTGTCACTGACAGGGGAGTGTGAAGGACTGCTCGTGCTGCAGAGATATTACTCAAAGGTAAACAAAAAGAGCAATTGTGTGACAAATTCAAGCAAATCCCAATATCAGCTACAACAAAAACAAGACAATGTGAAATTTAAGAGAATGTACTGTTGCAGCTTTTCTTTTTAAATTATTATTTTATATTACTTTTTTCCAGAGAAACCGGTGCAATCTTACGTAACTTAAAAATAAGCCTCTTGTGTTCATCCATGGTTTGTACAGTCAAACCTTTGTTTATTTATGTGAAATTTGGTCCCGTTTTCCATTAAATGCAATTTGGGTGCCAAGATAATTGTGTTGTGTTGAAACAACAGAGTGATGTGCAGGGTTTCATTACATTTGATATTCATATAAGCAAGTCTGTTTGATGCAATTTAAAGGGAAAATAAGGTTCGGACCTTTGCTGTAAAAAAAACTAAACAAAAAAAACCATAAACAAACCTTACTCAATTTTAATTGAAGACCCCTGCTATAGTGTGAATTAAAGCAATCCACTTCAGAATAAAAACAGCGTTGTCTGTCGATAACTAATTAAATCCTTCTCATAATTAAAACCCAGATAAAGGCAATTCACTTATTTTCTCTCTACTTGACTACCTGACAATCTAGTTTGTTTCATGAAGACCAAGTAACGTGTTGTCATACTTACACGAGGAATGACATAGTAAAGCAGGTCTTCCATGATGCTCTCTTCTACAAAGCTGGCCATCTCAAAATGGACACCGATGGTGGGAGAGGAGGTGTCGAGCACCTCGGCCAGGCGGGACAGCAGAGCGCCACGCTCACCTGAGATGAAGAACCATGTTAAAACTGCAGCCAGATGACAAGTGACCAAAACAACATAATTCCCATTCTTACCAGACTGGAAGGGGAAGTTGTCCATCATTTGTAAGCCGCCCACAACCAGAAGGTCCGGTTGAAAGTCTCTGAGCTTCTTGGCAAACTCTTGCATGGACGCCAGGTAGGGATTATGGTCATCACTGTGGACGATGTACCTGTACAGCACCAATGAAAGGTTTCTAATATTGTTCTCTCTCATGCAGCCTCTTAAGTAAGCATGACATGAGAAGCAGCCTACAGTATGACGCAGCAGAGCAAACTACAACCACTTTAATAACGTACTGCTCAGTAAAACTTCAAATGAAACTACACAGCTCTGTTCAAATATAGCAGTACCTGTTGGCTCTACGGGAGGAATAGCGCCCCCACTTGGCACCAGATGGATATTCCAAGATGAGATGAATGTCTTGCTCTTCTACAATGTTTCCTGCCACTGGTGTTATAGATAAAGATGATTATGGGTTGCATCATGTGTGAATAAATACACGCATAAATGTAATAAGTGACTACTAGATTGAGATTATGTGTGCATCAGTGTGCATGTGTGTGTTTGTACCAGTGATGTGCTGCGCCAGGACATCGGTAAAGTCGTGGCTAAAGCTTCCCCCTAGCAACACCTCACAGCCTTCGGTTGCCATGCGGCCCGCCATGACTGGGGCATTGCCGCCCACCGCCCATCGGTTTCCGGGTAGGTCACGGGATGCCTCGACCAACTCGCTGAAGAGCGTCCCGTTCAGCATGAAGCGCCTGCAAAAGACGACTCGTTAAACAGGTTTGTCATTTGTGTGCAATCACCCGGAAGCCATTTTCTCTGCCAATGGTGGTGAACCCACACGAAATAAACAACACACCTGACCATTTAGCAAACATGATTAACCTAACGTTTTAGTCTTTCCCCCTTACGTACGATACATACATACTACTGATGAGCGGATTGATACTAAAATAGCAATACTACTAATGCCAAGGTTTGAGATACTTTTATTCATTACAATATTGATATTTTTATGCATTTGGATCAAAGAAGCAGTTAGAATTGATCGCATGACATTATCTAATTTCTGCTATGCTGTGTTGATAAGAAATATAACTTTGAAAAGGCTAGAGAGTCTTGTGATTAGGAATGCCTAATCACAAGACTCTCTAGTCTAGTCTAGTCTCTAGGCCAGTATGAGATTCTGACTAGGGATGTCCCGATCTGATCTTAATGATCGAGATCGGCTACCGATCCGCTGTATTTTTAAGATCGGATAATATCGGCTTCCGCTACGAGATCGGGCCGATCCGGTTGCCGTAGAGCGTTCATAACTCTGGGCCACACTAACATGGTAGCTGCGGTAATGCGCCCTAAAGTTGGTTGCCACTCGGCTTCCACCACCCACAAGAAGAAAATGCAATACCACCATGCAGACACCGCTTGATTCCAATGGCAGCTGACGTCAGTGCTTGCTATGCCACGACATTTAAGTTGCCCGACTTTTGACGACACAGCTCATGCCTGTGGTTTCATCACATTGGAGGCACAGTTCCAACTGCGAGGAATAACATAGGACATGAGAAAAGTATTCCCACATAGTTGCCGCACTGGACCTCCACTTTCACTCATACTGTAGGGAAGTGTGATGTACTATTTTAGCGGTTTTGAAACTGTGACCTTTTCATACCGTGGTATACCTTGAAACCAGTAACTGGCCCATGACTACTTATGATAGTGCATACTTACGGGCTATGCTCTTTATTACAGTCAGAACATGATGTCATTTAAATCCCTAACAATTTTCTGTTGAAGGCCAGTTTATTGTCCAGCACTTATCATTTCCGTTTCTAATGCAATTCTGAAATGTGACAAGTGAAGCATTCATCTTTGTGGTAATG
Organism: Dunckerocampus dactyliophorus; assembly: GCF_027744805.1. NCBI lineage: Eukaryota > Metazoa > Chordata > Actinopteri > Syngnathiformes > Syngnathidae > Dunckerocampus > Dunckerocampus dactyliophorus. The sequence goes on along the minus strand of NC_072821.1, from coordinate 9,052,747 downwards.
GGTGACACAGCGAGCGAGCGAGAGCAAGCATGTGAGGGAGGCACAGTAAGTCAGGAGTTGCCTAGAGGGGGTGTGCAATATTTTTTAAGAAGTGTCAAAGCATGTTCTTGGCTGGTCTGGATAGAAATCCATCAAAGAAGCATGCACACATGCCCACAGTATAGACCTAACAAAAAAGACCTACACAATAATTACTTTTAACTTTAACTAATTTTTAAACTTTTGATGAAATAAATGCTTTTTGCCAAACAGTGCGAACACTGTGTGTAACACGGCCCCAGAAAAATCATTCATCACCGTCCCCAACCTCCTCTTAGGAACTAAAAGCATTAAAGTCCTCTTCTTCACAATTGAACAAACTTGTAATTACTTCGTCACACACTTTGTCAGTGTCTTTCCCTGTCGTTGCCGCTCTTAAGTCTTTCGTCACGAGGCAAATTAGCCCTTTAGGAAATATGCTGTCCAGAAAAAAAAGGAACTGCTAACATGTGAGTCTGTTATCTTTTTCTGTGATTATATCTACTACTGTATATTGGGTAATACAAATGTAAAAGTGACTATAGTGGTGTTATTTCATGTTTAGAGGGCTCTAATAATGTTAAAAACCGGATTTAGAAGATCGTAAACAGGTTTTCTATGATACATCTAAAAAAATATTCCACTTATTAATATTGAATCCTACTTCAGAAATTCACTTATCGTGGTCCAGTCTGGAGTCAATTAACTGCAATAAACGAGGGATGTTTCGTGGCTGACTATGGACTAAGCAAATTTTATGCATTCTTGGCCTAAATGAATCATTTTAAAGCACAAAAATGTGAACAAACAAAACTGAGCATTATTATCTTTGCATAGGGCAGATATATATATATATATATATATTGTATCATTCGATTGTGTCTGCTGGTTGTGGTTTTAGAGCAGCTATTTTAACCAAAAACAAGAGAATGCTTACTCTGCAGCAGCTCCAGGTGCAAAGAAGTAGGCGAAGCTCTGAGACAACTGCTCAGCGCTTTCTAAGTAGTCATGATGCAGCGGCTGGTCGGCGGGAATGAGACCGATCTTATTGAGCAGGGACACGCCGTCCACAATCAGGTCCACGCAGCCTCCAAAACCTGCAAGAAGATGTGCAAAGTCTGTGAAACATGATTGAATGTTTATTATTAGGCACGCACAAACAGAACCTAGTAGGGGAGAAGCAGCACAAGAAGCAGTTCTGGTCAACTTCAGCAAAGCAAAATCCATGCATCTTCAATATGTGTGTGGTGTTGCAACACCATAATGCATAATACACATTTGGTGCCACGTAGTAGCTTCAGAAATACATGGCGTAAGTAGGCTGACATGTGATGCCAACTCATACTAATTACTCAAGTATGTGGCGTTGAACTGTGCAAAGGTTGGCGAGATTACCACATGACAACATCGGTCACACTATCACTCTTATTTACAGACACCTGAAGGCAACAGCTATCTATGCTTGGGGGTGTGATTGAATGATCAAACTGCTTGCTGTCAACAATTCAATCAGGCGGAGGCGGGGGCGCCACTGTTCTACAGACATTAAAAATAATGCAGGAGAGAAGGAGCAAGACAAATTCCTGCCTTAATTAGCACCAACTTGTAAACATTCCAATACTAGTACAATAAACAGTACTAAGAGAAGCCCATGAAAACGAGTTCTACCAGAACAAACTTGTGCAACTGGCAAGAAACGTTTCCAACACACATTATTATTATTAAATTGATTTTCATAGAGTCAACTCCCAGAACACGAAATGCTTCCGTGAGCGTATGCCACATTTTGGTGGCTTTAATGTATGTGTTACCACAGCCAACCTTCCCAAAACACCGCTATTTAGCACCCGTTTCATTTCAAGAAATTCGTCAATAAATTAAGTCATATTTGGAATACAACTGCCACTGAAATAATGATAGTAAAGCTTCGGTTAGCATGACCTAGCCAAGTTTGCTAGTACTTACCAATAGCCACCTTCGGTTTAGCGACGTGGTTCATTCCAACTTTGCGTTCTGCGCGGAGGAGCGAGGACAGCACGGTGTCCAGTCGGTCGTCCAGTTCCCCATTGTCCGGTGACCGGAACCAAATGGCCAAAATAAGCACAAACAGGGGCACTGCAGACCCATATTTCATCCACGAAGCCCTGCCGCCACCTTCCATCGCTCACACGGACTAGCTTGACAAGGCTCTCGCTTGCCTGGAGTCAGTCTAGCCGGTTCCAACTGAGCGCCATAATGTGGTGTTTGATTTGCTCCATAAGATGTCCACGACCTAACTTTATGACATATTAGTTATGTCGATAATAATTAATTATCGTCTTACAGAATAATACACACATTAATAGAATGTAAATATAATTTCTTTATCTCTTTGCTGTGGTTGTATGACGTTTTAAGTTTCAATTTAGGAGCACAGTGTAGTGAAGGATACAGCGACGCCGGGTAACAAAACAAGCCTACCCTACTCTATTAAGGGGCGTGTTTATTCTGACAACAAGGCGGAAGTAGTGTAACACCAGGTATGAAGGTTCAAGTGAATAAAAAAAATTAGGTTTCTCAACTTTTGACATGTAACTAGAATATATCTGGACGAAACTGCAAATAACAACATCCAAATGCTTTCTGCAAGTGTTCAGTATAGTCTGAGTACTTTTTAGGTTAGTTGAAATGTGAACTGTGCAATTTTTCAGATATGTAAAAAAATTTATTATGTAACCCCCCCAAAATGTTAATGTTTGAAATATTCGCTCCACTGCAAAAAAAAAGTGCGCTTTGTAGACTACTACACAAGCTACAATGGTTATTAATAAAAAAAAATAATGATGCACATGAACAAATGATGCACATGAACAAATTCACAATGAAACCCAAACACATTTAATTCAGAGCATGTATTTTACCAACAGGTGTATACCAAGACTTTGATCATTGCAGGCAGATAAAACACTAACTTTACTTCAACCCTTATTAAAAGACATTTAATTCCTCATGTGATGACATTTAAAAGCCTTAACAGGTCAATTAAAATGCCTACAGAGTAACAATGGCACTGAACAATAAAACTGGCAGTAATATAATACCTGTATTGATAAAACTTTTGACACATACTAACACATACAAAGTCAGACATGAACAAAGACAACGTGAAAAGCACATTTGTGATTGTCCACTTGTGCAAACTTCATATGAGCTACTATTTTTCAAAGGAGAGAACATGTCGTGTTCAGGCACATACAGTGGTTGCAGACATTCTAAGAGGCACCTAAAAATACAAACTCTTCAATGTTTTGTTGCAAATAATCAATGATGCTTTAACTGCATGACTACAAACTAACCACATGGTGTAAATTCCAGTGCAGGAAGGTGGTGTGTGTCGCCCTCTGGTGAGTACATATTGAAAGACGACACTCAAAAACCTACACAAAGAAACATGAGACACAGACTTCAGAACTATTAGAATGTTATCTTGGCAGTGTTGTATTTAGAGTGTTGTTTTACCTTTGGTTCTACTTGGGGATGCCCGCTACAATCTGAGACTCAATGCCACAATGATTTGATCCACGTAGGATTTTAAAGAACCCTAAAAATGTCACAAACCAAAAGCTGGTTAAATCAATTCAGTGCCATCATTCCCACCTCAAAGGGAATGAATGAGTTCAGATTAAAGAGTTTACAGTGAATCAGTTCCATGAATGGTTTTGAACTTCGTGATGCATCCCGGGCTGGTAGAAATTGTATTTTCTCACCATTATCACCCCAGTCAGTGTTCCAGGAGTTGGCACAGAGCCAGTAGGGGACACCATCGTCCTCCCCCCAGCCAAGTATCTTTATGGCATGCCCACCCAGCATGGACCCAGACACATGCTGGTACACCCCTGTAGACAAGAAAAAGACATTCATCAACAATTTTTTTTAGCAAGTTCATCAAATGCAGTGTGCATCTATACTTGCCTGACTTGTAAAGAACAAAGTCTTCATATACGATGAATGCTCCCTCTACTGGGCCGTTGCTGAATATCTCAGACTGAATCTGCTCCTCATCTGACATCACGCTATAAGATGTTTTACCTGAAACACATGTGCTATATGCTTAAACTCTTGCCCATAATCAGCTTTAGGAGAGAAGGTCTTTCTATTACCATAATGCTTGTCCTTCGTGTAACTGGGGGAGTATCCGGGTTCGCACTTGAAAACACACTTGGGTGTTTCTCCACCTTCCCCAGTGCAGGGAGGGCGGGTACCGTTGACGTGGTGTTCACAGGGTGCGATGGTGTAGGGACGGCAACCTACGGACGGGAAGACGTTGATAAGCTAGTACTTGTACTCACTTGCTCCTCGTGACTGGCTCGGAGTGTGTCACTCACCGATGTGAGAGTTATAGAGTCCACCAGAGACGAGTCCATCTGTAGTCCAGAATTCCCAGGCAGCTCCAGGGTAGCCACCGTTACATCTGAAAAAGACTTAGTTTAGTATCTTGACAGAGCCCTAATTTTAACACATGTGGATGAAATTCTAGAACTAGATTGTGTTTGCTGATATTCAAAAGAGCCTCCAAAATTCAGATATATGCTGGGACTGGGTGTTAAACAGGGATGTCCAAACTTTTTCCACTGAGGGCCGCATACTGAAAAATCAAAAGATGCACGGGGCCATTTTGATTTTTATTTTAAATTTTTATTTTGTAAAAAGGCTAAGAAAAATGGTAAGAAAAACGTTATATGTATATTTCAGGACAACGTTTAGTGTTATTGTTATAAGCATCAACATTTCAGCTTTTTGTCTTCATATTCTCTCAAATTTTACATATTTTGTTGGATTTCTTTTGGTTTAATTTTATTTCTACATTGTGCCACGGGCCAATAAAAAAAACAAGCCGCAGACCGCAAATGGCCCCTTGGCCGCACTTTGGACACCTCTGGTGTAACGTGTCTGTATTGGTCCTAAATTATTCAATGGCTACTGACTGCTACCTGGGGAAGTGCAGTTGGGACAAATTCTCACCCCATGCCACAATCCTCGCAGCAGGTCAGCAGGTCCTCTGCTGAGATCTCTACGCTGACCTTGGCATTACTGTGGATGCACACACGGTCAGATATGGCTTCTGCGGCACCAAATGCCTGCAAACAGAGTGGGCACAATACACAATATTACTTGTACAAACCTTTGAACAACATTTTGCAAGTGTGTGAGGACATGTCACATTCCTTTTTTTAAGGGCACTAAAGACCTTGTACAGCAAAGTATTCATTTAAAACACACCACAAACGATTGTTGTTATACAGACCAAATCGTCACTCTATATTTAATGTCCAAAACTTGTTGTATGAATGAAATAATGGCTTTTGATGAAGAACCATTACGAGCAAGCAAGCTGTTTAACAAGGTAAATGTTAAATGCATGTTTCCAGAAAGCTCACTAAGTCATAAAAGCATTGAATTGATTTCCTACATTAAAATCAACATAATGGCTATTTTGGCCACCTGATTTTAGCTTTTGTTTTGAATGGTGGCCAATGAAGATACTTGTTAAAACCTGCATACAGTACATCATATCTAGTGCTTAGGACATAGTGTCTGGCCTCCCTTGTATAAAGTGTAAATGTACTTGTGTTTATTATATTTTTACACACTATTTGTAAATATGCAAATCTTGTTTTTCCTTTGATTTTATTATATTTTATTCATATTGCATTGCATTTTATTTAAGAGTGTTTGTCTTTTTCTTCTGCAATTGAGCTACTGTAACCAAGCAATTTCCCTTATGGAGCAATAAAGTCTGTCTCAGTCTAATTGTATACCGGTAGTTTTAGTCGTTTTTCATGCAACAGACTAAATATTGCCATGGCTGTCAAAATCCACATTTTAAATCAAAATTTACTGTCTGGCTGCAGGTTGTACCAACTCATATCAACTGTTTTCTCTTTGGTTCCTCACCCAGCACGAGCCACATGAGCCTTGGTCTCTGATTTCCTTCAGTGTGGGACAGTCAGGCCACTGTACCCTGGAGTCAAATTCCTTAGGCAGCTTCAGATTTCCAGCATATTGAACCCTGCAGAGATGAGCACATAAAGGCCGGGTCAAAAATTTGCCTGTTCCCAACTGTCAACTCAACGGTGACTTCCTGCGGCAGTAGTAGCCAGACTCACATGACAGGAAGTTTGGGTCCCTTCAGTATTGTCCCACACAGTTTCTGAACATAACTGTAGTCGACGTTGGGGAAATTTTGAGCAGCCTGCAGCAGAGGAGCAGCAGATGTAGGAAGACGTCACAGACAACCAAAGAATGGATAACAGCACAAAAGGAAACTAAAAGCTCACCCTCCAGGTAGTGTTCATCTTGTTGATGTAGTCCACCATCTCATTGGACAGTGGGTGGATGGGGGGTTTGGCCATGCTCACCGACAAGGTGGCAGCCAATAAGAGGACGGCTGCTTGTGACATGTTGCCTGAAAAGACAAATAAAAAGATGGTCGCTTTTTTGTTATTCCGACATACAAAAACATTTCACGGCTGACTAGACACTTATGTCCAGTCTTGTCTAACAAAGTGTCCTCCAGTGGTCAAACACAACTGCGTCAGCACACTTCAACAGTCCACTGCCTTCAAACATGTATCTCATTTATAAACAGCACGGTTTGTGTTTCCGTTAAGTGTAACCGGACCGTACTTCAGCGAAAAATCACCAGCCATTACATTAGATACACATGCACCATCTATTGAGATCAGCAATTCTGTCTTGCAGTGCAATTTTAAGTGCACTCCAGGAAAAGAAGCCACTAGAGACGCCGATGAAGTGATGTCGAGCCTGTGCTGTGGATTAGAGGGCAGTGGTCCATCAAAACCACTGCGTGCACAGTCATCATGGAAGATTAACAGTGCCACAACAACCTAGGAGAGAGAGGATCAAACACTATAAGCAGCAAGTATGAAGCAAGCAGTTTTACAGTGACTTAAAATCATCTTTGAGAGCTGCGGTGTAGAAGGTGTCGTTTGTGGAAAAGCAGAAGTGAATCCAGTGATCATGCTGCAGCTGCAGCCATTGTACGTAGGCTGGTATCACATGGTGGAGGTTAATGGATTCATCATCAGTGAAAAGTAGATGGAGGAAGAAAGAACGGAAAATTCCCCTGCATTCTTATGCCTTGTAGCTGATCGAAACTCTTTAACGTCACTGCAAGTTGCTACCTCCACATATGTATCTACTTTTAAAAATACATTGTTTCAAATGACAGTTTCGAAGAGTGTAGCGTGTCGGGTGTTAAACTTTATACCGCTGTCCTGGCTTTACAGCAATTCCCTTTCACACAGGCGGCATCCTGCCTGTTACAGCCCTGAAACTACCTCTAAAGCCAGTAAATTGCCATTTCAGCTCCCTATGTTCACTCAGAACAGAGACCAAGTAAAAATCCCGCTTTTAAGGACAGTGTGAAATAGATTGTTTGACAGCAGTTAACTTCTTACACTTGAGTGACAACAAAGAACCCTAGTCTTAATATGACAGTAGTTACATTCTATTTACACTTGTACACTAAAAAGTTACTGAAAATGTTTTAGTAAAAAAAAAAAAAAACAGTTTGATGATGTTAACGTTTGACCCTGGAACAGAATAATTTCCATTATTTCTAATGGAAAATTAAGTTAGTACAGGACAGTCACAGAGCCTGAAGTGACATTTATACGGTTGTGACCTTGCCCTTATGTACAGTACATAAACCACTTCTAAAACCTAGAGAGTGGGCCAGTGCAAGCGTCATTTCATGCTAAAACCTAAAGCAGCGCGAATGAGACATTAATCCATCACGCAAGTTTCCCACCGGTGAGACAAAATGGCAACTTGGGTCAAGTTAATCTAAATGAGACCTTTGCCTCCTTACACATTCATCTACTTCTTATCATAGCCTTATCTGATTACCTTGGAATGCAAATAGCTGCTGATCATGATGTTTTGTATTTGAATCAATAAGTAGGGCAGGAAATACAGAGCCATATTGTTGTGTATCTGGGGAAACAGCCTTGAAGACACCTACTGTAGAAGTGACACCAAGGCAATGAAAGCAGCTTGAAATAGTGGTGTAAGTCTCTATGTTGTTGACATCTGCATATGTAGTATTTATTTAGTAATTTACAGTTTCCATTCATACCTCCATAGGTACTTATTACGTGTATTTACAGGAGTTACGTACACAGCTGCTGTTCATTTTTCATAGCCTGGTGTATATACTGCATGTGCAACGATATTTTGGATCTTGTTGTTACTGATACTTATTCTTGTGTGTTGCTACTGCGAAACGTGAATTTCACCAATTGCGTCAGACTTTAGTTGCTACAGTATAAATGTACAGGTCTTTGTTGGTTAATCATCTATTTTGTTTGAATAAGTCTGCCATCCTTCAATATAATGTACAAAAATGACTCGGCTCAATTAGCTGTCTTTGCTAGTTGTTGTTTTGCTCGTTTAGGGTGCTATCCAAACGTTTTCAGTTCAAAACGGAAAGTGTGATTTGACAACTTTGGCTGTGGTTTAGCTAGCGGCTAACTCTTCGTCTTTGAACTTTGCTGGTGAAAAAGAAGAAAAATAAGAATTACCTGCTGCTAGTTTTCAAGCTGTTGTTGGAGATGTAACGACTTCTTAAGCTGTGTGTCTCCTCGAACTGTCAGTCAGAGAACTACCCGCTCCTCGTCGGCACCCACTGCTGCCATTCAGACAAGAGGTCACGTGAACAGTCACATGAGCCAATGCTCATGTGATCGAAACTGTCCCCACCACACACACGTACGCACATATCACTAACATTTTCACGTGCAGACAAACAATACACATATGTACAAACATATGAGGTGCCGAAAATTTAATCAAAAATGTGAGAAAAGTGAGCAAAACATTCCAAGTAAATCATATGGCTAAAAAAGAGTGATTCGGCATTCGAGTTGAAATCATGCCAAAACCTCACAAACACAGAAGACATGTTTCATTCACGCCCAATGATTAGCAAACTCGGTGCTGTTTGCAAATGCAAAACATCATTCACAAAATATTTTTTGCAAGAAGAAACGTCCTATCAAACAACAAATACATCCTGCTTCAGGGACAAATACAGCATACATTGCACTTAAAGAAACATATTTCTTCAATTATAAAAAAAAAATATCCTTCAAGTAGCTACAAACTCAAATCTTTCAAGTACAAAAAAATATCCTTCACGTACAAGAAAAAACCTCCAAGTACAAAAAAGCAATTCTACAACTACACGTGACTTTTGGCATTAATGTCCCGCTTTGCCGGTCCACACACACATGCTTTCAGGTCCACACACACATGCTTTCAGATCCACACATGCTTTCGGATTCACACTGCAGTAAATTTAGAAATATATTCACAGATTTGAACTTCCGAAATGGATAACTTCCAAGTGAACGTTTGGTAGATACCTCTTTCCAACTGTGGTTGCACTTTTGGAAAATGGTCTACTTTGGGAAAATATGCTCTTACATCATTCAATAATGCCACTTCTGTGAATTTTAGTGCCACCAGAACCAAAAAATACCTGAGCACATATGTCCTTTTCTTTTCTGTGTGTTCTAAAGATATAAATGCCGTACTTTGGTCGTTTTAAGCATTCCGGGAACTTCCTTCCTGGGAGCATTGATTTCACATAGCAACATAGAAGCGAACACTACACCTAGCGTTAACTTTTCGAAACTCAAAAACAAAAACACAGCAGCAGTGGCCGCAGCTCCAATATGTACCTTTGGGTAGTGGCCTGACACCTTGTGAGCGTGATGCTGATACGCTATGAGTGAGTGATGCTAGTCAGTAGCCAGCTAGTAGCTAGACGGTATGGTGTAGCGAGGTGTCACTCCGCCAGTAAAGTAGTTCTTTGGTGCACAATGTTAAAAAATAATTGTCGCTGTAGCTTGGTTAATATACAGGTAACATTATGTAAATGGAGCACTGATGGTGTTTTTTTTAAAGGCTTTATAGGCAGAATAGTTGCACCCCATTACGTGCATTCTTAGCTGTCTCTTTAGCTGTTTTTATATCTTTAGAACGCACAGAAAAGAGAAAGACGTGTGTTCGAGTCTCACATAAGAATTGTGGATAATGGGCAAAAAAAACCCAAAATGTGCAGTTTTCCTTTAACTTTATTGCATGTTTATCTAAAAATGTCATTTCTCATTTCCCAATTTTGAGCTGATGTTGTGTCTTGTGTTGCTGTGGCTTGAGGACCTTAAAGAACATGCCCATTGTTGGCTGCTTTCTGTTCCTTCTTATAGTTTGTCTGTTGACATTAGAAATGATGACATTGCAGCATAATGGCCTACTTATTTGGGCAAGCGGCCAGTCACTTATTTGTAAAAACAAACACAGGTTTTCATCCTGGTTATTAATGACTTTATTTTGTCACATCAACAGCACAGTTAGTGTCTCTGGACCGCTAAATGCAGCAGCTGTGGAAATCTCTGTAGAAATGAAGTTAAATATGATGTTACAGAAAACAACAAACAAAAATACCTTGACATACTGCACCATATATGTCCACACAGCTCCGTGTCTAAATTAAGCAGGAAAACAATGTGTATAAAATCAGGCAATATCACGAGAGAGCTCAGTGCTTTGTGGGCTACTTGGAGGCAATGCACATACACACACACAAACAATCATGGCTGCCGAAAATCACCATTTCATGACAAGGAAGCCAATAAATCTCCCAGTCTTAAAGCGTGCATATTTTCCCATTAGTGCACAAAGATACATGTCATTAGCGGCTTTATTGCTGTTGTGCTCACATTCAAGCATGTGCAATGTCTACTACAATGTGTGCAGCAGATGCATGTGTTCCTCTGGCTTGCTGATGAACAAGCATGCAGATATTCTCTCATCTTAATTACATACCGAGTCATTTTTTCTCTTGCTACATTTGCTTCATATGACTTTTCACTATATACAGTACTCAAAGTGCTGTTCGTGTTTGTACCACTTTTAAATAAGACTAGATGTGTATTTTCATACAAATTATGGAAATTGTATCTTTAATTCCACTGATATTTCACTTAAACAGAAACCCCTCTCCACTTCCTGTTCCATGATAAAGTATGGTTAATGTTATTCCCTGTTCAGGTTCATTCTTCTGTGGTATTCCAATGTCCACGACTAATGTCAAACAGAAACATAACATTAATTTGAACATTTAAAATCAAGCACATAGTAATACAACTGCTTGTATTTTATGATTGGCTTGTAATTGCGGAAACAGGTCGTTCAAACAAAGTGAAATAAAATGTAAACGCTAGCACAAGTAAACACAAAACTGAAAGTGTTAGGCGTTCTTCACTGCTTGATCTCCTTATCACTTGATTCCCATGCAGTGCAACATAGAGTATCATTAACACCAACGGTTTTCAAAGTGTGAGGACTTCGAGGGCAGCGCAGCAAAGTTTTCTTTTATTCTTACATATTTTAAGTGATCTTCAGTTACACAAACTGGATATGTGAGAGAAGAGACTGGAAAAATAAGTCTCTAAAAGGTTGTAAATAGCCAATTGGGCGTTCAGTGTATTTTTAAAACAGATTTAAAGATGCTGTCTGTGTTGGTTAGGTTCTGCATGGGGGGGTTCACACTTTGAAAACCAGTGATGTACACGACACACTGCAACAGTGTTACTCTCAACAACTCCCAATAAATAGCAATGATTCAAAGTTACACTTTAAGTCCTTTCAGGTTCACATTTGCAAACAATGTTTTTTTTATATGAATGAGTGACCAACTTTCAACTGGTACTGAGTATAAATAAGAATTTATTTGTGGTATAGAAAAGAGATAGGAATAAATTATGGACCCTTGCACCTAGTATTTAATGTAAACTGATTTTTTACCCTACTTACAAAAATTCTTCTTTGAAATAACATCATAATGTTATAATGAGGTTTTTTTCGACAGCGTATCCTATATGAAAATGTTTTTAATTTATCAATCATGTCTCCTTGTTAAGTTTAAACATGAGTCTGAGTTACTGATACGAGTTTGGGGGAAAATATTGTTAAAAATATTCACCACTACCACCCAAAAACAAATGATGTTTACCGGTAATCAGGGAAAAAAGTGCTTCATGTTTTGCATCACAACATAATGTGAATATACAATCACTGGACACTTCATTAGGTACACCATAATGAACAAGAACAACGATGCTGAGTTTTGATTGACATTGCATCATACTGAGGACTGTCGCGACGATACTGTCCCTCTCAGGTATCAAAATACTACCATTTGTGATACAGTTTTTGTTTTAAAGTGTACCTAATGTTGTGGCAGGTGAGTGTTCCCTAATTCTACCTACAAAGTTAAAAGAACAGACTCCATCTTCTTTACACGGCCCTTTCTCTGCTGTCCACAAACTGGACCATCTGTTTGCGGGCATGGGCGATGACTGGAGTGAGTGGAACTATTGGGGTGCCAGGTGTAGTGGCACTAGCAGGGGTTGCAGCACCAGGAGTGGAGGCGGTGGGCGTAGAGGCCGCAGGGGTCATAGAACCAGGGGTCCCACTAGGGGTGGCGCGTGGAGTTGTACCTGGAGTGGCAGGGATGACAACAACTGGAGCCAGTCCTGGACTCTCTGTCCCAGCTCGAGACTCCGGGCGTGGGGTAGACGTGACGAATCGAGCCTCCCTGATCCGGTAGGGGCTTCTGTAGGTGGAGATGGGCGACAGCTCAGATCCCCAGCCCAGATAGCTCCCTGTGGAGGGAGAGGGCGCATCTGTGCTGAAATACAACGTAGTGTTGGGATCTAAGGGGATGGATGCTTTCTTTTCAGGGGAGCTGAGCAGGAAAGGGGAGCGACGTTCGGGTGACCAGCCGGGGGTCTTGATGTCCAAAGAAGCTGCCGAGGACGACTTCTCGGTTAGGGTGCCGGCATTACTGTCGACATGTGGCAAGCTTCCCGGTTGGTAAGGTGATGACAGTGTAGGAGAGCCGTACACCGCACTCTGGAACTCTTCATCACCTTTAAACATGACACACAGAACAGGCAGCAATGAGCATGATAGGAAATAGGCATAACTGCAACTATATCATTGTAGACATATACACAATGCGTAACATAGCATTATGTAGTATAGAAAATAATAATATAGTCTATCTAGCACACCACTGTACACCACAGTGCACCAAAGTATCATACAGTGCGGCTTATTACTGTAGTATAGTACAGTATTACACAGAACGGGAGCTCACAGTGAGCCTCCCCTCAGAGAATATAATAAATTTTGGGTCTCCCCTACTAACCGAGAAGTATAATAATGCATACAGTATATTTACATATTATACAAAAATATAGTACAGTATAGTATTGCATATTATTGCAAACAGTACAATATTCTGTAATATAGCACGGTGTAGCGTCGCAAACCTTTTTCCTCTGATGGTGGAGCACTGCACTCTTCTGTGGTTTCTTCCAAAATGGCCTCCTGCACTGGGATGATCTCTGGAACCAGTCTAATATCCTGGATTGTTGTGGGAGGAGCTTTTCTCACAGGTCTGGCGATGACATTGGTGAGAGCTGGTTTGGGTGGTGGCACCACCTCTGTCTCCTGGGGGGCGCAAACAGGCAAACTCTGTCTTTTTGGAGTTATGGTAAAGCTCTTGTAGTGGGTGTCACTAGATTGTGCAGGTGTACCTAATGAAGTGGTCGGTGAGTGTGTAATATGGATTTGAATGTGAAGACGCTGATGAAACATTACCTGTGGAGCTGGGGTCACCTGTGGTGGGGGTGGCTGGGGAGCTGGCTTTGACATCTGAGGAACCTGTGGTACAACACGTGGAGCCTAATGGAGAAAAAATTAATACATTAAAAACTAGAACATTTTTTAGGTTAAACTGCAAACAAATGTAAAATACATTGGCGTGAAAAGTATTTGCCCCCTTCCTGCTTTCTTACTTTCTTACAATCTATCAGTCTGCAAAAGGTTATAAAGCCATTTCTAAAGCTTTGGGACTCTAGTGAACCACAGTGAGAGCCATTATCCTCAAATGGCAAAAACATGCAACAGTCGTGAACTTTCCCAGGACTGGCTAGCCAACCAAAATGACCCCAAGAGCGCAGCGACGACTCATCCTAGAGGTCACAAAAGACCCCACAACAACATCCAAAGAACTCCAGGCCTCACTAGCCTCAGTTAAGGTCAGTGTTCATGACGCTACCATAAGAAAGACACTGGGCAAAAACGGCCTGCATGGCAGAGTTCCAAGACAAAAACCACTGCTGAACAAAAACAATATTAAGGCTCGTCTCCATTTTGCCAGAAAACATCTTGATGATCCCCAACATCTTTGGAAAAATACTCTTTGGACTGACGAGACAAAAGTTGAACTTTTGGGAAGGTGTGTGTCCCATTACATCTGGCGTAAAAGTAATGCGGCATTTCAGAAAAAGAACATCATACCAACAGTAAAATATGGTGGTGGGAGTGTGATGGCCTGAGGCTGTTTTGCTGCTTCAGGACCTGGAGAACTTATAAATGGAAACACAAATTCTGCTGTCTACCACAAAATCCTGAAGGAGAATGTCATGTTATCTGCTCATGACCTCAAGCTGCAACCAACTTGGGTTCTGCAGCAGGTCAATGATCCAAACACACCTGTAAGTCCACCTTTGAATGGCTGAAGAAAAACAAAATGAAGACTTTGGAGTGGCCTAGTCAAAGTCCTGACTGGAATCCTATTGAGATGTTGTAGCATGACCTTAAAAAGGCTGAAAAACCCTTCAATGTGGCTGAGTTACAACAATTCTGCAAAGATGAGTGGGCCAAAATTTCCCCACAGTGCTGTAAGAGACTCATTGCAAGTTATCACAAACACTTGATTGCAGTTGTTGCTGCTAACGGTGGCCCAACCAGTTATTAGGTTTAGGGGGAAATCACTCTTTCACACAGGGCCACGACTTTGGATTCTTATAAAAACCTATAAAAACTGCATTTTGGGTTCAGCTGCGTTGTCGCTGACTAAGATTTAAATTTGTTACTTTTTTTTGATGATCTGAAACATTTAAGTGTAGCAAACATGCAAAAAAATAAGAAATCAGGAAGGGGGCAAACTTTTTCACACCACTGCAAATGGCACGTTCCATGTCAACAGGTCACTGGACAGGAGAATAGTGGAAGATGTTAGGGAGTAGAAAAATACTACAAAAAGTCATTGAATTTCGACAAAAGCGGTGCTTTTAAGACAAAATTTTTAAGCAAGTAATTTCATAAGTATATAATACTTTTGTATAATATCACAAAAGTATTCTTTTGTGATATTACATGAAAATTATTTGTAATTTTGTAGGAATCAAGTTGTCATTTGCAAGAAAAAAATCATGATATTTTGACGACAAAACTGTAGTTTTATGAGAAAAATATTAAAATACATTTTATAGGAATATTTTCTGTAAATAATTCCCTCAATAATTTTTAATTGTTAAGTCTTAATATGTTTTTTTTCCCCAGCCTTATTACAAAATTAAAACAGTATATAAAAAATGTTGAATCCCCAGCATCCTTTAATTTTTTTAGTATGCAGTGTAAAGTGTAAACACCCCTGCCTTAAGGCAATAAAGTTGGGATATTATTATTTTATGGAAAACATTGTCATTTTGTGATAAATAATGTGATATGGAGAGTAAAATGTTCTATTCTAAAAAAACTAGTATGATAACATTAAAGTCGTAACTGGACGAGAATATATTTGCACATTTAAGAGAAAAAATATGGAATTCTGCAAGAATAATGTGTTATTAATTTTATAAAAATAAAGATACAATATTATAAGAATGATCTTCAAGTCAAAATTATGAATCAAAAAGTTGTGGTTATACAAAAATGATAAATTATAAAATTATTTTTAAAAAATGATAATTAATTATTTGGTTTAAAAAGTTGTTATTATACAATAATTAAGTCATAGTATTGCAGGATTCAAGTAAAAATTTTCAAAGAATAAAGTTGATATGTAAGAATTACGTTGTAATTTTACTCGTATTTAACAAATTCTCGACCCAAAACTGTTTTTCTCTCAACATTGCAACTTTTTTGAAATTTGATGAGTTTATTGTTGTAGCATTACAACATAATCTCACAGTCTCGTGAGATTAGGACTTTAACCTTGTAACATTACAACTTTTTTTGTCATGACATTAGGACTTTATTACAGTATAGTAACATTACAACTTTCTTGCAACATTATGACTTTCTTCTTTTTCAGGCTGGTGCAAGTCCTAAAGAACTTAACACTAATAATGGACCGAGGAAGCTGGGTGAGACATGCGCCAACCTGTGGAAAACGTCGAGGCTCGTCGCCATAGTGAAGTTCTTCAGACAGACCCATGAGTCCAGCAAGACCACCTTCTCCGTAGGCGGACCAGATCTTAGCTATGTCCCCCGTCTTGAGAGCCAAACGAATCAGTAGCCAGTGATGATGCCTCCAGCCCTCCCACTGATGAGGGAGGTCCATGAGGGTACCGCCCCCTAATTAGATCAACAATGACTGTCACCGTGATAGACAAATGATTTGACTGATCGGTTGTAAAATAAAAAACAGACCAGAGAGTGTTGCATGGCGATGAAAAGTAGGCGTGACTTTCTCCTCCAACGAGAGCATGGATCCACGCTCCATGCAGGCGCCACTGATCCCCCTGCGACGAATACTCTGAAAGATCTCAAAGGACTTTGGGTGGAGGAAGCGATAGTAGAGCACCACCGCAATCACACCTGCAGACAGGTCGCACAGAGACAAGACGTGTGCATATAAAGTGAATCAGGATAACGCAAGAAAAGAAAATATCATGAGAGAAATTAAACTACTGACAGGCACTTTGCTCGCCTCACCAATAAGAAAGCTGCAGAAGACCGCCAGCGGGATGCCTACGGTATCCCAGGACACCATGCTGAACAACCAGGAGGAAGCCAGCAGGAGAAAGACATTCTCTAAAAACATGACCTACGAAACGCAACGAGACATGATGAAACTGGTCAAATATGATCCCCGTGTTTGTATTCATGAGCGCTCACATACCAGGTAGAAGCCAGCCATGCGGTAGCGGGATTGGCCGTATTTCACATTGAGGAAGAAGAAGATGTGAATGGCACCAAGGATCAGATTGAAGACTCTCCATCGACTGGTTGAACGTATGATGTCAGTCTGCTGAGACACCATCCAAAACGTCGCCCCCAACCAGTGCACACCTAACACATAAACATACAACCAGTTCATCAGTACGGTGTTTCCCAACCGTTATTAGAAGAAGATGAAGAAGAAGCTTAATTGTCATTACTAGAGGGTACAGTGAAATTCTGTTTGGCATCTCCTTGTAACAGCAGCATGTTCTAGTCATAAAATTCAAATATGCAATGTGATGGAAATAATAAAATAGTAAAAATGAAGGTGCAGAAAATGTTAAATATTTACAACAGTTATAGACTGTAATAGTCTGTGTCAAAGTGTTGTCACCACAGTCACCACACCTTCACCAGAGTTTGTCATTCATACTCACCTATGACGCCAAGAACCCACTGCTTGAAGACCCGTGTGAAAAGCATGAGAACACCAAATCGAGACCCCAACATACTGACCTGCAAACACATCAACATCATCTTTGGAATATTAAAATAACAGCATATCTTAAATGCCATCAGTGAGTATCGGAAATTGTGTTCACCCTCCAAAGTAGTCGACAAAGGATGCCAGCGGGGGTCATGTGTAGATGTCCCGGTCTGATGAGGTAACATGCCCGGGCGTAGAGGACCAACGCCCAGGCCAGAGATAGCAAACACACAGCGAAACACACTGATGCTGGTGTGGGAGAGGAAAACAAACAATGTCTCGTGGTAGAAAACCTCACACGCCTTGAACAACATTAACTTATTGTTGATGCGCCAAACAGACTACGGTACTTTGTGTAACATTCTCCTTTGAGTTTGCCAAATGGATGTACTTTACAGGATACCGTAGTATTGTGTAAACTAAGTATTGTGAGATTTGGTGTTGGGTGTGTGATCCAAGATAGCTGAATAAACAAGCAATGATAGGAGTGTTGTCCGTCCACATCTTTATTAATACCACAAGATTCAACATGCCAAATGATAAAATACAAGTTTGTTACGCGCAGCATTGTACGATAACCGAGACAGTGTATGACAACCAAGGCAAAAATATTCAAAAACAAAAACTGAATCATACACAAACTAGGACAGTCGAATGCCAAGGTTTGACTATTTTATTTTTTAAATTTAAAAATGCACAATACGTTTTATAGAATTTGTTAGATATCATGTTCCATTACCCTATTTTATTATTAGGGCTGTCAAATGATTACATAAAAAAAAAATCAGATTAATCACAGTTTTCAAATTAATTAATCACAATTTGCAACTATGTCTGAAGTATGCCCATTTTTACTGTATTTTATTGAAAGAAAGATAAAAGGGTTATATTATATTTGTATGCATTAACAGCTCCAAATTAACAGAAAATTTAAATGAAAATAAACTTGTACTATTATCAGAAAAAAGTATTTGTTATGAGACTAAACATGTATTCAGTAGAAAGTCCTCATTTTATGACACTCAAGTTGCAGTATTATCAAAGTCCTTATTTGACAAGAATACAGTGGTATTATCAGAAAAAAAAGTGCTTATTTCATGAGAATAAACTTGTACTATTATCAGAAAAAAAGCTTTATTTTATGAGAATAAAGTTTAAATTTTTAGAAAATAATATATTACAGCTGTAATTACTTTGATAATAATGTTACAATATATCAAGATTAAAGTAAATTTAAACCTTTTGCAGTATAAAGTTATATAATTTTTTTTTCACGTCACTATATTTTATCACTGCAACTTAATTCCTGGAACATTTCCTTGATGAAAAGAGGACTTCCTTGGCCTTCATCAGGAAATAATGTAATCACTGTGACACGTCCACTACTTCCACCCTACATACAAAAACAATAAGACAACATTCGCTATCCTACCTGGAGATTTGACTCCTATATCGGTGCAGATGAGGACATAGGTGTGCAGCAGAGTCTCAGGTAGGGTGACCACCAAGGCTTCCAACATGCGTAAGGCAGACACATCAGCCTGCTGCATGATCTCTCCATAGACGTCCATGTCTGGAAGACGCATGCACTCCCACAGCCTGGAAAGGCAGCACTACATACATCACACACTGTATTATTGTATATCACCCATCCAGCGTGGTCAACCTACCTTTTGAAGATACCCAGGTGCAGTATGTGGGTCCAGGTGAGAGATTTTCTGCGTATTCGCCCATCGGACAGATACCACAAGTAGCTGAGCCACTGAGGACCCCATCCTGGAAAATCAAATCTAGATTATCGCTAACTAAAGCGGGGGGTTATTCATATACTCAAAATGAAAATATCATTTTTTTAATGGCCCACAGTATATTCTCAATACATTTTCATTGTTATCAATGTTATCGTTATACTGTGTGTTCAGTATCAGCTCACCTGGCAGCAGGAAGAGTGCAGTGAAGCCAGCCAGATGGGCGTAGCAGTAGTTATGACCCACCCACAGATAGTACACAAAGCAGTAGATCACTGCAGAAAAAGGAGGACAACATCGATACATTGTATTGTGTATTATTATTGCATGTAAAACATTGTATTATGTATCATCTCATATAAAAGTATGTTTAGTGAGCGGTAAAGTTGTGCAATGATTAAGGAACTGATGAGTGCAGCATTCCATACACCCATCCATTTTTGATACCACGCGACTTCATTCGGGTCTCGGCCACAAAAAGACAAACATGCATTCACTCACATACAAAACATAAGCTCTCATATGACCTCTACAATGTTCTTCATCCCATCTGAGAAGCACTCCTTCCTTCCTCTCCCATACGAAATCCAAACCATCCTTCTAACTAGGCCCCCACAGTATATAACATATACAGTACTGTAAACCCCCCCCCAAAAAAAGGAGACTAAAATGTGTCAGTGTTATTGTTGAATGAATGATCGCAGCGCAGGGACGGGGTGAAAGCATGGCATGAGTCTGCATTTCTGCAGAGTGATGGCATGCAATGCAGGGTGTAGCACTGTGCACTGCTGCAGTCAGTGACGTCACACACAGCAAACACATAACTTTTAACTCATGGTTGCATATGGTGGCTATTATATAGTGCATCATCCATGATACACAATGCTGCCTGTTTTATGCATGCATTTAGGTGTGTCTGTGCATGCGTGCGTGCGTGCGTGTGTGTGTCCCAGGTAGGACTCACGTGCCGTCCTCTCTGCGACAATAAGAACTGCAGTGAAGAAGAAGACACAAACTTGGCAGCAGGCCACACAGGAGCCTCCATGGCTTGGAGTGGACGTGTAGTCTCTCATGGTGGAACAGTCAGACCCAATGGCGGCTTGGCAGTCGTCCTGGTCCGGTTCTGAGGAAAGGAGAGGGAGGGGAGAGAAGAAGAGAGGGGGGTCCAGCTGCGGAAACGGCCCGCGCTTACTTGGGCTGCGCGCCCCCGCCTGCCCTGTTAAAGAGACAGCAGCCTTGCATAATACTTTTACTGTAATATGAATATTGCTACAAATAATAATAATATTACTATACTTGTAATACAGTATAATATATACAGTATATACTATATAAAATGATGATAGTAATAATAATAATATAAAAAATAATGATTTTCATTATCATGATGGTAGTAATAATAGATTATTATTATTAGTAGCAGTGGTAATAGTAGTATTAGCAGCATTCCTTTGATCATCATAATTATTATTATAAATAATGATAATCAAATTATTTTTTATATTTTATGATAATAATAATAATAATTTCAATAACCAAACGATATCATCTGTTACTCTTAGATGTAGTGACTTGTTGAACAATAATGACAATGCTGACGTTTTTAGTTATAAAATGTAGCTCAACGTTTTGGCAATACATACATACATCCAAATCATTTATATCAATCTATCCGGAATGTAAACTGTAACTACATTTTCAGGGCCGCACAAAACTGAAACAGAAGCAGAAATATTGACAACAAACAAGCTGAACATAATTTGGTCACACGCAGAAATGTGTGTCTTTATGAATCCCATGACGAGCATTATTAGCTGCATGGTACTAGCAGTTTTTCCACTATCCAAAACGCACAGGAAAGGGAAAGACATGCATGTGTTTGTCTCACATAAGGATTGCGGATGATGGGCAAAATGCCCAAAAAGTGAAGTGTTCCTTTAACTATACAGTACGTCCCTATTCGTAATTTGGGTTTGTTTTAGAAATACCGGCATTGGGCTTGGCAAACGGAATAGAGAGAGTTAATTTTATATATTATGAATTACTATTCAATATACAGTATTTATGAAGCATATAGGCCACACAGTCAGGAGATCGGGAAGATCTGTGTTCGAATCTCTGTTGGGCATCTCTGTGTGGAGTTTGCATGTTCTCCCCGTGCGTGCGTGGGTTTTCTCACATTTCAAAAACAAGCATGTTAGGTTAACTGGCGACTCTAAATTGTCCATAGGTATGAATGTGAGTGTGAGTGGTTGTTTGTCTATATGTGTCCTGCGATTGGCTGGCGACCAATCCAGGGTGTACCCCGCTTCTCGCCCAAAGTCAGATGGGATAGGCTGCAGCATACCCCCGTGACCCAAATAAGGATAAGCGAGAACAGGGTGTGCACTGAAGGCTGGGGACCTGCTGGAGAAAGTAATTGCCACAAGAGGGCGCAGCAGGACTAAACCTGTCTGCAATGGGATGACCTGATCTTTTGAGTGTTACGCTTGTGTATATTATGCATGCATACGGTATATCAATAAATGCTAACATGAAGAAATTTATTTTAGTATCCATTCACTTTATTTAAAGAATCAAAAATACAACAACAGTAAAAGCACCGGATTAAAACCATCATGTCATCATTACTCCCTTATTGTTTATTGTTATTATTTTCAGATTCCTAAGGGACCAACAAGACTGGATTGTGCATGTTTTTAACAGCAACACATTCCCAACTAACTGTATACAAAAGCACCTTTTCAACTGCGTTGGGAACGTCAATTTACTGTTAACAACAGCAGGTTCATCAGACAGACCATGACGTCAATTCCAGTGTGAATGTCACTTTGTGTGTCCTTTAAGTTCCTCTTCCATCCTTCAGTGTGAGTGAATGTGTTTACGTGTGTGTGTCTTGTCAGTAATATCTGTTGAGACTCTGAGTGACCGTGCTGATGTCTGGTTGTCCATTCATCCAGATCTCTCTCAGGATCCTTTCCCGCTCCTCCAGCCTCTGGGCCCGGTCCAAGTCTGACCTCACACAACACGCGCGCGCACACACACACACACACACACCCCCACACACAGACAGACACACGCACACACACCGAACATGAATCACAATCAGTTTATATCAGCATCAAATTATCCTTCACCACTGCAACACTTTCCTATTTTTAAACGGCAATGTGTGTGTGTGTGTGTGTGTGTGTGTGTGTGTGTGCGTGTGTGTGGTACAAGGTGTTAAGATCAGCAGTGTAGTGCTACAAGAGCAGGGGTTCCCAACTGGTGGGTTGACACCAAAAAGTGGGACCTATCCTGGATGGGTGGTGAACATCTACTCAAAAGTTACATTCAAACACAATATGTACTAGAGTGCTCATGTCTGACTTGGTGGTTTATTTTTAAATCACACTGTTTTGATAAGCACCTCCCGCCATACACAGATATACAGTAAATGGTATCTATGAAAACGGTATCTATTGTAAAGCTGAAAGGAAAGGATACTGGTACTATGGAAAACATCTTGCATTGTGCAGGTGCTCAAGAAGCCCATCCCATCTGGCCTCAATGACTTCAGACCGGTTGCCCCGACGTCACACGTCATGAAGGTCCTAGAGAGATTTGTGCTGGCTCAGCAAAGATCCCTGGTGGCCCCTTCCCTGAACCCTCTACAGTTTGCATAGCAACCTCATGTTGGTGTGGATGATACTGTCATCTACCTGCTGCACCGTGCTCACTCTTACCTGAATGGTGGGAAGGGCGCTGTGAGAAAAATGTTATTTGATTTCTGTAGTGCCTTTAACACCATCCAGCCATTTGTGATGGGTGAGAGGCTGCTCGGGATGGGTGTCAGCTCAACCACTGTCTCCTGGATTACTGATTACTTGTCTGACAGGCCCCAGTTTGCGCAACTGGAGAGCTCTCTGTCTGATACTGTGGTCAGTAGTGTCGGGGCACAGCAGGGGACTGTCCTGTTTCCATTCTGGTACACTCTGTACAGTTCTGATTTCCAGGAGAGCTCTGGGTCATGTCACCTGCAGAAGTTCTCTGACAGCTCTGCAGTGGTTGGGTGCATCAGAGATGGACAGGAGGTGGAGTACAGGACAGTGATCGCTGACTTTGTAGAGTACTCCCAGGCAGACCACCTGCTCCTGAATGTGGACAAGACCAAAGAGCTGGTGATCGACTTCAGGAGGAAGGTGACTCCACTGGAGCCCATTACCATTCAGGGCCAGGTGGCAGTAGTGGACCACTACAGGTACTTGGGAGTCCACATGAACTGCAGACTGGACTGAAAGGACAACAGCAATGGTGTCTACAAGAAGGGCAGGAGCAGACTACTTCCTGAGAAAGCTTATGTCCTTGAATGTGTGCAGCAAGCTGCTGGAGATCTACCAGTCTATGGGAGCCAGTGCCCTGGAGTTTGTTGTGGTTTGTTGGGGGAACAGCACCAGCAAAAAAAGACAAACTGATCCGGAAAGCCGAACAAGTTATCGGCACTCAGTTGGAGGCGTTTGTAACAGTGAGAGACAGGAGGACACTGGACAAACTGCTCTCCATCATGGACAACCCCACCCACCCACTCCATCGGAAAATAGAGGGGCAGCGAAACTCATTCTCCAACAGACTCCTCCAGTTCCGTTCCCACAGTGAACACTACAGGACTTCATTCTTTTCACACGCCATCCAGCTCTACAATATCTCACTTGTCATTGTGCTGTACTGTCTACAAGCACATTTAGGTGTATTTACTTATATTTTTACACACTATTCGTAAATATGCAAATCTTGTTTCCCTTATATTCTTTCTATAGTATTTTATTCATATTGCATTGAATTTTATTTAAGAGTGTATTTTATTAAGAGGGTCTTGTTCTTCTGCAATTGCGCTACTGTAACCAAAGTTTGCCATGACTTAATGGCCAAGGGAAAATGTGGGTTCCAGGCTGGGACTAGTTGAGAACCCCTGTTATTGAGAATTTAGCAAGAATTTGTCCCAAATGGAAGGCAAAAATTTTAAGTGCTTTGAAATAGGCTTTTGTGTTGTATTGATGAATGTTATTTACCTGATGGGGTATAGGGCTAATGTGTGAAACAGTAATGTGTAGTGCGGTTCCCTACAGGAAATGCATGGCAATTAGTATACAAATGCACATACTGTATTTGTGTCTGTGTGTGAGCAAGAAATACCCTCAGCCGACGTAAACATGCCAGCATGCAGCAGGGCTCTCTCAAAGCGTCTGCGTCTCCGTGACGACATGTCCGTGGCCTCATCCCAGTCCTCAGATTCGCTGTCCCCGCCCGGCCGCCCGCCCACTGAGGTGATGGCAGCCGTGTTGTCAGGGTTACCGTCTCCTAGCTGGTGGTGCTGACAAACGTGATGGTGCTGGTGACGCTTGTGACGGTGGTGATGGTGATGGTGGTGGTGATGATGGCGAGGGTGTTTGCTGTTGCCATAGTGACAGTCGGCCCGGCAGTGGATCTGGAAGACGATGGCACAGAGCGTGACAAGAAGACCGATGCTCACGCCGCCCAGAAACACCAGCGCTGTCCTCTCAGGTTGGTCTGACGGAGAGAGAGCGACCATGACAACCACATATACTGTACACTCACAGACATGTCATTAGGTACACCTGCACAGGCTAATGACATCCATGACAAGAGTTGTATAAAAACTCAGCTTTTTAAACAGTTCATTAAAAAAGGAGGGAACACGGAGAAAAAAAATCGATGGGGGAAATAAAGACGGATTTTTGGGAGATAAGGCAAAACTTTTGCGAGATAACACAATACTTTTCCATTAAGAGCATTATACTGCCGCGACTTCCGTTGAAGATGCTTGTATTGAAACTACAAATTAAGAGCAGCACATGAATAGAAGTGGTTGTCTTCCATGTCGTCCATGAACCCTAGTGGAGAAGTGCTGGGGTACTTCCTCTAAATTTTCAGCCACTCTCCGTTCAATATATTAGTCATAAAGTGCAGAAATAATTCCAGCATCTTCAATAAATTCCTCTGTTTTTACTGAAAGTTGCAGTATGTTCTCCGACTTCAGAGCTTCACACCAACGCAATCATTGGACTAGATTCACGTTAGTCCCGCCCGCAGACTTTGATGGGTGGTTGTGACACATAAAATTACTTCATGAAGTTGCACACATGAAAGTTGCACTCACTAGGCCTAGTGGTTAGCATGTTGGCCACACAGTCAGGTGATCGGGAAGACCTGGGTTCGAATCTCTGTGTGGAGTTGGCATGTTCTGCCCGTGTGTGGGTCCTCCCATATTCCAAAAATGCATGTTAGGTTAATTGGCAACTCTAAATTGTCCATAGATATGAATGTGGACAATGTGGACACAATGAATGTGTGAATGGTTGTTTGTCTATATGTACCCTGCGATTGGCTGGAGACCCCGCCTCTCGCTTGAAGTCACCGTACCCGCGACCGTAGTGATGATAAGCGGCATAGAAAACAGATGGATGGAGTCCGTGAAATAATTAAATAAATAACTAAATCATTAAATAAATAGTGAAGTAATTCTACATGGTTTTGCATTAAATTAACTGGAATTTTAATTATTTAATGACACATTTAATTAATTATTTAATGACACATTTAATTAATTATTTAAAGACCTATTTATTGATTTAATTAATTTATGACACATTTAATGATTTAAAGATGTATTTATTGATTTAATGAATTAATGATATGTATTTATTGAAGTAATTATTTAATGACACATTTAATTACTAATTTAAATATTTATTAGTTTAATTAGTTAATGACACATTTAATTAATTATTTAAAGATTTATTTATTTATTTCATTTTGTCCCATTTGGTCCTCCACAGAATAAAGTGATACTGTGACTATAGGAACACGTTTTTCAATTCCGTGATGCTTATTCTGCTAATGCTAAATGCTAACATCCGGTCTGAGCTAGTGTTGCTGGAAACACATCTCTCTGAGTACTGGTACATGAAAGGAAATACACTGATTCTTTCAGTTGTGTGCACTGCTTGTCCTATAAGTAAACAGTCATATCAGAAACTCAGAGAAGAAAGAATGTGCTGCTCTTAATTTGAAGTTTCAACGCAAACATCCGCTGTGAACACGAAAGTAGCGGCGGTACAATGGTCCTAATGGTAACAGTTACGCGAGATCTTGCAAAAGTATTGCGTTATCTTACAAAAATGCGTCTTTTTTTTAACCCATCCTCCATGTCCCCTCGGGGGGCTCCATAATATGGGGTATCTTGTGGATTTATTTTCATGTCTTCCAGTATGCAAATACTTGGCGTAGTTGCACTGCATAATGGAGAGGTTGGTCAACCCTTCAAGAAAAAATATTGAACAAATAATAATAATAATAGTGTTAAAACTGAAAGTGGTGTAATGTGTGTTTTTTCTTTTCTTTTCTTTTCTACTGCTATTGCTTCTACTGTATACCAACATTTCCTGTGGGAAATGT
This sequence comes from Dunckerocampus dactyliophorus, assembly GCF_027744805.1. Classification (NCBI taxonomy): domain Eukaryota; kingdom Metazoa; phylum Chordata; class Actinopteri; order Syngnathiformes; family Syngnathidae; genus Dunckerocampus; species Dunckerocampus dactyliophorus. Next base: position 9,025,945 of record NC_072821.1, on the reverse strand, counting down.
GTTTCCTTTAAATAGGAACAGTGGTGCTAATGTTGCTGAAAAAGTCCCACACATTCCTCTGTCATCACACACTTTCCTATTTAAAGGCCGCATGGGTTGACTCAACAATGGAAGACACGTTTGTGTAACCCGCCCTGTTTCGCACTGCCCGCACCGGGGCTCGAACACAGGACCTTCGTAATGGGAGGCGAGAGCGCTGACCACACGGCTAAAAGCCTGGACTGTCAACTTCGTGTTCAGCGCAGCTCTTGAGGCAGAGGGAGTGAGGTTTACTAACGTACACTTGCGCAGCCTCACAGGCTGGCATCCGTTACATTTGTACACAGCATCTTACCTACTGTACCAACGATAAAGGTGTTCTGTACCTGCGATGAAGGTGTAAGCTGTCAGTATGTTGCTGAGCAATGCCATCTCCTTGGAGACCACCATCACTTCTGTGCTGGGGCTCCCCGTGGTTTGGGCACTCATGACTTCACAGGGAGTTAATCCTATTGGGAACGTCTTCACCCCTCATTGGAATTCATACTCATCTCTGCACAACATTGACACATAATAGGAGAGAAGGTATGTGAATTTATGTAATTGTAAATTCCATGAGAATAAAGGTGTAATATTATTAAAAAATAAATAAAAAACAAGTAAAATCATTATATGAAACCCCCCCCCCACAATTGTTATTCAACATTAAACACATTACGTTATTAGAAAAAAAAAACAACTTCCATTTTACGAGCATTAAGCTGTAACATTGTGAGAAAAAAACTCAAAATATTCTGGAAATGAAGTCATAGTATTGCAAAGAAAAAATCAAAATGTTATGAGAATAAAGTCGTAATATTACAAGAAAAAATCCTACTGGAAACTTCTTCACCCCTCACTGGAACTAATACTTTGCACAACAATGACAAATAAGAGAGAAAGAATGCCATTTTATGTGAATAAAATCATAATATTACCAAAAACACTCAAAAGCTGTAATACTGTGTTATAAAAAAACCCTCAAAACATTATGACAATAACATCATATTACCAACACACCCCTCACACACAATTTGATGACAATAAAGTGGTAAAATTACAAGAAAAAACCCCACGCTGTATGGCGTGTGGAATGAATGAAGTTTTGTATAACTGTGGGAACGGAACTGGAGGAGTCTGTTGGAGCTCTGCTGCCCTTCTATTGTCCAATGGAGTGGGTGGGTGGGGTTGTCCATGATGGAGAGCAGTTTGTCCAGTGTCCTGTCTCTTACTGTTAACAAACGCCTCCAACTGAGTGACGATAATTAGTTCGGCTTTCCGGATCAGTTTGTCTGTCCGGTTTATGTCCTTTTTGCTGGTGCTGCTGCCCCAACAAACCACAGCAAAGTACGGGGCACTGGCTCCCACAGACTGGTAGAAGATCTCCAGCAGCTTGTCGCACACATTGAAGGAAGTAGATTCTGCTCATTACCTTCTTATAGACAGCATTGCTGTTGTCCTTCCATTGCATCATACAGAAGGCCCATTCTCTGAGGGGAAGCTAATTGTGCCACACTTTCATAACCACTGCTCTTAACCGCAACAAAATGGCACGCGTAAAAAATACAAATGTTGACTTGTAACTGTAACACATTCAAATGTTTGTTTTGAGAACTCTAATTTGGAAGGTGATTGCCCCGACATGCACCCTGCAGGCTGAACCGCACACACAACTCTCATAATGTGTGCAACAGTAGTTAGCGTGTCGAGACAAATGTACTGTAGAGTGAATAGGAACTTCTTAATAGAGCTGTCCAGACACGCAGCCCATTCATAAAACTAACACACTTATTCTTTATTCTTTATTCTTTGTGTGTATGCATTGCTTAATATCTTGACACTTAAATATATATTTCCTTCCAATAGTTACATCTGCACCATTTCCTTTGTGATACAGCTCTTGTATTGGATTAGCGAATGTAACCCAACTGGCTTGATCCAGTCTGTGTAGCTTCCTAATGCCACAAAGCGTTAGTGACGACAGCTGGCCACACTCATCACATGACATCACATCATTCGAAATGACGTAACATACAGTAAGTCTGCATTCAGAACAATATTAAATCTTGTGCAGTTGCGCTCCTAAGCAAATAAGTGGTGAAATGTAGCAGAAATGAATGATTTTAAGGCCATAATTATTCATATCCTGGCCAAAATTTCCATCAAAATGTATTTTGTTAAATGGGAGTAAATCTTCTTGCTAAAAAAATGACACAAGTGGCAAAAGACGTGTTAGAGATAATGTGACAACATGACAACAGAATAGGGGAAAAAAAGGTTCAAAATAAAACATATTTAAATATGTAATGTGAAAAGTTATCATATTACAAGAAAAATAATTTTTGAGAACAGTCGTAATATTGTCAAATTTTATTTTATTATATTTATTTATGAAAATTATGTCATAATATTAAAAGAAAAAAAATCTACATTTTATGAGAATAAAGTTGTAATAAACTCAAAACTTAATGATAATGAGATTGGAATATTACAATAAAAACTCAAAATGTTATGGACATAAATATTATATAATATATTATCCAGGCATCTATCCATCCATCTTCTATGTTGCTTATTCTCATTAAGGTCGTGGGGGTATGCTGGAGCCTATCCCAGCTGACTTTGGGCAAGAGGTGAGGTACACCCTGGACTGGTCGCCAGCCAATCGCAGATAACATTATATATAAGATAAGAAAAAATACATTATTGAAATGCATTTTGGGCCTAGTGGTTAGCATGTTGGCCACACAGTCAGGAAATCTGAGGTTCGAATCTCTGTTGGGCATATCTGTGTGGAGTTTGCATGTTCTCCCCGTGCGTGGGTTTTCCTCCCACAAAACATGCATGTTAGGTTAACTGGTGACTCTAAATTGTCCATAGGTATGAATGTGAGTGTGAATGATTGTTTGTCTACATGTGCCCTGCGATTGTTATGGGCATAAAAGCTTCATACTGTAGAAATTCTACCTTTTATGACAATAAAGTCGGAATAATACAAGAATAAAAACTTATATGACCTTTAAGTTGTAATTGAAGAAAAAAATGAAAAATTATGCGAAAATTAAGTCACACAACTGCAAGATAAAAACTCTACATTTTCTGACAATAAAGTCCTATTATTACAAAAGAAAAACATTTTCAATTTGTCACTATCATGTGTCATTTGCAGCATGAAGATACTCATTCACCAAATAAAAATTCCATTTGAATTCACAATGTGTCCAGGGTATGAACCATGTAAGGGCTTCACTTAATCTGCAAACTATGTACAGTAAAATGCACATTTGTAGCGTCCATTAACAATGGAGGCACATGAAAGTGTGTTACAAGAATGACACATCAGCTCAGTGAGCGAGAGAGGAGGTGTCGCACACACACACGCACGCACAAGCACGCAGACACACACGCAGACACAAACAAACACAACACATCCTCTGAGCACTTGCAAATTCACTGGCTGTCGAGGTCGTTTTGGGATGTTGTATGTGTGAGTGCTGCAGGACGTGGCTGCCCTTCCCTCGCTCCCTCGCCCCCTCACCCCTAACAGCGTTTTGGATTTGACCATTTAGGTTAGTGCTTGTTGGAGCAAAAGTCATGTCATCCTGCACTTCACTAAAGATTTATAGGACACCAGTAGTAGCTTTTGCTTTCTCTATTTAATATTTGAATGCAAAATGCTCAGCAGCAAATGTCGTGAGATGCTGGGCTGGCAGCCAGCTCACTAAATAGTCTGCAACAGAGTTCAAACTTGTTGACGAGGCTGAGAGAATCAACCAGCCAAAATATCTGGTACACCCAAACAATGCAATGTAGTCCAATACAAGAGCTGTATTGAACATTTAGCATTTTCAAAGTCAATATTCAGTTTTTTCATTCATCATTAATCATATGTTTTATTATGCTGGGAAGTGTTTCTAATATTTTATTTTATAATAGTCTCCTTACTGAGCTGCGTGAAAGATTATTTGTGAAGGCTGTTGGAATGAAGTCACCTGTTAGCGTAGCAGAGTTAGCTTAAGCAGGGAGAATAGCAGCCATAACTATTTCAGTTCAAAGTTAAATCCAAACAGAACAATATCACCAAAAATGAACATTTATGTTGTGTTGAATATTTAACTCTTCTAACTGTAACCTTTAGAAAAGAAGAGGCTTGTGCTATACTCCTCTTCTTCATGTTAGTCTTTGCTAAAGCTAAGCTATCAATATTGTATAATATACAGTGTTCCCTTGCTCTATTGCCGTTCACCTTTTGCTGAATTTTTTTAGTGCTTCTTTTTTTTATTACAGCGTATGAATGCTGTTACAGGCTGAGCCTGGTCCTTTAAGAAGAATTGAATTGTGGGAAGTTGAATGTCTCTTTCTCTCTCTCTCGCTCTCTGTCTGCACCGCCCATTGTTTTCTGCATCCTCATTGGCTGTAGACCATTGCCAATCAAGCTCCTTCATGCTGCCCTGCCATGTCTCCTGTGTCATCGCTAGCTTGCTTGTTTGCTAGCTTGTAAATGAATCTTCGGTTCGAAGGAGGAGAACGGGAACAGGAGGAGCGCTGCAGCAATATGTTTGAACAAGAATCCAAAACCGCTACAGTACAGCGGAACGGCGCCAGGACAAAAGGGCACGTGAGTGATTTAATAATTTATTGTGTCCGACCTGAAATGTTATTGCCTGTCTGAGAAAAGTGTAAAAGTGTATGGTGAGGGGTTTTACTTCGCGGAATCACCTATTGTGGCCTATTTTGGGAACCTAACCCCCGCAATAAACGAGGGAACGCTGCAATTAATATGGCAGGTTTCCATAGAGACACCCATGTCTGTTGTGTTTAGGTTCATGTGGGAATTTTGATCACTCCTTAAAACCTTGTTGACGACTTTGTTGTGATTTGTGTAAATTACAACTATTTTGCATTTTTGTACCATTTAGCCTTTTTTCTTCATATTATGTCTTCATTCTGGGAAATTACTACTTTATTCTTGTATAAGTTTGCATTCATTTTCTTCTAATAAAATAAAACATTATTCTAGTAATATTTGCAAACTTTTTCCTCATAATATTGCAACATTTTTTTTTGTAATTTTACACTTTTTTTTCTTTTCAGTGTGATCCTTTACATACAAAAGAAAATGATTTCCTTACTCACTGAGTAAGCTACCTGTCTGCTATTACACATTCTCTATGTTTTTTTCTCTCGCTTTATTAGAAAATGGCAACATTTACACAACACAGGAAGTGACTAAACTATCACAATTGATGAGACATGGAGAAGGAGTAGGATTAAATAAACTCTGCTTCTTCCTACACCTTTTCGGAGTATGACATGTTGAAGCGTAAACATGTGATGTTCCTTAACGTAACTTGGTAAGCATAAGTGCTCCATTTTAAATAGAGCACATATTAAATTGTGCTGGCTCATTGAAGGACTCGTTTAAAGGCTTTGTGTTGAAAGTGTGAACTAAACGCATCAAATCATAATTAGTATATTAAAATTAAACAAATGGCTGGAAAAATGTCGCTTTTTTTGTCGATTTCTCTTAGAGATGAATAAAGTATCCATCTATCTGTCTTGGTATTTGTTTTAACTGACTACATTTTTAAAAATAAATGTTTAATTTAATTTATACTATTTTCTTGTGCTTCTTCCTACTCCTTTTCAGCATGCGGAATTCTGTAAACGTAATGCTTTTAATGTAACAATTGCCATTGCCATTTTCATACCTGGAGGGAAATGTTCCTGAGCCTCGACAGTCTATTTTGGGATGTGAGCCTTTGACCCTCCTGTCCCCTGGCCAGATTTCTACAGAGTTGCCCACGAATAAATAACAATCAGCTTGGAGAATCCCTCTCTTTGTTAATTCAGTTCTGTTTCGGTACAAGCAGAGACTCCCCTTGCGCTGTGTTTTAAAGACACTGCACGCATATTTCTACCTCTGATGCTGATTCAGTGTGACACTGGCCTTTCCCTCCTCTGCACCGTTAACTCTTCTCTAACATGACCTGCAGAGCACGAGAGAGACAGCATGCACGCCAAAACACGGCAGATGGACGGAATGAGAGCAAGGACACGTAATAATAGTACCAAAAAAAGTCATGTGGGGGGGGGGGAAAGTGATGGTATGTCATATTAAACTTGTCAGCAGTGAGAAAGATGAATACTTACATTTCCATGAAGCCTCCTTTCCTCTCCTCTCATCCATCCCTCACCTCCTCTCCTTTGCCTTCCTCTCGCTGCTCCTCTCCTCTCCTCTCCGCGCTCAGCTCCTCCTCCTCCTACAAAAAAAAAAACTATCAGCAAATGTAGATGTTTGCTTCTAGCCTGCAATTGCTCTAACGTCCTTATTTCTCTCTCTCTCTTGCTTTTGTGGTGCAGGTTGGCGGGCGGAATATTTTCTTCCCTCCTCCTCCATGTGAGCGTCTCCAGGTTGGTTTGCAGTCATCCAGGCAGAGGTCAGAGCCTGGAGGGCAGAGCTGTGACAAGAGAGACCTCGACAGGACAAGCAAGTCTCTCTCCTTATCTCCCAAATGTCGACAACCTTTCCTCCCCCACATGCTCGGCCAAGAATATGCTGGAGCAGAGGAGGGAGTAGAGTGACACGAGCCTAATGAATACTTTATTAATATGGTGTCTAATGTGGATGTGTCCATTTAAAGGTCCCGAATTATGTAAAAGTGACTTTTTAATGATGTTCCAAAATGATGTGTCACTCGAGCCCGTTTTCTTTGAAATTATGATGACATCATCCGTCCTCATGGACTTGATACCGCCTCTGACTTGCCCCCAGCTCGATGATACGCTCACCATTTGACTTTGTTTAGAAAAAAAAGAAGAGGCTTTGCTACATGTCTTAAAATAAAGCCAACCGTCTGTCAGTCAGCTACAGACGTGGCAACTGTACATTTTGTTGTTGTGTTTTTTTTCGTCAGCGAATACTCAAACCTAGCACGATGTTGCTGTCAGAATGTGACTGTAATGTTAACGTTGTTTTATTTGAAACATGGTATCTGCCACTTTGGACAACTGCAGAGTTGCAGTGTATAGTAATCCCTCGTTTATCGCAGTTAATTGGTGTCTGACACGGCCGTGATAAGTGAATTTCCACAAAGTTGGATTCCTTATATATAAATAAAATATTTTTGTAGTTAGAATATAGAAAATCTGTTTACGACCTTCTAAATATGCTTTTTAACATCATTAGAGCCCTCAAGACATGGACTAACATCCCTATAATCACCTTTACACTCGTATTACCCAATATAGTAGACGTAATAAGAGTAAATAAGCCATTAAAGACATAAATAAGACTCATGCTAATTTGTGTCGCTGAGTGGCGGGTGGACAGGAAGTGATGTTGGGGGTTTAGAGTTGAGTTTTAGCTTGACGTGGGATACAGCAGCAACTGTAGCCTGTGTTTTTATTAGGGATTATTGTGCCTGCAAGATCATTCAAACCTGCAATAAAAGCCTGTTATTCCGGAAATCAAGCCTGGCGTTTGTGTGTCTCATTGAACATTACAGTAACATTACTGACACCTTGTGACCAGTGAAGAATACTACATATCATTCATAGCATCTGTGAATGCGCATTCTGAATGCCTTAGAGTTTTGTATTTTTATTCATTTTGCCATTTTTGTGCCTTTAAATAGTTAATTGAGGCAAAAAATATGTGAAAAAAAACTAATAACAGACAGTATTCAACCACAAAATTGATTAATTTAGCTATTTTTGAAAAACCTTGATAGAGTGAAGTCCCGAAATTTGAACCGTGATGTGGTGAGGGAAGACTGAATATGTAAAACGTGAATAAAGTGCGCAAAAGCGCTTCTTGGAGACACACACTGTCGGAGACAGGCGTGGACAAGCACAGTTCATTGGCAATAGAGCTACAGACACACAAAAGGGCGTGTTCCCAGTACGGCTTACTAAAAGCACTTTTAAACTGTCTGAATTTCCGCATCAAGGCTTGATTTTGGACACCCTTCCATTTCACTATTGTGGCAGCTCTGACACTTATTTAAAATGGCCGGAAAATAGTATAAGATGGGACGTTTTAAGTGACAGTTCACGTGGTGGAATTGTAGAAGGTGTTAAAATCCTCACAAGCCGCCGCACACGCGAGGCAGAAGCGTAGGTTGCAATAAATCAAAGATTTAAAGTTTTATGAGATGACTTTTGTCAGGATAATGGCGGGAATTCACCTTCCAACTGCATGTTGACACACATAGACCATCATTATATATACCTGCTGTTGTTGTTGATGTACTGTACGTACACGCTGATTTTCAAAATCTGACTGCAAGTCGTGTGTTTGCTCCTGCTAAGTGCTTTCTTATGCTAAATCATCAATTTTCTTAAAAAAGTGCATTAATATTGGATGTGTGAAAGTTTTATGAGCTGACCTGCCGTGTTGGTAGGTTATTTCTGTGCCAAGCCTGGAAAGCTCTCTCAGGAGTTAAATTGTGTTTTTAAGCACAGACCGGACTGTGTAGGCTTTAAAAATATTATCGTGAAGCTGTGATTTTACTGTGGTATACTATTTTTTGTTATTTTATTTCATGAAGATACACAAAAATACTCATAATTTCTACTACGTTACACTCTTCTGCACTCTGTGTGTAGTGTGTATGCTAGCAGCCCCGCCTCCACCCACCAAGACAAAGAGACTGCATGACTGACAAACGGGCTCACTCCGTGAAAAGATGTTTTTCTTTATTTTTCTCAAGTGGCTGTGTCTCCCCTGAAGCCAGTGGTGTACAAACCCTTTCCCGTGAGGTCTGTATACAGAACAATTGAAACATCGGGAGGCCACTTTAACACATGTTGTTCATTAAATATGCTAAAATAAATGAATTGTAGATCAATATATGCTAAGCTATTGGAACGAAACGTCCACATGTTAACTTTGTGTTATACGTGACAAAGCAGTGTAATATCTAATAATATACGTCATTGATAATGAATTTATTTTCTTTTTATAATATGCAGAGGGCCAATAAAAAACGAGCCTTCTGGCACCTCTCAGAGTGAGGCCCCACTCACACTTTGAAAAATGCGGCATAGGAGACAAAATGTACACATACAACATACAGTGACTGCTGTTATAGTCCAGATGCAGTACATTCACAATTTCTGATGCTAAACTAACTGTCTTTTGTGTTGAATTTATGTTTTTACACACTACTTAGGACATATTAGAGTTATATTAGAGTCAGGCTGCATGGAAATTATGAGAGAAAGATGCCTTTTTATACTAAATTAATTCATTTTTTCAAATATTTGTAGGCTGAATTTTGTCCTTCCCTTACAGTAGGTAGGTACTCTTCAATGGTTGTTAAATATCCACTAACTCAGCCCCACACATAGAGAACAAGCGCATGTGTCTGCGTGCAATAACTGCTGAAGTCTTTTTAATTGTACTCCCAAGAATAGTGCAGCAGAAGAGTCAATATAAAATCTCAGCACATTTTTTTTTCCACAATAGGCAGCCTGCACGGAAGTGCAACAGGAACATTAAATTCACAATTGTTCCCGTGACCTCCGGGTGGAAAGATATTTGTTTTCTGATCACTGTACTGAGAAATTAATGCGCCAGACAGTATTAGTAATAATAATAATAATAATCCATCCATCCATTTTCTATGCCGCTTCTCCTCATTAGGGTCGCGGGGGCATGCTGGAGCCTATCCCAGCTGACTTCGGGCAACAGGCGGTAATAATAATACCTGTCAATTAAAACATACAGTAGCATTATTATCTTTGCAAAAGTAGAATGCTTTATACTGTTTTTATGGCATGTCATTAAATTCCCAGTGCAGTTCTTGATGTGTACTGCATACAGTATGTATGTACTGCAAAGGATCCTCTATTCTATGTATATTTTGAAATAGTTGGTAGTAGGTCAAATGGAAATTCCATGGATGTAATCGTTACATTATTGTGGTAAAGTGATGACAAAATGCATCTTGGATAATGTTTTGTCCTTTCTTGATTAATGATTTAATCTTGGATACTGAAAAGAAAGGAACACAATACCCTGACAGGAATATGATGGTTTCATTAAGGGGCTCTGATATGCATCCTGTAAAATGATTAGCAGTGGAAGTCATGATTGATCTGCTGTTTGCAAAATATGCACACAATTTCTGCAGCACATACACTGTAATATTGACAAGCTACAGGATCTTTGGAAATCTAATAAAAATAGTTACCTCTTGTGTCCACCGCCATCACACGCATTAATTAGCGTGGGAAGCCCCTTGAACGCCGTCTGTTTTGCTTCTCACACACAGTTATGGAGCCAAATTACTCTAAGTGAGTAAAATGTTAACTTAACTCATTCAATCCCAGCCATTTTTCAAAAGACAACCCCTTGAGTACTGTACTGGCAATTTTAGACGATTTTGACAGATCTTTCAAGGCACACAGAATATTACTGTGTGTTCTATGGCTGTACACTGCAAACATGGAACCTACCAAAAGAAAGATTAGACTCCCGTCTTTCATCAATCAAAAAGTCTGTTTCTACCTTTTTCTGTTCTTTAGTATTCAGCAGTAGAACATAGATAAGTTTCAGGAAAATATTAGTTCCTGACTATAAAAGGGAAAAAAACCTGCTTTTTGTGAAAAGATACATTTCAAGCATAACTTTTACTTTGACACAAATAGTTTTGCTTTTGTGACAGCTCAAATATCTAAACAACAACTATACCACAACATAAACAACACAAAAAATGGCTTGTTTTACAGCAAAATGACAATTTACAAATATAACACCATGAACTATTGATAGTTTTCACATTTAGAACTGTGCATGTGTGTGCGCATGTTAAAAATTCCCTACAACGCATAATCTTCTGCACGCTACACTCCTCCACACGCTCTCTCACTTCCGCCTTCCTGTCATGTGTGATTTTGCCGTTCACATGATCTCTGCTGAGGTCTTATCAAATGCACGTCTGCCACCTTGTGGCCGTTTTTATGACTTAAAATTGCTCTGAAGTGAAACGCATTAGTGGAGAGTTGCGTCATCACCTTTTTGTGCCTCTTGCGCAAAAAAAAAGTAAAAGATGTACAAGTATAAACACGTTGTTGGGATCGAGTGTTCGGGATTATAAAAATGCATAAACATGTCTTTGGTATTGAATGAGTTAATTAGTACTGATATTTAAATATTATGTGGCGTCCACATCCATTATCAATGACATACACTCAACAAAAATATAAACACTTTTGTTTACATTTTTCAAAGCTGAACTCAAAGATGTAAAACTTTTTCTATGTACACTCTCAAATATTGTTCAAAAGTCTGTCAACATTTGCATTAGTGAGCATTTATCATTCATAATTCATAATCCATCCACCTCACAGGTGTGCATTAGGTTGGCCACAATAAAAGGCCACTCCAAAATGTGCAGTTTAACTGTATTCGGGGTTGTTCGGGGGAGTCTGAAAACCAGTGAGTATCTAGGGTGACCACCATTTTCCTCAAGTACACGCCGATGCAGCACTAAAACAACGCTGCAAAAAATAAGCATCTTTTGAGTGCTCAACTCTAAATTTTGATTCCCTTGACAGGTTTTTAGTCAGCAGGTTTGGAGAACAAGTCATATTGTACGGATATGTACTGTACATGTGTGTGGAAATGAGTGGAAATATCACTTCATGATCATGATTAGTTAAAAAGACACACATGAAGCTCACGCGTCCACTGCTGCACTTTCTGCATTTTTTTGTAGGATTTCAGACAAAAATGTACAGTAATTAGTAGAAAAGTGACATTGTTTGGCGTTAACTACAAGCTCCACATTTTTTTAAAAGAACATTGCTTCATCGCTTCCAAATTCTAGTGAAATCACAGGAAATTTGGTGACAAAATGTGGCATTTCTCGCACGATATCCATTGCGTTTTTGGTGACCAGTCCAGGGTGTACCCCGCCTCTCACCCATAAAGTCAGCTGGGATAGGCTCCAGCGCACCTATGATGCTGAATAGGATGTAGGATATAAGGGGTATAGAAAATGAAAGAATTAAAATATGAGTCTGCTGTTGATGGACAGTGGTTTTTTTTCTAAAAAGACCTTTCTTAACACGTTTTCCAGACGCTGTGTCCTGTCAGACAGGAAGTGGTGCATGTAGAGTCAGGCACACTTGTCCTGCAGTGAACTGCATTCATCAGGTGCTTTTCTTTTGCTAAGCACTCACTCGACATTTTCTTTCCCTTAGGCTTCAGCATAGGAAGCAGGCAATGACTCTCGACCAACACAATAAATGATCATACAGAGCTTTCATTTCACATGCAAAGGAATATAGAAACCTGTGAAGGGTTTTACGTTTTTGCAGGCCACCTGTGCTTGTTTTAGGTTTTTGTCCAGGATGTGTCCCCCTTATTATTTAGGCCTATTTGTGTGTGTGTGTTACATAAGACAGCTGTTCATGTGGTAATAATCAAATCATTCCCATGACTGAGTCAAGTGGAACTCAGGGCCTCTCAGACGGCCACTCTGCCTCTCTTTCTGCCTCCATACGTGTTTATTCCTTTTTACTGCCTGCCTCCAAACTACTCTTTTCTTCTGCTTTGCTGCATTTTCTCTTTATTCTTTATTTCACTGACCAACTCTCAGTTCCTCTACCTTTCCATTTCTTTGGACTATTTTTGTCTCACTCCAACGGTACAGTACCTACAGGAAACATGATTTACTGAAACTAAATCAGCAGAAAGATGTGGAAAATATGAGTCCACGTGCACCAAAGCTGGTTTGTTTGGAGTTCCTTCTCACTCAAAATTCCAACAAAATTTGGAGTTCAAAACATTATGATGCGTGATGTAACAAGGATCTACAAAAGGATTAACTACACAAGTTTTGCATTTTTGTGACGCCACCACAATCAGGTGCCAGAGATGGCAAAAGGGAAAAGCGTGATGATAAACATAGAACAGGAAATGGAACTACAACATATAGAAATGTTTCTGGTTACTCAGTACAAAATTAGCAGTTCATTAAATGCAAACAATATACTGTAAATATATTTCACCAAGCAGGTAGTAACATTAGTACCATAAACAACACTTATTCATTCCAGCAGTTTCTACAAAATGACACAAGGTGGCAGCATTATGCAGCAAATACCTTCCTGTTCCCTCTCCATTGCATGTCTCTCGGGTGAGTAGTTTTACTTTAGTTTTATTATACAGCGGTTAACTTATTTTTACACCTGTATGACAACAATTAACAATGCTGCACTGAGAGTTAAAGTTAGAGGACGGCATCAGTTTGAGCCTGGAACAAATGAATTCCCTTTAAATTATTGTTATGAAAGCCGTACAACTTGACAGGCGGATTGGTGCGGCGTCTGCAGTGATGTGGACTCTGCATCAGTCTGTTTCGGTGACGAGGGAGCTGAGCCGAAAGGCAAAGCTCTCAATTTATCGGTCAATCTACTGTACATTCCATACCTCACCTATGCTCATGAGCTTTAGGTAGTGACCAAAAGGACAAGATCGTAGGTAAAAGCGGCCGAAATGAGTTTTTTTTGCAGGGTGGTTGGGCTGTCCCTTAGAGATAAGGTGAGAAGCACTGACATCTGGGAGAAACTCAGTGCAGAACCGCTGCTCCTCCGCATTGAGAGAAGCCAGATGAGGTGGCTAGGGCATCTGGTCAGGATGCCTCCCGGACGCCTCCCTGCTGGGATAGGCGGAGGTGTTCAGGGCACATCCGACCAGTAGAAGGCCTCCGGGAAGACCCAGGACACGTTGGAGAAACTATTTCTCACAACTGGCCCGGGAACGATCCGCCGGGAGTAGCTGGACAAAGTAGCCAAGGAGAGGGAAGTCTGGCCTTCCCTGCCTATACTGCTGCGGTCGTGACCCGACCTCAGATAAGCGGAAGAAGATGGACGGGTGGAAGTTGTACAACTTCAAAGTCAAGCATGGAATGCGCTGAGTGTAGGATTCCTTTAAGTCAGCTACTAATAGTAATGTTATCCCCACAGCATTAAAACACCCCCCACAGGGCTGCTGTGCCACAGAAGGTTGGCTCCAGCTGAGGTTGTGTTGCACAGCTGTGTGTGTGTGTGTGTGTGTCAGCCTCTCTCACTGCCAGTGTCAGAGTTGGTTAAGCAATTGCTGTTGCTCCCATGGACCGGGAACAAGTGGAGGGTGAAGAAGGACTTAATGAGGGCTATTTGTGCACACTGCTCTCTCTAACTCACTGTCTGCACAAACTACAATGATGACTAAATAAATGAAAGAAACCACTAGGAAAGTACCATTTTCTTGAAACTATGTTATTTATATACAGTACCTACTGTACTATATCTTCTAAAGCATGGCTACTCAAGTAAATTATTCTGAGGTACACATTTTCTCAACGCTCCCTTCAATGCCATTCGTATTTTTTAAACTATATAATAAAAAATGTATGTTAAGATGAAAACTCCTCCATATGATAGGAAGGCGTTGCTGTTTTTAACAGACCTACTGCACAAAAAGACAAAAAACAACAACAAAAAAAACCACGTTAAAGATCTTCTACGTGTCAGGAGCATTTTTTATTTAAGGAACAAGTTTTGAATTGACCATGCAGGTCACTCTAATGTTATTCATGGGCCATAACTGGCCCATGGGCCACCAGTTGCATAGAGGTACTATAAATAATTTCAAAATTGTATCGTAATTTTAAAAAATATGTGCACTATACACTGTACTTTACAAGTTTGCTCTCATATCTTTAAAAAATATAAACAACGCTAGGCTTCTTTGGCACAAAAGTTTACAGAGTAAGTGATCAAATTTAGTAATTTTATAAAGCATTCTCAAATACTCTAAAGTCACTACCTAAACTGCAGAGTGCCAGGCCTTTATTACATGTAAGGAATTATTTTCCACATATACACCATGATGCTTAATACAAATAATACATTATAAATGTATTGATCCATTATTGCAAAGCTTAACTTTATCTACGTAATCCCGAGTAATAATTTGAAAGTCTGGCCACTTTGAAAGTCTTTAATTTGACTTATGAAACCCGAGTGCCACATGGTGAAGCCCAGGTGAGTACAAACAGCAGGTAAACAGACTTACAGACTCAACGGGCACAGCAGGAGTCCGTGCAGATGGCTGCAAAACATGCAACAAAAACTTTCACAATCCCATTCAGTGCAAGTAGGCAGTCCAGTCTCTTTGCACAGACATAAAAAACAAATCACTGAAGTTAATAAAATAATTAAAAACAACACGGTGGCGCTAATAGCTACGAGTGAGCTGACTTACAGCAAAATGTAATTACAGTGACACGTTTCATTTGTATTTGACTACACCCACCTTAACACAAAACCCAGTGAACACAGTGATTATGCAAAATGACACAGAGGAGCACTGCATCAGACCTTTGGATAGTCTCACACATATAAATAAAAAAATAAATACACATTAACGTTAAATTGCAGAGCACCAGCAGGCGCTCGCAGCTTTACACTGCTGGGCTTACAAACCGTTACAACAACAATTGAACTGTAAAGGTGGAGGACTATTATTTATATTCTTATTGCACAGCTGCTGAATTAATTCCATGCTGAATTTAAAGAAAAAGTAGCAAGGGCCATCCATTAGCTTGAATGTTGACCCTCATTACAGGCCTCCGATTATCGTTGTCATCCTTTTGGGAGGGGAGTGGAATAAAACTGTAAAATTTTTAATAAAAATGTGGAAAAATG
Source organism: Dunckerocampus dactyliophorus (assembly GCF_027744805.1). NCBI lineage: Eukaryota > Metazoa > Chordata > Actinopteri > Syngnathiformes > Syngnathidae > Dunckerocampus > Dunckerocampus dactyliophorus. The sequence continues at coordinate 9,010,222 of NC_072821.1, read as the reverse complement.
GGAATCACCAAACACAAACAAATCCTCTTGCTTTTCAAACCTCCCCATTAAATCAACTTCAATCATCAAATGCGATCCACATCTGTTCTCCCAAGCAAGATATGCGACTAACAACGCTCCAATAACAATACTCCTCTGACATCAGTTTGACAAAGTGTTTGATGACACTAAACAGACACGCAAGTGGGCACGCAAGGGGCCACAACAGTTCACTGCATCTAGTTTATCTGACTTGGCAAAGAGTGTCTGCAAGACCTGAATGACTGCATGACTCCTACAGTTGTGCTATGTTATCATTACCTAAGCAGACTTCCATTGGTTGCTCCATCCTTTTAATCCCCAATGGTATGTGCAACAACTATTAATATTTCCCTTTATATCCAAGACGGTGACTTGAAAGACCACCTGTTACAAAGTGTTGCTTATCATCACAATGTTATGGCCAAATATTAGGAGATATCCTGACAACATGCAGCCCTTCAATCATCATTGGTTGTTAGTTATGACAGAGAGTCAAGCTATTTGCTGCTGAAGTGCTGCAGGTCGAGGCGGACCCACACTTCCCCCGTGGAGACCTCGTGGAGCAGAAGACGTCGCGTGATTGAGCCCTTGTTCTCTAGCTCTTTTTTTATGGTCGCCACGGGAACCTCTGTCCGTCCCAAGAATTCTGAAAGGACAAGACCAAGTTTAAAAATTAACATTTTAATTGGAATCTTTAGACTCGAGTCAACAAACTTTGTTGGAAAACAAAACTTGTGTCAAACTATTATCAAGTGTCACATCAGGTGCGAGACTTCAGCTCAGTGAACATTTACACATCTAAAGCAGGGGTTTTCAAAGTGTGGCACACTTCCATCCATCTATTTTCTATGCCGCTTATCCTCACTAGGAACACGGGTATGCTGGAGCCTATCCCAGCTAACTTTCTCCCTTAATTATAATTTAAAAAATTTTTCATTTAAAAACTGCATTTTGGTGTTTAGTTGTGTTATCACTGATTAATATTTATATTTGTTTGATGATCTGAAACTTTTAAGTTTGACAAACCACATCCTTCAATTGTACAGTATGTGGCCCTCGCTGTAAAAAGTTTGGACACCCCTTCTGTACTCTCCATTATTTTTGTCAGGTGTCAAAGGGTGAGTAGTTTTACTGTATTTTACTTTAAGTTTAATTACATTAAATTAATTACCAGAGTGGTATGCAGTGTGGGACAAATTAAATGAAAGAGTATGAGTTGGAGTTACTGGTTACGTTCCAAAAAAGTAATTCAATTAGTAACGGAATTACTCATTCATAAATGCAATTAGTTACCAGGGAAAGTAAATAATGTGTGTGTTTTTTTTAAAAAAAAGCATAAACTTTCATTCCGAGTAAGTTATATCAAAGGACATGAAGAGGATTAATGATGATGAAAATGGTAACTGACCATCGGGAGCAAATTGGTCCCGCTCATAGATTGTGATGCTGAGCACATCCTGGTAGATGTCCCTAATGTTGAACTGACAGTTGAAGTTCCACTTTGGGTTCACAGTGTCGTTGAGCGTCCGGGACGTGAATATTTGAGTTCCCATGGTCACCTCACAGTATGGATTGGTTTTACCTGGAGCAAGAGAGAGATAGCAAGCAGTAAAAGGAATGGATGAGTAATAAGAGGGGCTATAGTATGTATAGAAAATAGCAAAAGTCATGAAAAAAATACCTAATATATATCATCGTATAAAACCACAGACAAGGAAATATGAACTAAAACCTCAAAAAAGCCTCACCATTGGATTTGACTGCCTTCAGCTCAGTGGCTTCTAGGATTGTGACCAGGAGTCTACCTATCCCAGTTCCCTTCACAGATCGAGCTAAAAGAAAACCACAGCTCCATTAATCCAGAGGAACCATCACATTAGTTGTGTGTGTGTTTTAAGTGTGAGATACACACAGTGGTAAACCTTGTCCCGTTTCTTCTTCTCCATCTCAATATACTCTTCAGAGGCAGCCTTGATTTTCTGAACCCAGGATGTTCTGCAATCATTAAGAATCACAGCGACCATTAAGGCTCACAGACAAATCTACAAAATGTGTGTTTTCCTGTCACCATTGCACATTCAATGGAGATGGTGGACCACACAAAGAAGTGCGATATGATGTGCGTAGCTACCGTTCATTAATGTTGTCCGTCCTGAGGATATAGACTGTATCGATGTGTGAGATGTGGAAGACGGGGTCGTCGCTGGAAGGATCAGGAAGCTTGACCAGAACTTCATTCAGCAAAACAGGCTGCAGGAAGCAAAAAGATGTTTAGCCGCTGTCTCACTTTGCCTCACAAGTAAACATTGAACGTCTTACCGGCTTGTACATTTTTAGCTGTGTGTGGTTCTTGGTGACGAACAGCTTGTCGATGCCAGATGAAGTGAACTGCTTCCCCGAGTGAGTCAAGAGCAGGAAGTCATTGAAGAGGAAGGCCCAAAGTTCTTTGCTGCTCTTTGCCTTGTACAGCTTGCAAAAGACAAAAATTCAAACCCAAAATTGAAGCGCAGACACAAGTTAAAAATGTGCATCTTAAATGGATCTGCTCCTAAATTGTGTTGATTTTGAACCAGGCTTCATTGCACTAAACCCTTTTTTGGTCATCGAAACACGCATAATTAAAATTTTCAACCCTAAAACATTGCATAGAACAAGATATTACAAAACATGAACATCATTATTATTGTAACTTTATCCTGATACTAAGACACGATGTGACTGGAGCAGCTGACCATGTAAACCCAGAGAGAAGTACTCAAAAAAAAACTTTATTTTACTCACCTTGCCACTATGAAGCAGTTTTCTGGGGCCCAAACAGTTGGTGATCGAGTTAAAAACAATATTCTGTTAAAAAGACAGAAACCTTCTGAAGATCTAGTAGCAATTTCAACAATTTCAATTGCGTTGAATAATATTTAAATACCTCAGCAGCACCATCACACTGGACATGGTTCTGAATCCACTCCAGCCTGTCTGAGTTCTCCTTATCCCTCACACCTTCATTTACCTGGTTGTTCCCATGAGTGCAATTAAAAGATAGGAAGTTAAAAAAAAAAAATCTGAAAACTGTTGAATATTTGAAAAACTAGACAAACAGACTCGTGGTTAAATTACACATTTGGATAATACTACTGTAAATGAATGCATGAATATTTAAGTATGCTAATGAGTTGACTATAACACACACCTGTTGACAGAGCTCCTCTGCTCTCTCCAGAGCTTCTTTCAAAGGAACTTGGTCATCATGTCCCTCTGCAGTGCACTCCAAGATCTACAAGTGAAAAACAAAAATAATAAGGAGAGTGTGGAGTAGTTCTGACTGAACGCAATACGATGAACATGTAATATGTGTACATATGTACATTTTTGATGTGCAGCGGGTAGCGTGTGATCCTCTGCATGGGTTTGAGCAGGAAGCTGGACAGCGGCATCCCTTTACACCTGTAATCTGACGCGATTTTCTAACAAATGACAGCAAAGGGAAAAAATACACAAACATTCATCATTACACAGAGTTATTTGAACTCTAAGGATTTTCTGTAAGATCACTTCAGTGATGAGACTGCGAGATACAGTACAAAAAGGTAAGCACTAAAATAATGTCTTCCAGCTCCATCAAATGAGGACATTGGACAGACAAGCCCCTGAACATGTGGTAGCTCACAAAAGTGAGTACACCAGTCACACATTTCAGCAACCACTTTTCATTATATCCTCTCAAGAGACAATACTAAAGAAATGAAACTTGGATATACTTTAGAGTAGTCAGTGTACAGCTTGTATGGCAGTATAGATTTACTGTACTCTGAAAATGACTCAACACACAACCATTATTGCCTAAATAGCTGGCAACACCAGTGAGTACAAAGATAATTGTGTTGCCTACATTCAAGCGTGGTGGTTGTGCCATGTTCTGGGGCTGCATGAGACCTCCCAGTACTGGGGAGCTGCTGTTCAGTGAGGGAAACATGAATTTCAACATGTACTGTGACATTGTAAAGCACAGCATGACCCCTGAATGCAGCTCTTGTGAATTCCACGACCAAGAGGATTAAGGCAGTGCTAGATAACAATGGTGCCCATACAGAATGTTGACACTTTGGACATGATCCCTGTGAGGTAAATACTCACTTGTGTTGCCAGCTATTTAAACAATAATGGCTGTGTGTCATTTTCAGATTACAGTAAATCTTTACTGCTATACGAGCTGTACTCTGACTATCCATCCATCCATTTTCTATACTGCTTCTCCTCTTTAGGGTCGCGGGGGCATGCTGGAGCCTATCCCAGCTGACGTCGGGCGACAGGTGGGTTACTCTGACTACTCTAAGTTATATCCAAGTTTCATTTCACAGCATTGTCCCTTGCAAAGATATGATTAAAAGCTTGCTGATGTGTGTGTGAAATACCATATGCACAAAAGCATTAAGTGTTCCTGAAAATGCAGTGAATCAAAGACTTTTAACGAAACATATTTGGAATGATCAGGATGCTTACCTTGAGGAACACCTTGAATTCTGGCTCGTTGTCGGTACGCGTCTGCAGCAGCGCAGCTCCTTTAATCTGACATGAGCAGAAGTGAATGTACGGCTGCATGTGGGACAGCTCGGCAGACAGGATGTCTCCGACCATCTGCACCGGCATGTTCTCGCCAACACTCTTCTTTCGAGCCGCCAACGCCCTGCATGCACGTAACATGTAATCCATGTTGGAAAGATGAAGATGCACACATTAAACTCCTGTTGTAATTGAAGTGACACTTACTTGAGAAGCTTCTGGTTGCAGGCCATCAATTCTTTCCAGTTGACAAAGATCATGTTCATCTCTGTATCGTTCAGTCGTCCAGACTCCGACATGGGCTTATGGAAAACCTACAAGCAGTATTACAGATATTTGTCATGCAGCCACACTTGACATTGTGAACCCTGATATCACCTCAAGCACTATCTGCAAGTCCTCCACGTATCTCTCTTCAGTCTCTATCAGTTCATGGATGTAGTCTTGTCTTTTCTTCTCCAATGGGCTGGTCAGGTCTCCACTCCCTGCCAAAGAGCAACATACATAAACACACACAAGACGAGGTATTTTGGAAGTCAAATACACACAAAAAAAAGTGCAAAATGGCAATGCAAGCTTTGTGAGCATTTCTAGTGTTGCGACATTTAGGCAAGAAATAATAATAAAACACCAAAAAAACAACTGTTGGTAAAAATGGGGGTCAAAACAAGAGAAATGACCACGTGTGCACGCTTACCTGATGCCAGACTGAACATTTGAGTGTGTCCCAAAATCATTGACTGGCACTCCCTCACAGTTCTTCGCTCTGCCTCTCTGACTTCACATTCACTGTCTACCTCATCCCAGAGGTTTAAAAAATGAAATCTGCTCTCTAACGTCATCCCCTAAAAGTATTCTTCTTGGTCCCTGTCTTCAAGTAAGCCACTCGGCTTGCCGTTTTTGTCTCTTTCACCTTCTGGCTGTTATCTTCTTGTTGCTGGTGTCAGATTAAAATGCTTCCCAGAGCGAAAAATAACTCTGTTTGTATCAAAACAAGAAGAGGAAGATCATTTTTTCTTTAGTTTTTTGTGGCAAAAGCAAAAAGTTGAAGATATTGAGAGCACTATTAAAAAGTGAAGTTTTGACAAAAAGACATTGTAATTTAGAAACTAACACAATGAAATCAACCAGTGGGGGGAGTTAAGGGTTACTGAGACAGTCAGAATGTTGTTTTCTGTTATCTCCTCATCTTAATCATACATTGTTGATAACAGACACACACACACACACACACACACACACACACACACACACACACACACACACACACACACACACACACGCAACCACCAAACCACCGCATGCAGCGGCAGAATACACAAGAATAATAACACTTAAGTGTGAAATTCAACAAAGCTTTAATGCTTTAAGGCACAATCAAAAGAAAATAAATACAAATCATCATTGAGAGTTGTGCTTTCCTAACATTAACTCATCACGCAGTGCATTTTACCCTGCTTTCTTGCTGCTTTGTGCTTCAAGTTTTGAGTAGAACTTGCGCTACATTAAGCTTCAATCATTCAGAAATAAAATATACAGCAAGTAGAAAAAGTCCCTTCTTGCAATAGCACAGCATGGCGGCCCACTAGACAGAGCATACACGTAAAGTAATTTGTGTTTTATACTGCGGTCATGAAAAATCAATATGGCAGTCACTTGTAGGCAAACCACTTGGTGCTTTATTGAGGATGATCTAAAAAGGCACTCGAAATGATGCAAAAGAGCGGTAACAAGTAGTAAAGGTTGTTTGAGAGTGCATCTCTCCTAGACAAATAGTGGATTCCTAGGAAAGGAATGAAAGTTGGGCAAGAAAGAAGTATGCTGGGTGGAAAAGATAAGATGAAGAAAGGAGCAAAACCATAAAGAGACCCACTATCGGTCTCTCTTATTAGAAAAAGGCACAAAGGTTAGCTGAATTTGAGTCATAGGAAGACCATCATAGGAAGACTGTAACATTAGTAGATTGGGAGGGGCAGCCCAGATGCCCGAACACTTCAGCTTCCGAGCAGAGTGTAATAATAGTGGGTCTCTGTGGAGTCAGCAGAAGGAGAGGAAGAAAAGGTGGATCATGTTCTATCGCCCTAGGAGGAGACAAGAGGGTGAGCGGGTGGGAGGGCAGGAATGGAGGAAATGTGGAGAAAGAGGAGAATAAGGTGAGAGTGCAACAGAGGAAGAGATAGGACAATATGTTGATGCTGAGGTCAACCAGAGATTTATGGTCAAGTAGAACATCTCCAATTTTGATGGAGATTCCTGGTAATTCTCTAGAAGTGCTAATGAGGTCTTTTGCATTCATGACAAAAAAAAATCCTTAACTTATCAGTTGGTGGGCAGCATGGCAGAAGGGGCAGAGTGGCCATCTAGCAATAGGAAGATTCCGGCTCTCCCCAGACCTTTGGCGGTATCCTTGAGGAAGATACTGAACCCCGAGTTGCTCCTGACGCTGTGTCATCAATGTGTGTTTCCCCACTGTGAGACTGTAAGGGATTATCTTAATATCTTATTCTTAAACTTCTCGTGAGTATTAGGTACAGTACAGTGGAACCTCGAAGGAGAAATGCCCTAGCAGTAGTACAATAAGGAGTTTGACCAAAGATATGGGGGCCAAATATGTCTCTAAAGAGACACTAACACTTGCCTTTCAAAATACTGTCAGAACCTCAGCAAATCACGTGAGACTTCACCTCAGTGACCAAGGAAAGGATTATCTCCACCGGCGTACCTTTTCTTTGACTATTTTATGTTTGTGATGTGAAATTGTGCTGACGATCACAAAGCAGGAAATGGATACGTACGTCTGTGAGTGCTCAATTAATTGAAAATAAGAATAGAAACATAGAAATTTGTCCACAGAAAGTCTAAGTGGTCCGTGTTTGTTATTAAGGGATTTGCCTCCTATGCACAAGCAGTAATCCTCCCCCTGCACATTTGTCACAGTGTCTGTCACCCGTCATCAATGGGTAAGTACACAATTTGTAATCTTTTGTTTACAATGATTGACTTAAAACACATTGCATTACACTAAACTTAAAACATGGCCTATAGTGTTTTCATTTATTCTGAATTTGAACAAATCAGAGGTTGGTCTGCATTCTGGACCTCAGAGGTTCCACTGTACAAGAATGAGGTGAATTACTGCTTGTTTGTATAGACAATTATTTTTACTTGGTTTGATTTAGCAATGCATTGGTTTGTGGGCCGAACAAAAGAGCATATAACAGGAAGTAGATTTCATGCAAAGTTCATCCATGATAGAACAGCTTCCAAAGGTCACCTTCACCTTCATGGACTAGTTACTAATGAAGGGTACTTCATGTGCAAGTGCATTACTTACACTGTTGACTGGGGTCACCAACGTAATTGGTGGGGACCAAGCCAGTGACCCCGTTAACCTCTCCCTTCCACCAGTCAGGGTCATTTTTGTTGAGGATGTTGATTAGCTGGTTCTTTGAGAAGCTTAGCTCGTCCTTATTGACAGCGGTGTAGTCGTATAAGGCAATCACCTGACACACTGCGACACAAGAGGACAAAGGCACATTTATCTCCTTTTTCACTGTAGCCATTCAGTCACTGCCATCTTAAACATTGGCAGGTATTGATACAGGGTCAGGCAAAATGATCTGACACATTTGTAGGTTAAATAAAAGGCAAATAAAGTAAAGAAACAAAAAAAGTGTTTTTATTTTTGAAAAGTACATATAATGCCATTCTGTTTCATTATGTTTTAAAAATTAAATCAGTCAAATGGGATCCATTACTGTCCACACACTCAATGCAGATATTTTGCTGTATTTATTATGTATTTTGCTATCAAAGTGGTTGTATTTTACCTGACGGGACTGCTGGTGTGGATTTTCCACTACTGGACCCCAATATCTGGATATGTGAGGGAGAAAACCAGCCCTTCTGACGTTTTTTACCACGGGCCTGTTGTCAAAACACACATACAAATAAATACTTGAAACCTTCTACCAAGCAACAGATACAGCAACCTTTACTGCCATCTATTGTTCACAAGTAGATTATCACTGCAAACTGGTGAAAATAGTTGAGCACTAACCTGCAGTTCTCCTAGCCACCAGCCTGATGTGTTCTTGCTGAGGATGACGATGAGTTGACCATTCTCCAGGTTCAGCTGCCCGGGTCCAGAGGACAAATGAGCTCTGGTCACTTTGGCAATCTCTGTGTAAAAAGATACATTTTTAGTACAGGAAGGAAAAAAAAACAAATAATCTGAGGATAATCTGAGCATAAAGATACTGACCTGGCTTTTTCCCAGATGTGCTTGTTGTCTGAAAAACATGAATAAAATGTTTTAATACAATATATGTATGTGTGGGTGTATGTGTCAAGTTCAATTGGCTCAAATTCTTACATCTGCTTCCTTAGGTTTGACATAGTTGCTCGGGAAGACACCTGCGCGGTCGCCAGTTGTGCCGTTCCACCACTCTCCGTCCTTCTTAATCACCAAGATCACATCTCCTTCTCTGAATGTTAGATCAGCAGGCTCTGGAGACTCGTATGTGTACAATGCCACATACTCTAGACACCAAAAGTGATGGAAATCATGAAGCCAGCAATTAGGCTGTAAGAATGGCACAACTAATGCTAAATACTACGATAAATGAATTAAGACCACATTCAAGAGTTAAGACAGAGTATTTCACCTTCAAGCTGCTGGCCGTCATTCTGGTTTAGGGCATCAGAAGAGGAGCTCTTAATGCTGTAAACACACAAATTGATAAACTTAAAATACCCTTTGATGCACTGAGCTACTACATCAGTGTTTAACTGGGTTTGCTGCCAAAGCCTTACACAGAAGTGCCGACATTATACAGTCTGGTCCTACAGTGCTCATATAAAATGTTACTTTCTTTGTTATTTCTGAACTTTAACTTTTGTGCGCAAAACTAAATGAACAAGACAAATGGATGCTATTTGCATTACACAGAGAGAATTAAGGTTGCATATTTCTAGGGTGAGTAGGGAGTCTCTGTTGACTGCGGGATTTGTTTGCCATTTGTTGTCATTTTTTACAAACATCACACTCGCTCCTTAGTCAAGTTTGTCCTGTGTAGAGATGTGTGTGTATCAAGACATACTCTGAATCCTCCTCTTCACCCAGCAGTGTCACATAGGACTTGGGGAACCAGCCTTGCTCTCCATTCAGCTCTCCTAGCCACCAGTTCTCCTGCTTTTCCAGCACTTGAATCACATCATCCTTATTGAAGTTGAGATGGTTGTCCGTCTTTGCCGTCCAGGAGCACAAAGCCTGGGCCAGTAAGTTACCTACCACTTGCTGACAGAAAAAAAAAGAAGTATCTTGGTCAGTTTGGTCACAAAAAAAAATCATTGTACAGTTGATACCACAGTGGTACAGTGCTAAAAATGTGTGAAAATCCATACAGCACCAAAATGCACTGATTAGACAGTTGGTCCAGTACAGGGAGAATTTCTTTTAACCCCCGGCATCTTACTTGTCCCTGTGTGTCAGTGGGGCCAAGGTTTGGAGAGTGTGTTGGGGTGAAGGCAGATTTCGTTGCCCCTGCCTTCGCCGCCTCGAGGGCATTGGAAAGCTGTGACTGGATTGGTAATTTCGTAGGAGTCGCAGCAACTGCCGAGTCGGACACAGCCACTCGAGCCACATAGCTCTCAGGGAACCAACCCAACTGGCCCTGCCTGCTGCCATACAACCAGCCCTCCTCTGGCCCAGCTGTCTCATCCACCTGAGAGAAGAGGACACAAGGTTTGGATGACAGTGAAGTGCGGAAGAAAATGGGTTAATTCCATTTCACTTATGATAAAAATCAACAATGCATGGTCGTAGACAACCACAGTGTAACTCACTGGGCATCCTCCAACTGTAAATGTGTGCAGATACTCAACAAAGCAATTAGCTTGAAATAGGATATGGAAGAAAAATGTCATAGCTTGATCGAAATCAAAGACAGATACTCTTTTGAAATCTGAAGTACTGTTAAAAACACATAAACACATTTGAACTTGTGATTTGTGTTCTACGAATTTCCCCGGTGGTATATAATGAAGATTATCCATTAATTTTCTATACCGCTGATCCTCATTAGGGTCACGGGGGTATGCTGGAGCCTATCCCAGCTGACTTTGGGCGAGAGGCGGGGTGCACCGTGGACTGGTCGCCAGTCAATCACAGGGCAATAGTATCACATAGTATCAGATATGGACAAACAACCATTCACACTCACATTCATACCTCTGGACAATTTAGAGTCGCCAATTAACCTAACATTTTGGAATGTGGAAGGAAACCGGAGTACCTGGAGAAAACCCACACACACACGGGGACAACATGCAGAGATGCCCAAGCGGAGATTCAAACCCAGGTCTTCCCGATCTCCTGACTGTGTGGCCAACATGCTAGCTACTCGGCCACCGTGCGGCCCACTGTTAAGATTAAATAATACATATTCCTAATGTGAGCCATATTTGAATGATACCTCAATGATGTCATCTGCGTTAAAGGTGAGCTCCTCATTGTTTCGTGCAGTGAATGGATAGAGTGCCCTGAAGGGTGAAAGAGACGCTGACTTCCTGTGTTGCGAGGGCCTGGGTTGCCTGCCTACAGTTGCACATCAGAAATGAGGATTTAACATTATGATGCTTTTCATTTTCATATACAAGCATTTCATTGCATGCACAGATTAGTAACACACTAGAGCAAAGGGCAGCTTTCCAACACCATTTAGCAGTACTGAGAATTTAAATGCCTTGCTCAAGGCACCTCAACTGTTAATGCAATTTCAGGTGCATTCTCAACCACCGCTGCCCCATACAAATGTCTGGGTGTTGAGGAAAAAGCTAGTATCATAATTTCTTACCTTTCCTCTCCTCAAGTCCCCTGAGTAAAGAATTTAGTTTCTCCTGAATGTCAATCTTGCCTCCTCCACTGTGTGGCTGCTGCTCCTTTCTCTTCACCTCCTCCGCTTTCCTCCTCTCCTCTTCCTCCACCTTTCTCTTCCTATCCTCCTCTGCTTTTTTTCTCTCCTCCTCACGCCTCCGCCTATCATCCTCTTGAAGCTTTTGCTGAAGATTCCTCCTCTCCTCCTCCCGTTTTCTCCGCTCTTCTTCCTGGTGCTGCTGCTGCTCTCTCCTCTTTCTCTCCTCCTCCTCTCGTCTCTTCCCCTCCTCAGCGTCTCGGATGGCTGCCTCGGCGGCTCTCTGTCTTCGCCTCTCCTCCTCCTCCTGCTCCCTCTGCCTTCTGCGCTCCTCTTCCTGGCGCTCTCTTTCCCTTCGGCGCTCCTCTTCTAGCCTCCTCCGCTCTTCCTCCCGCTTCAGTCGCTCCTCCTCTTCTTTCCTTCTCTTCTCCTCCTGTCTTCGATCCTCTTCCAGCTTCCGCCTCTCTTCCTCCAACTGTCGCCTCTCCTCTTCCAGCTTCCTCCTCTCCTCCTCTTGCCTTCGCCGCTCTGCTTGCCTCTGCCGCTCCTCCTCCTCCCTTTTCTTTCTCTCCTCCTCCTCTCTACGCTTGCGCTCCGCCTCCTCTTTGGCCCTCAGCTCTCGTTCGGCCTCCAACTTGGCCGCCTGGATGAGAGCCTGTCTTTCTTTCTCCTCCTCCTCCCTTTTTTTGGCCTCTCGTTCCTCCCAAAGTCTCCTCTGCCGCTCCTCCTCTTCCCTCCTCAGTTTCTCCTGCCTCTGCCGCTCCTTTTCTATCTCGATACGCCTGCCAATTAGATGCAAAAACATACTTCAGACTAAGTGAAATTGACTTGGAACCTGTGTGAAAGTGTCACAAACCTTTGAGCTTCCTCCTCCTCCTTACGTCTCCTTTCCTCCTCTTGCCTTTTCCTCTCTTCTTCTCGCTTCCTCCGCTCCTCCTCCTCCTGCTTCCTTCGAGTCAACTCACGCTTTTTGTCTTCTTTGAGGCCTCGCAGTTTTTCAAGCACAGCCTGCTGCTTTTGCTGGCTCTCCCTCAGTTCCTGACATCCACACAAATAGAAGATGTTGATTGAAAAAGACGGGACTACTACAGGCTCAGTAAACAAAGCATCAAAGCAACAAAGCAAACATGAGTGCGTTAGGAGAGAAATATGCCAACGTTGAGGGAAAAAAGTCAAGGGACAAAAATAGAGAACTTAAGATATGATAAGATAAGAACGACAAGGAGAATGAAAACCTTAAGCAGGTAGAAGAGGTTATGCAGGCAGGCCAGCAGTGAGACGACAGCCTGAAGCAAAGCATCATTAGCACCAACATGCTGTAAAGTTATAAGGGAGAGAAGTGCAAGAGAAGAGGAAAGGAGGAAGTCGCAGAAAAGAGAAATAACAGTTGAGGATAGCAAAAAATGTGTTAAAAAAAAAAAGCAATACATGACTTCAAGAGCCAATCAGAAGTACTAAACAAGTGGGACAAGAAGTATCTACATATCCTATCATTATTATGACAGCTCTATAACTGTCAAAATGAGTGATGCACGCATGAACTACTGGTGCACCACTTTCAAGGTTCTGACACTGTGTATGTATAGCATGACGCACTGTGACACCTACACAGACAGTGAGTCAATGCGTCATGTGATTTTTAACTAATACTAAACTAATTATTAGCTAACCTGCATGTCTTTGTTATAGCGGTCCAGCTCTTCCAGTTTGGCAGCAGTTTCTTTGTCAAGGGCGTCCAGCTGACCCTTCAGTTTAATGCACGTCCCCTTCTTCTCCGTAACGTTGAGCTTCAGGGTGGACATAGCTGACACTAATACAAAAAGATGAGACACAGTGCGAAGTAATGAGAATTTATTTTCCTTCTGCAGATAAACTAGATAAACTATGTAGTTTGATTACAATATTTCCTTAGGGCAAAGAGTATAGTATAAAAACAATTATTATTTTAAAATATATATATATATTACTAGTTGTATCCTCCATAAAATAAGTGTTTAAAATGTTTGTATTTGATTTGTGAAAGATGAATAAAGATGTCAAACCAAGTTTTTTTTACTACTCTTTTTTTTTTTTTTAAGTAGTTTGTGTCAAAGGTCAGCTGGTTAGAGACATGTCAATAAGGCAAAATTGTGGTCAAGCACAATTATTAGGGATTATTCCTGAATCAAAAATATCCATCTGAAACTTGCTACTATGGTGCTGTACTGTAGTGGTCCACCAATACTAACCGGGTATGTTATTCTGAGCCATGCTTTGGAGTTTCTCCGTCAGCCTCTTCTGTTCTGGAGTCAAATGGGACAACTTCCTTTGGAATTCCTGAGCAAGACCAAATGCAAATAATAGTGCTGATGAAAAACCCGTTGATCCACTTGCAAAAATAGTAAAATACAAAGTAGACATAAGACATGAACCTCTATCTGTTTCTGGAGGTTTTTCATGTCCTGCTGGCGTGCATCCTTCCTTTGATTGATCAGGTCCAGCTCAGTCTTGGGTAGCTTCTTCTTGTTTTGGATGTCACGCAGTCGGTCGGAAATCTGGCGCTGTTTGTTACCCTTTAGACAAAGAAAGAGTGAGCTAGTATGTGATATTTCTGCAGTAAACTCTTCATAGTAAATATTGCCCACGAACCACAGCCTCCAACTCCATCTCCAGACTTCTCTTTTTGGCTTTGAGTTGGATGATGTCATCTTGCTCTTGCTGTCTCTTTATTTGGAGTTCCCCTCGCCTCCTCCTTTCCCATTCCTCCTTCCTCTGACGCTCAAGCTCCCGTTGCGCTGCCTGTTGCAAACACATAGTATGATAGCACAGTGACAACAGTACACACTTAACATACGACATGAGAAGGGCTGAGATAAGACCTGCAACATGCCAGCGCTTACCTCTTTTCTCTCGATTTCTCTCAGACGCTCTTCTTCTTTCTGTCTCTCCAGCTCCCTCTGGCGCTCCAGCCGCTTCTCCTCCTCTTTCTTCCTTCTCTCCTCTGCCTCGCGGGCCTCCTTCTCCCTCCGTTCTTGCTCCTCTCTCGCCTTTTGAGCTTGCCTCTCTTGCTCCTTTCTCTCTGCCTCCTGCAGTGCCAGTCGTCTCTTCTCCAGTTCAGCGTTCCCGCGCTCCAGGTTGGCTTTGAATTTGTCCTCGAAGGACACTGAACAGAGACAGGGACACAACTTTTAATGTTATAAAGTTATTAGTGTAAAACCTAGTCAGTATTTACATTACAAATGAACAAAATGTCTAACTGAAATGGATAAAGACTATTTATTTTGGATGAGAATGCTTGGTAAGGCAAAAAGCAACAAAAAGGAGGACTAACTGTTGTTCCTAGCTTTTTGTGGGGGTTCGATGTCCAGATCATCAGCCAGAGGTGCATACAAAGGTGTACTGGATCCATTCACAGCAGCTCTGGAACAAAGGAGGATATCATCCAAAACAATGAATAACATCACAGTTTGGTTTAGTTCAGTGTGTCTGTTTGCACCGCATACAGGAAAAACTGAAGGATGCAGAGGCCGGGCACTTTGATACATTTTGTGCATTAAAGATGCTAAAACCAATCCAATTTAGACCAATGTTTGCAAAGCTATCTGAACAAAACATCAACATCTTAGCTTTGTGTTTATAGGTGACAAATTAGTGCAATATCTAATGATACATCTCATGAAAAATTAATTCATTGTACTTTTTGACTATGCCAAAGGCCAATAAAAAAAAAAGAGCTGCTGACCAAAAATGGGCCCCGGGCTGCTCTTTGGACACCTTTGTAGTATATCTTCAGTGTACTCACTTGCTTTTAACATCACAGTGCTCCACTCACCTCTGTGTGGGTGGCATCAAATCAGTCGGCAGCGTTGGTGGCAGTGGTTGTCCACTCTTGGCCACATCCACCAAATGCATAGCCAGGATGAATTCCTCGGCAGTTAGCTTGCCGTCTTTGTCCACATCAGCCAAATTCCTAGGACAGGGTTATATTATTCATGATAAATAATTGTACACTTTAACATCCTCTGATCTACCGTAATAAAGTTACTCACAATACTTCTTAAGATTAATTTATAAGAAGTTGGTTTGGCTTATTTAGAGCTACCATTTATTTGTTAATTAACGACACTCATAAATACACTTAGTGTAGTCACTCATATGATCTCACCAGATGGCGGCCAGCTGAGTCTGACTCAGCATCGTGGTGGCCATGGCACTTCTCACCTGCTGACCTGTAGACAAATAGAAGGTGTTTTTTTATGTTCATGAGAATGACAGTATGCAACAAATGTGTGGGTGTGGAGGAAGAGGAATGAGATGAGAAGGGTGTGTGCATCAATGACAACTGACTTATGAACATTTGTATATACCACTGGGTATCCTTCAATTGTTTATGTTACTGTATATGTGCCATGAAACTTGTTCATCAATACAATCAGGTTACAATCATAAAGTCAGCAAAAAACAACTTCTTTTTAATGCCATTGATTGTATTGTATTGTATTGTATTTGTATCTGTACTTTATTTATCCCACAGCGGGGAAATTTACTTGTTACAGCAGCAAGCAAGATACGCAAGTAAAGAGTACAGTGTAAAGAAATGCATATTGACTACAACATGGTTCAGGTGGTGCAGGTGTTATAGAGCCTGACAGCGGTCGGTATGAAGGACCTGCGGAACCTCTCCTTCTTACACCGTGGGTGTAACAGTCTGCTGCTGAAGGAGCTGCCCAGGGAAACAACAGTATCATGTAGCGGGTGAGAGGTGTTGTCCATGATGGATGTCAGCTTAGCCAACATCCTTCTCTCCCCCACTTCCTCCACGGAGTCCAGAGGACCGTCCAGGACAGAGCTCGCTCTCCTGGTCAGCCTATTGATCCTGCTCCTGTGCCTGTCCGTGCTGCCCCCTCCCCAGCAGCCCACAGCATAGAAGATGGCTGAGGTCACCACAGAGTCATAAAAGGTCCGTAAAAGAGTCCTGCACACACCAAAGGACCTCAGTCTCCTCAGCAGGTGGAGGCGACTCTGGCCCTTCTTGTAGAGGGCGTGGGTGTTGACGGACCAGTCCAGTTTGTTGTTAAGGTGAACACCCAGGAATTTGTAGCTGTCTACCAACTCTATGTCCGCTCCCTGGATGTTCACCGGTGTGAAATGGGATGTTTTCCTCTGGAAGTTAATGATCATCTCCTTTGTCTTGCTGGTGTTGAGTTGCAGCTGGTTAAGCTCACTCCAGCTGACAAAGTCCCTGATGACCGTCCTGTATTCCAGATCATTCCCCTCTGAAACACAACCCACAATGGCTGTGTCATCGGAGAACTTCTGGATGTGACACTGTGTGGAGTTGTGTGTGAAGTCCGAGGTGTAGAGGGTGAAGAGGAAAGGGGAGAGCACCGTACCCTGAGGGGTACGAGTACCCTGAGGGGTACTCTGCACCTGTGCTGCAGAGTACCATGTCAGACACACAGTGACAGAGCCTCACATACTGTGGTCTGTTGGTGAGGTAGTCTATAATCCATGCAGTCAGTTGTTGGTCCACTCCCACACTCTCCATCTTCACTCTGAGTAGTGACGGCTGGATGGTGTTAAAGGCACTGGAGAAGTAAAAAAACATGACCCTCACAGCGCGCCCGCTGTCCTCCAGGTGTAGCAGTGATCTGTGCAGCAGGTAGATCACTGCGTCGTCCACTCCGATCTGAGGCCGGTAAGCAAACTGCAGGGGGTCCAGCTGAGTGCCCACCAGGGGTTGCAGGTGCTGCAGGATAATCCTCTCCATGGTCTTCATCAGGTGAGAGGTCAAGGCAACAGGCCTGAAGTGGTTAGGCTCCTTGGGACGTGGTGTCTTTGGTATCGGGACCACACAGGAGGTTTTCCACAGGGCCGGGACTTTCTCCAGGCTCAGGCTGAGATTGAACAAGTGCCTGAGAACTCCACAGAGCTGGTCAGCACAGTCCTTGAGGATTCCAGGGCTGATGCCGTCCGGTCCCGGGGCCTTCCTTGCCTTGATCTTCTTCAGCTGACTTCTCACCTGATCATCAGTTATGGAGAGGGGGGTAGAGGATGGCTGGGATGGGGATGTGGGGGTGAAGAGTGGTGAGTTGGTAGGGGAGGGAAGGGGGGCAGACTCAAATCTGTTGAAAAACAGATTGAGTTCATCTGCCCAGATCTTGTCCCCGCTGGCTTGGTCTCTCCCCACTCCTTTACCATGGCCTGTGATGGTCTGCAGGCCTCTCCAGACTTCCCTGGCATTATTCTCCTCCAGCCGCTTCTCCAGTTTCCTCCTGTAGCAGTCCTTCCCCTTCCTGATCTTATGCCGGAGTTCCCTCTGGACTCTGCACAGCTCCTCCTTGTCCCCTGAGTTGAAGACCCTCTTCTTCTTGTTTAGCAGGGCCTTAATCTCAGAGGTCACCCAGGGTTTGTTGTTGGGAAAACACCGCACCAACTTGGAGGGCACAGTGTTCTCCACACAGAAGTTGATATAGTCTGTGATGCAGTGAGTCATGCTGTCAATGTCACTGCCATGGGGACTACAGAGCGCTTCCCAGTCAGTTGTCTGGAAGCAGTCTCTGAGCCTAGAACTGCTCTCCTCAGACCACTGCTTCACAGGCCTCTTCACAGGGGGTTGTCTATTCACTACTGGAGTGTAGTCTGTGACGAGATGGACGAGGTTGTGATCAGAACGACCCAGCGGGGGGAGGGGGGATGAGGTGTATGCATCCTTGATGTTTGCATACAAGAGGTCCAAAGTTTTATTGTCTCTAGTGTGGCATTTGACATACTGGGTGAAGGTGGGAAGAGCAGAGGACAGGGAAGCATGATTGAAGTCACCGGAGATGAGGAGGAGGGATTGGGGGTGCTGGTTCTGAAGTTTAGAGACGATGGTGTGGATCTGCTCTATAGCTGCAGCAGCGACCGCTGAAGGAGGGATGTACACAGTCATAGCAATAACATGTGAAAACTCCCTCGGAATGTAGTATGGCCGCATGCTAACCGCTAACAGTTCCACGTCTCTGGTGCACAGTTGCTCCTCACACAGATGTGTCCCGGGTGGCACCATCTATCATTCACAAACACAGCGATTCCCCCTCCCTTCTTCTTACCGCTCTCCGTTTCATTCCTGTCTGCTCGTACCAGCTGGAATCCGTCCATTGTGACGTGTGAATCCGGAGAAAGTTCACTCAGCCATGTCTCCGTGAAGCACATGAGGCTGCATTCCCGGTACCCCTCTGCAGTCGGGTCAGCGCCGTTAGCTCTTCCATCTTGTTGGGGAGAGATCTTACGTTCCCCATGATGACAGACGGTAGACATGGCTTGCACCGTCTTTTCCGCTTCTTGCACTTCACTCCCGAACTGCATCCTCTTCTGCTCCTCCGCAGCTCCTAGGGGATCTCCGGCCTCTGCGCGCAGAGAGGGAGTGTGTGGCACAGGGCTAACAGCTGATCCCGGGTGTAAACAATTGAGCCTTGGTTGAATGGGGAGCCGTGGTTGAAGAGGTTTCCCACAGTTGAACTGAAAAGTTCAAAGAGCATCAAGGCGCAGACTAGAAAATTAACAATATCAACCTCCATAACTGCACACTCGACCAAATGCGACCAAAAGAAAAAGTAAGAAGAAGACTAAAATACTATAAAAACACTAAAAGGTGGAAGAAAAAGTACAGAGCTGCTGTAACCGGCAGCCACTCACACGGCGCCATTTTGGAAAAAAAAAAAAAAAAATGATTGAATTGATTGATTGATTGAAATTTTAAGCATCAAAACTGAGATGTGTTGCAAAGTGTTACAAATGTGAGCGCATCCAAAAAAAACTACATATCTACTAAATATCTGAGGCAGTGGACAGACAACTATGAATCTAATGTATCCCCTGTAAAAGTGACAAGAAGGCAGCCACATTCGCTTTTTGAAAATACTGGGCTGCAGCTGCACTTTGGTCACAGAAATGATGACCACCCTGAAAGTCTGGCTTATGTACCTGTGCTCGTTGTCTCACTACATTGCAGCTATTTCAGGAAAACAGGTCTAACAAGGCTGGCGAGGCTACACACACACTCGCACACACACGCGTTTACTCATGAGGTAGCCCAGGCTTGACACAATTGAAATAATGAAAAAGGAAAAAAAGAGAGGGAGGGAACTGTGAAATCCGCTTGTTGTTCATGAACATCCACGCCTGAATGCCAAGCATAGTTGGGTTATGTACAGTATGAACTAAACTCACTGTGCAAGTACAGTACACACACACACGCAGCCACGCAAGCATACACATCGTACCAGTGAGGTATCCAGTCATCAGTGTGTCCAAGCTGTTGAACTGCTGCCTGTATTTGAGTCTGGTGGCGTGTGGCACGCCCCAATCCGCACGGCCTGCTGCCATTTGGGAAGTCAAAGAGGTGGGTGGCAAAGCGGAGCTACAAAACACACATACAAAACATAACAAAAACACAAGCTCAAAAAAATGCAACAATCTAGGTATAGTATACAGTAAGTATAGTATACATTGTATGTTTTTGTGTGTGTGTGTGTATGTACACTACCTGGATACAAGTGGAGAAGTATAGGGGGATGCAGATAGAGGTATACCTGAAAACAAACATTTAATTAATTTCTAGAACCATTGTCAAGAAGATATAAACTATATTGACAAAGGTAGTAAAACACCTGAATATTACACATAGAACTGAAGGAAAGGGTTTGCAGTGGGGCGTGCAAATTTATGTCCATTTATCAAAAATCAGATTCAAGGGGAAAGCAGGTATAATAAATAGAAAGTATAAATGAATGAATGGTATGTACCAGCAGCCAAAGCACCAGCTGGCACTGGCTGGAGAAGACCCATAGTGCTGTTGGGGAGAGTGGTCATCAGGGGCCTGGTGGGTGTGGAGCCAATTAGTGGACTCAGGCCTGCTGCTGGTGGAATCATAGGGGTTAGCCCTGGGGTTGCCATGGCGATAGGGGTCAACATGGCAAAGTTGTTACCAGACATCAGGGACATGTTAGGCACAGATCCCATCCCTATGGTATAAACATATGACAGGTTCATTTGAATTATTATCTATTGTATAGTTCAGACTTCAAGTGCAACATATGGAACGTACCATAGTTGGGCTTGGGAACACTGAGGTTTGGGGCAGACACAGGTGGCTGCTTCATGATGATGGGCAGTGCTGATGGAAGCGGCGTTCCCTGAAGCTTGAGCTTTATGAGCTTCATCGCAATTGAAAATTCCAACCTGTCCATCTTCCCATCTTTGTTCATATCCGCCAGAGCCCTGAGTTGAGAGTGAGGGGACAAAACTGATGGTAAAGAATGGTTCCAGAATCAGCTGATGTGTGAAGAAAGAGTGTTTTTCTCACCATATCTCAGCCAGGACTGAAGCAGGCAGTCCTGACTGGAGGAAAAACGTCCGTGCCTGCTCACCTTAAGATAGACGGAAAAATCAAGGATATTGGATGCTAAAGCCTGAATGTATTATTATTATTTTTTTATGTGCTTCAGGACAGTATTATCAGACAAGCAGTTGATGATAAAACCACGGTGAGCATGAGATTTCTAGTATATGATTGTACCTGAAACGTAACCCATTGATGGGGAGAGGGTGTCAAACTTCTGGTCATGCTTGTCCCTCTCTTCTGGAGTGACAGCCCACACACTTAGACCACCTATAATATACACAAGTGGAAAGGTCAGTCAGCTATTCTACCAGACAGACTTATAATGTAAGAATAAAAGCACATGCACACATAATTAATCATAATAGTTTGTCTTCCCAAGACATTTTGGACAAGTATATGCCTCCAACATGTTGGGAAAGGCACTTTTCTCTTACCTCAACTCAATCAAACACCTCTGTGATGAACTACACCAGAGCCAGAACCTCCTACAGTAGGTCCAACATCAGTGACCTCAGACCTCATAAATGTTTTTAATAGATTAATGGACAAAAATTCAAACTAATTCTTAACTCTAGGAGGGTCCAACTCCTTATTTTCTTCCATTTTCACTCCTTGTACATGTACAGCAAAACCTCAGTTTTAGAGCGCCATAGTGTTCGACAAAAGATTTTGCCCTGTCAAACGTCAGTTTATTCTCCTCTTAACTCTGTCTCTCTCGCGTAAGAAACAGCAACTGTACTAATTTCGAGGAGCAAGGAATCAATAACACGTCAACTTCGGCTCAGTCTGCATGCACACTCGTAACCCAAAAAGGCAGAATCCCTTGGTGAACGTCTTTATCTATTGGGTGAGCACACTGGCAAAGAAATCAAGGAAACTAATGTTGCGGAAGGGGTAAAAGTGTTAAGAAAACAAACGATCAAAGAAGTCTGCAGCATACGGCAGCAACAGTGTGACGTGTCGTTCCATAAAGTGAGGTTTTGTTTGCCGTAAACGCGTGTGATTTGCTGCAAATGTATTTGATTGCATCTGCAGATGTAAATAAAGTCGTGTGAGTACAAAGTCTTCAGTCCCTTCTTGGAAGAATCTGTTTTTGGTGTGATTCAAGTCAAATGTGGATCCTCTCCTCCCGCTTCACTCTGTGTGGTTGCTTGCCTTGCCGTCAACAACAGTCCTTAATAAAAGGTAAAAGTTATGTTAAATATACATTTACCCATTTCGGTCATCATTTTGCATTGTTTTCTACCTGTAAAACTATAATTATTCTCTATAAAATGTATTTTAATTTTTCTAAATATTTTTGGGTGCCTGGAACTGGACTTACATTATTTGCCATGGGAAAAACTGCTTCGGTTTACATACGTTTACATTTTCATCTGACTTTTTGGAACAGATTAATGACGAAAACAGAGGTTCCACTGTAATTGCCAGTTGTCGGAATACTTTTGTTTGTCCTTCTGTCTTTCTTTAAATGTTTATGTATTATACATTATGTTAATTTCTCCAATATGCCTCAGGAAGTCTTGTTAAAATCAAACCACACTGGTGATAATTACGAAGCAGAACCTCAATCTGAGCAAAGCAAACGAGCACACACTTAGCACCAGAGGGAGATGGCAAACAAACATGAGAAACAAGAAATTCCCAAAGCTCGTCTTAGTGATCGTATGGCGTTTGGCATGCAGACTTGCGGATATTGTTTTAAAGATAATGACAGAGAGGTGCCACACTTTCACTTTAACAAAAACATTATTAAGACAACCACAAACTGCACAATTGTTGCCAGTTTAGTCCTGCAACTAATGCTTTGGATTTTGTCATAATGAAGTGGCACAAAAAGAGATAACTTACTTTAGCTGTCTGTGACAAATTAAAGAAGAGTCCGTTCAACCACATACACAGAGCACTCATACAAACAAACAAGGAGCCATCTTACCATTCATACTTGCAGGTGGTGGAGACTAAGCGAGGGGTGGAACTCCCGATGGTGTCCTCAGCTACTGCTTGCAGCCATCTGCATAACAGACAAGAGGCGGTCCCAGTCATCAGTCAGCACTGCAGCGAGGACAGCACAGTACGGGCCGGCGAAGCAAGCAAGTGAGCGAGGCAGGCAGGAAACAGGAGGGAGTTTCTGGTCAGTCAGCAGAGTCTAACAGGACTTCTCCTGTTCTCCTCAGGCAGGGCTACTCTGGCCACATCCCAAACCTTTTAAAGCACACTGGGAGAGGCTCCAACAGTGTTCACAGTCAGTCTTTATTGGTGCTCAAGAGATGGCATTTACATTGCTGAGACAGGCCGGTAAAAATTTTGGTGTGAAAATTATCACATGAAATTACCATTTCTGGTTTTGTTTTAGGAACATCACCTTTCAGGCTACTTATGCGTACCATGCGCTGATAAAAGCGTTTTTGTAACATGACTATTTTGCTCATTTTTGGTTTGAATGCATTACATGAGTTACTTTACACATATCGCTAAAATTAAACAATAGTCAACACAGTACAGTGAGCAAAGAAGCGGCTGATGGAACTGTGTAAGTCTCAAGTCAAATGATTCGAGTGTCATATGATTGGGAATTTGACCAAAATGTTCGAGTAAAATGTCTCTAAACTCATAAAAACTGCCAAGACCTCCGCGTACATTATAACTTTTTTTTTTTTTTTACAGCTGTATGACCATGTTGAAAAATGTGATCTATCACCATTAGTGCATGTGAGCGTTTGATCAAATTCATGTTTTAAAATTACAGTGGCTAACTTATACTGTATATACACACACTTGTATGGTTGTTCGCATAGTGGTGTAATGGTATTCATAGTCAGATTTTTCGGTATGGAACATTTGGTACAGTACAGAGGCTTACAGAGTGAGGGAGAGGAAATATAACTGCCTTACGATAAAGTCATGCAACTACTTCGTAAACAAATACAGTGAAGCCCAACTTTGTCTAGCGGGAGTCATGGCTAGCAATAGTGCCAAACAGAAGCCAGAGCTAGAAAACTGTATTGTATTGCAAGTAATGACTTTAGCCCTGCCCCATGCAATAGAGCCAACACAGCTTGCTTGGAAATAAAGAGTTTTTATGGACAAAGTATAAAGTATTTTGCCATTAAAAAAAGTTATCCAATTGTGAAACGACACAACACTTGGTTTTTCACACTTAAACACCTGCTACCTCAGCCAGGCAGTGAGACTCCAATGATCAAGTCAGAGAAAAAAAAAAAGAGAAGACACATTCCAGAATTTCTACTCAACACTTCCTTCCTGGCAATAGGAATCAAGCATTTCCTCATCAGAGATCAGCTGACAGGAAGCTATCATGACTTTTAGCAGAGGACCAGCTTGGATGTAACGCAGCAATCAGAGAAGAAAGGGTTTGAAATGGGACAACACAAGAAATAAAGCCTATTAAAGTTATTTTAGGAAATAAACACATATGGTCTTGTTTGGGTGGACACAAAGCATTAAAAGAAGAGTGAGACTGTGTAGTTGGACTGACTGTGCTCAACCCATGCTCACAAGGACAGAACAGCAAGACACGACTAATCTACTGCCTACCATCTGTCGCTTTCCTCTCTTTCCCTCGTCTATCCCTTTAGGTCAAGTCTCCTATAGTCTCAGTTACATCCTTTCCCCTCTTTGGTTTCTCAAATGTTATCAGCGTGTCACAGTGGTGTGCAGTCAGGGCCAGGAAGGCCTTCTCTGCTGGTCTAAACACTATCAGAAGCACTGACATACATTTACAGCTTAAATCCTAGTATTTGCTCCATGAAACTGTATTTAAATTTATTCCAACGGTCAATTGTTTTCATTTAGTAGCGTGTCTCTTGGCTGGACTGCTTCCAAAAGTGTATGTTAGATTTTCTTGTCCAATCAGATTTCATCTTCTATGTGTTGCCATATTCATCTAATCTCACCAGGGCCTTCAGAATCAGGAGTGCTGACCCATGTCACATACACACTATAAGCATTCATCTCTGAGCTGGCTCACAGTGACATCAGCACTTTTCTGTCCTTGTACTGGCTGATCACAGTAAAACTGTTCAACAAGCCAAGTTACGCACATAATGGCTGACTGAGGAGTAGAAGTTGACATCGCTGGTGGGCAGATGTATTTTACTTGAAAAGGTTTTATATTTTTGTAATTCTAATAGAATAGGGTCCTATGAAATCAGTTCCCCCGCCCAAATTCCGTTTTATTTTTACCTTTTTTTTTGTTACACTTTACACCATGGACTGTTACTGTTAAATAATGCAAAAATCACTGGACAATTTTGCCGAGTAATTTTCGAACTTGTCATTGCTACAAAACCCTCACCAAACAATCATATCCATGCTTGTGGTTAAAGAACATGTAGTTGCAGATGCAATTCCAATCGTTTTATTAATGTAAGCTATTTTTATTAAATTAACACCAGTACACAGGATGTGCGCCACTCTTATTTTGAAGGCCGGAAGTGTTGAAATAAATAAATAAATGAAATGTGTTGAAAATGTATTTTGACTGTTGCTAAGTGAGATAGCTAGCTGGGTGCCTCTTGCAGCTGTGGCAGTCGTATTATTATTATTTAGGGACGTCCTGATCTGATCTTCAGGATCGAGATCAGCTGTCAATCCGCTGTATTTGTGAAGATCGGATAATATCGGCTTCCGCCACGAGGTTGGTCCAATCTGGTTGTCGTATTACTGTACGTTCGTAACTCTGAGCCACACTCTAACATGGTAGGTGCAGTAATGCGCCCCAAAGCTGGTTGCCACTTGAGTCGTGCCACCCACAAGAAGAAGAAAATCGAACACCACCAAGCAGACATGTCCGCGGTGTACGGACGGGAAGTGCCGCTCTGCCACTGGTTGCTTTTAATAGGGACTGCACAAAAACTACCAAACATGTCGGAACAGAAGCAAAAAACCTTGGAAACTCCCCTGTTACGGAAAGTGAATGGAAGAAAGCAGAGTTCACTTAATTTAGCTAGTGCTTTAGGTAGAAGCTAGTGCTCTTTGTCACATTTGTCTAAATATCTTGCATTGATAACGCGATTGGAATTACATTTGTGACAACATCTTCCTTAATCACAAGCAGGGGCACTATAATCTGTTGAAGATTTTGTAGCAATATGTGCTGAGGCTGACATCCCATTAGAAAAGTTAGCTAAGTTACATCCATTTCTCAATTACTGGACAAAATGGGCCAATGATGTATTGCATCATTAAATGTAAGAATTATTGCATTTGATTCACTAACCCAAATAGCACACACTCTATGCTGGTAAAATACATGGAAAAAGGTAAAAAAATATATGTATGTATTGAGTGTAAAATCGCTAGAGTATCAGCACATCTCCCAGACTGAACTCCTTTTCACAATTAGCTGAAGCTCAAAATGATTCTGAAAGCGCTGTTAAATGTACATTGAAGCCAAAGAAGTGTCAGTGTCAGGCTTAAAGTACATAATAATAATAATAATTTCTGATGTTCTAAAAAGAAACAGGCTCATACCTGTCAAACCTCTCGTTTTCTCCAGGAAACTCACGTATTTTACCCTTCTCTCCCATCGCCCACCCGCTTAAATAGTTTCACCTCAATTTCCTGTATTTTAACTTTCATTTTTAAAAAAGTGATAATGCTCGGGTACTGAAGGGGAAAAAGGTGAAGATATGCATGCTTGAGAGACCGCAATCTGAGAGGCCAGTGGTGCAGCGCATTGGCAGTGAACAGTTGGCATCGCAGATGGCAAACATTGGTGCGTGCGTGTTGTCTTACATTAATGAAAAAAAGAAGAATTAATGACATTGCTAAATCATGACCTTAATGCCTATAACAGCGGTATTTTTCGCAAAGGGAAATTTTTTTGTCAACATCAGTGATCAGCAAGTTGGATCCAAAACCTTCGCCAACTTTTTAACTGAGTTAACTTAAAAAATGTCTGGATCTGCATCAAAATGTAACTGTTTAAAATTGAAGTTTTGCACAAATAAATGACTGGAAGCAAACCACCTTGATGAAGGTAAAAACACATAAATGTAAGTTGTATGACATTCAACAGACAGAAAAGACCTATGATGAAAGGAATGATTCAAGGAAAACGCTACTTTAAAAAAAAGTGCATAAAGTGCAAATATAGTGCAACCTCTCTAAAACATCGCTCTACATCAGGGGTCACCAACGTGATGCCTGTGGGCACCAGGTAGCCCCCCATGACCACATGAGGTGCCCGCAAGCCTGCTTTTCATTCAGGTTTTCAGAGTAGCTCAAATGAGTAGCTCTGGGCCATTTTCATTTTGTAAAAGTAGCTCTCACAAGGAATAACGTTGGTGACCCCTGCTCTACATAGTATGACACACAATAACACACACAAGCAAACTCTGTTTAAGTAGCCATGAGGTTCTAATAAAGTCAGCAGCCTTTGTCGTATTTGCATTGCAAATATCACAATAGGATAGAATGGGGCAGAAGAGGGCGGGGCTCAGACAAACGGCCCAGTGGACCATAGAGACAATTCGAGGAGTCAACAAAAGCACTGTGGTGTGGATGGTGCATCAGCAGCCTATATTCAGTAAATAAAAGAGTGGTTCATTGCAGGATCTCTACAGTGAACTCACTAAGAGATACACACACCGATTGACCAGTCATTGGACTGTAACAGACTCTGATCTTTCTATGACAAGTTACATTAAAAACAGCAGTATGTTGTCCTGTTTGGAAAGCTGTTATGCATCCATATCCTTGGACTCATTTTGTGTCCGCATTGTCCCGCAATTTGCTGTACCATTCATTCATTCATTAATTTATAAATGTATTTATCTATGGCATGCCTGAAAAGCGCGAAGAATAGTTTGTGAACTTTTTGCGTTCTGTTTAGGTATATATTACACACTTGGCATGCGATTCATCACCGAAAACAGTGTACATTGGCACAAAATGACCACGGAGAGATTTTATTTCATCCCCCCACACACACTCCAGTAGTTTTGACCAATATCGCACTGATGTGCAGTTTTGGATCGACCCATCCCTAAGCTTTGATTATTTACACACTTTTATGACAAACATGTTAAAAAACAGAATATATGAAGTTGGCAAGCCTTCAGCAGTGCTCACTGTTGCAATCGCCCTGCTTTTGTCAAGCGTCATTACAGGGTGACTTGCAGGTAACTGATTTTTACACTTGCATGACATTTAAAAATGTTAGAATTTCATTAAATTTTTTTACATTTGTTATGGGGAAAAGCGTTGTGCAGTACAAACAAATCTGAGGTTGTTATGTACAGTATTCAATGTTGGAGGCATTTGGTAATCAATCCACCGACATCTGCCAGTGTCAACTTTCACATCTACGGTACATAGTCCACTCTGTCATTTCACTTGTGGCTTGGCTGTGCTGTGCTGTGCCTCAAGTGCTTCAACTTGGCTTCAGTTGCTGTTCAAAAGGTCATGACTGTCCCACTCAGTATGTACAAAACACTGTAAACTGTTGGATAAATAGCCTGGCCTGACATTAAGTGTTGCACGAACAGCTATGAATCCTGGAGATGTCTTTCTTCAATCAGTGCATCTCTTAATAACATTCAGTGCAGACATTTAGCTTGAGAAACCAAAGTTAGACAACCAACCCTGCATGGTATTTAAATGGTCCGCTTCTTCCTTCCTTTTGTGTGCTCTGACAGTTTGGTGGTTTCCAATGACATCCCTGCTCAGGAACATGCACAACCTGACTGGGTGGTGGTGTTCTACAAAATGATTAATTTTGCCTTGATCACTGACCTCATGCCAGCTACTCACTGCACGTCATTTCTAGCCTATGACTCCATCTTTCCTGCTTTGTATTGTTTTTTTGGTCTGTTTTACAGCCCATTCCTCATTCTCCTGCTCAGCGACTTACTTACATGCAGGAGCTAATGACCTTTGCCCCAGCAAATTTTTTAATGAGATCAAATTCAAGAGTTGTAACAGAAAGAAGACATTGTCCACGTTGAGTGGAACCGTCTAACAATATTTATCTTTATGTTATATTTTTTCCAGTATGATGCAGTGCAGTGCAGTTCTACACCAAACATACTGGGAAAGAAAACATTTATATTCAATATTTCTAATGAGTTGTTAGCATGTTGGCCACACAGTCAGGAGATCGGGAAGACCTGGGTTCGAATCTCTCTCTGGTGAGTTTGCATGTTCTCCCCGTGCGTGCGTCGGTTTTCTCCGGGTACTCCAGTTTCCTCTAACATTCCAACAACATGCATGTTAGGTTAATTGGTGACTCTAAATTGTCCAAAGGTATGAATATGAGTGTGAATGGTTGTTTGTCCATATGTGCCCTGCGGTTGGGTGGCGACCAGTCCAGTTCTGGGTGCATGTTTTCACAAATTGTCACCGTTTTGTGTGCAGCTTACACAAACAAAACCGCACTGTCAAAAACATTTATTTTATGTTTTAATTCTCCATTTCTGAAAATATATTCCAAATACAAACAAATTGGAGGTTATTATTAAGTATTATTAAGTATTCCCGAAGAGACAGTGTTCACCCTTACAAAGTTTTCCACTGTACAACAATACTTACAAAATTTTCAGCTTGCTTTAAATAAGCTCACCAAAATAGTTGAAAGACCTCTCAGTATGACGCAATGCAGTTCTATACTAGGGCAAGCAAAAAATACACTAATAAATGCATGTGTGGCACAGCTTTGACATTGCATCTCACTCGTTTTTGCAGGTGTACCTAATGCTGTGTCTAGTTAGTATAGGTGCCCAAGTTAGCAAAGCAGGAGAGTCAGCATGACTGCAATTCATGTGATTCAAACACACCCTTTAGTTGGTATGACATGAACCAAATCACGTGGTTTGTAGGTGAAAATGTAACACAATAGAAAGCCTGCAGGGGCCTTTTGAAGTACTTCATACCGCATCAGATTGTTGCTGCAAGGTAAGGCAAAGCAAGTCTCTCCTTGCTGAATTTGGCTTTGCCCTGCCCTGATTTGTCCACCTGTCTGTGTCAAATCACACTCTTAAACTTACACAGTATAAAACAGCTCTGCATTCATTCAGAGCTGACATATGGTATGTACACCTTGGTGACAGCAAAAAAGAGGTCTGTAGTCAATCAAGGAATAGCTGTCATCAAAAAGATGCTTCCAGATACTGCTGGGGGGCCCTTATAATAGTTTTAAAAAGTCCAAGGATATTCAATTGTTCAGGGGGGCACACTGTCAGAAAACAAATGAGCAAGGGACAGACATCTACTGCCTCTACTTCTACCTTAATGTTGCAATTTTTCCAGAATTTTTTTGCATTGTTTGTGGGAATTTTATTAACAAAATAGACTTGTGGTCCAGGTGACTAGAGCTACCATAGTCTTACACTGAAGTGCTCCACTTTTCACTAGACTGGAAAATGGCTTGAGCACCATTACATAAGGGTTTCTGGTACTCCAGAAAATATCTTGATGATCCCCAAGACCTTTGGGAAAATACTCTGTAGTCTCACGAGACAAAAATGTTCCTTTTTGGAAGGTGTGTGTCCCATTACATCTGGTGTAAAAGTAACACCGCATTTCAGAAAAAGAACATCATACCGACTGTAAAATATGGTGGTGGTAGTATGATGGTCTGGTGCTGTTTTGCCGACCTAGAAGACTTGATGTGATTAATGGAACCATAAATTCTGCTGTCTACCAAAAAATCCTGAAGGAGAATGTCCGGCCATCTGTTCGTGACCTGTAGCTGAAACCAACTTGGGTTCTGCAGCAGGACACTGATCCAAAACACCGGCAAGTCCACCTCTGAATGGCTGAAGAAAAACAAAATGAAGACTTTGGCGTGGCCTGGTCAAAATCCTAACCTGAAACCTATTGAGATGCTGTAGCATGACCTTAAAAAGGCGGTTCATGCTCAAAAACCCTCCAATGTAGCTGAATTACAACAATTCTGCAAAGATGAGTGGGGCAAAACTCCTCAACACGGCAGTAAGAGACTCATTGCAAGTTATCGCAGATGCTTGGATGCAGTTGTTGCTGCTAAGAGTGGCCCAACCAGTTTAGGGGGTTTAGCAGTCTAGGGGTCAATCACTTTTTCACACAGGGCCATGTAGGTTTAGATTTTTTCTCCCTTAATAATAAAAGTTTCTTTTAAAATAAAAACTGCATTTTGTGTTCAGTTGTGTTGTCATTGACTCTTATTTAAATTTCTTTGATGATCTGACGCAAGTGTGACAAACATGCAAAAAAATAAGAAATCAGGAAGGGAGCAAACACGCCACTGTATAATATATTCTTAAGTGCTACACTTTGAAAATCTCTGTCATAAAGTAAATGTAAAGTTGGCATTCAATTGTACGTCTCAAATGATGCTCACTCCCTCAAGGATCTCATTGTGCCAATATTGGATAGTATCCAGTAAAAGGGTCATACTATGAGACAATCACAAACACAGCGTGGAAAGACAATACTACAGTATAATAAACACATCATACTCTCACCATTGTGCAAGATGTAAGTCGCACAAACATTCCCAGATCTCTTGACAGCTGCAAGCCAGCCAACCTGCTCAACTTGTTTGAATTACCTGCAAATCTGCCTTCGACAAAAACCATGGTATTGTATGAGGATAATATTTTAACTTAAACGTAAGCTTTTTTTTTACTGCGAAATTTAGCTAGCTGTCTCAATCATGTCAGGTTATTTACCAGCAACACCACATCGTTTGCACTCTCGTTAATAAAAACAAAACACAAAAAAGTGGATGAAAGACAAATGACACTATTTCAGGACAAAAATAAAACAACATTTAAACTTACCTCCTCGCTTCTATAAACTGAAGCTGTGTAATGTCGATCAAAAAAAAGAGAAAAACTTCAGAATTTTCCAAAGGTCCCAAGTTAATATCCACCTTTAGTGAATGGCTTCCTGGTCACACTGACGACGTTTGGTGTCCAAGAAGAAGCGAAACTGGTATAGAATTATTGAGGTTTCGCTCCTACTTCGAGGAGGACCTGTTGCTGACAGCTCATTGAGTGTGTCACACCAACAACATGGCTGACGACGACGGGCTGCTTCTGGCTGCTGCTGCTGAGGGGCGCTGTTAACGTCTGTTCGGCCAAGATGGGAGGGGAGAGACGCGGGAGGAAATGAGGTCCAACCTAAATAAAGGGATGAATGAGTGATAACTGGACTGATGTATGAGTAAGAGGACACAGGGAAATGCCAGACCTACCAACCTATTTTCATTTTAGAAGCCCAATTTATCTGGTATCTAGTTACATACAGTATCTAAACTATTAGAATGGGTTAAGCTACGACAAAGTACTACAGTTTACCGCATCTGTCCACCTTTATGGAAAAATATTACACTTCCGCATTTCAACTACATTACCCATAATGCACTGGAAACGTTAACGTCTTCTTTTACGACACTTTACGACGTACGTCACGCAGTATCTCGAATTGCTCTTATTTCCAAATCCAACACACTCAGCTGCGAAAATATGTTCAACAAAAAGCCCAGAAGAAATTTTCGACAGAGAAAAGGAGACTCTAGCGAAGAGGATGAAACGCCAGTGGCCAGCGTAGATGTAGACGGCTCGGACAAGGCAACAGTTGTGGCAAATAAGCCGTCTAGAGGAGCCCACTCCCGTGGAATCTCATGCAGTTCAAAGCGGGAAGCTACCACTTCAAAGGTGGATGATGGTGACGGAGAGGACGCTGACACATCCGAACTGACAGAGAAAGAGGACAAGGGGAAATACAAAGATGCCATTAAGAAGAAAACAAGCACCATGCTCAGTTTCTCCGACGACAAAGAATGTAAATATGCCTAAAAGTGGTCAGCTGTTCCTCGGATACCATTTTGCCATTCGCTTACAGAGCAGCGTTCAGTGCTAATTACAGTAATGTCAATCTTGTCCTCCATTAATATTTTATTTATTTGTGTTATTTCAGCTCTTGAACCTGAGTTTAAATTGAAGAAGTCGTCTGATAAAACTGTGCTGTTCCAAGTAAGAAAAAAGGAAGCTCCACCTGCCAGAACCATCCAAAGCACTGGTAGTTAACTAAGTTCCAAGTATCGACGAGCGTTTAAACAGTATTTCACAAAAATGAGAAAAGTGTAGATGTATGCAGTGATTATAAATTACACTTTTCCTTCTTTCCAGAGCCAGAGGAATCTGCCGCTCCCAGGCAAGAACGTGGCAGCCAAGCATCACCATACAGTTCTCACCAAAGTGACAGCAATGATGATCACTCTGAGGAGATTGAAAATGAAGACGATGAAGAGGATGAAGAGGCTGCCAGTTCCTCTTCATCTAGTTCAAAATACACCCTCACTGCCAATAAACCAGGTATGTTTTTGTGGTTTTGTTTGAAAAATAAAAAAGATGAAGTAATTCTCGGTTTGTCCCTTGGTTAGGATTTGTTTTCCTACCCAACATTTAGAGAATATGCTAACAATATGTCTTCCGTGTATTACATAAAGTATTCCGATGCATTATATGCTTGCCCCACAACAGTGAAAGTTAGTTTTATAAAATATATGTTCCACACACATTTATATTAACCAAGATGTCTGACACAGGAGGTAAGTGGCAGGTTGCACGCCAACGAAAAGGTGCGTCCAAAAGGCTGAAGAGTTTATTTGTGTCTCCAACATGCTGTCAGAACCCGTTGGAGTTCGGGAAAACCATCAAGCGCATCAGAGAAACCGTGGCTGAATTAAAATGCCACGATGTTTGGAAAGAATGAATGGAAAGAGCAGATCCTGGTGGCAGCGTCCTTGAACCGCAAGAACCTCAAAGTCTCAGACAAGTTGCAAATTTAGATAGCAGAATAAGTCCACTTCAATGTGTGTCTTATGGCTTGGGCACCTTTTCCTCGTGTGTGTCCGCACTTTACCAGCTGGCCATAATAATCCTGCTCCTGGATGCAGGAAAGATTGCACTCAAAGACTGTTTTGTTTTTGACTCTGCTTTCTCCTCTGGAGAAAAGGATGTCCTGAGAGTGTCGGGCCTGACTGTTCTCACGGAAAATGAGGAGGGGAAACGACTGGCCACCAAAACTAGACTCTTTTTACCTCATGTATTGTGGGAAAGCCCTGTACAACAACCTTTTGTGGAACAACTGGAGTCCACAGTGTCTACCTCTCATGACTATAATTTGAAACAGCTTTAGTAGCATGAGAGAGAGGATGATGGAGAGAGAATTCAAGAGGAACTACAGTTACATCAGCCAGACAGTGACTGTATACGAGGAAAGACTGCTGACCTGTCCATCTCATCTTATTGACGTCTTCAGTGACACTGCACTCATCACTTTTAATTCTAGCAACCTTATTAGTCTCCCACAGTTTGCTTGGACAGAGACCCCTGAACCCCAATATCAAGACTGCCCGGATTTGGAGGTAATACAGGGAGAATCTCACGATGGCAAAAGGTCATAAACTATTGGTAGTTAAAGCTGGCAGCATTTACAGTTGCACCAGTAGTTTGATATGGTGGACTCAAAGCAGTGATGGATGGATGGATGGTCAGTATCTTGGTGCAGACGGCATATTTCAGTGGGTAAATGTTTGTGTGTGTGGTTAGGGGGTGGGGGTATGGGAGAGGGAGTTATCAGGGCATTGTTTTTAACATTGTAAAGTTTGATTGATTGATGTGTTTTCATTTTGCATATAGTTGTAATCCCCAACGAGAGGCAGATCGAAGCAGCCAAGAGGCTGCGACGCACCAATCGAGCCCAGAAAGAGTTCATCTCCCTGGCAAGAGACAAAGATGGGCGGAGCTCTTGTAGTAGCACACCAGAACGCTACCACAAGGAGGAGGTGGTTGAGGAAGATGAAGAAAGGGTTGATGACGATGAAGCAGATGATCACGAGAAAAGAATCGAGTTCGCCCCACAATTAAAAAGCGTCAGGGAGAGGATTGCAGAGACACTTGGTAGGGAGGAACCAAAAGTAGTCTAAGCTGATCAACTACTGTAAACTGAATGATTTGTCATGGTTTTGCACACACCTGCAATACATGTACTTAAGGTTGTTTGTGTATCAGGTGCAAGTGATGGCAGTTTGTCAGGGACTGATGAAGAGGAGCAAGAGCTTTGGGAGGAGACCCAAATTGGCAAGGGAGTCAAGAGACGGCCAGGAGGACTTGTAAGATAATTCTTTATCCCTTACAGGGTTACGGCGGGGATATTGAAATGTCATTAGGATTAACTGAAAGTTCAGTATCATCACATTGTGCTGCTGTACCTAACAAAATGACAAGTATTGTATTGTATTATGAAAGTAATATGCATGTTTTCTTCGTAGTAGCCTTGATGGTCTTTATTTTCCTTGCTTCATTTCATACTCAGAGCCCATCTGGCAGTGAGTCCAGCAGCTACAGCAGCAGTTCCTTTCAGCGTGATAAACAAAGACAAAAGAAGAAATCAATGAGCGTCAAAAAGATCCCAGAGACACTTCCCTCCATCACTGTCTCGATGGTTAAGAGGAGGATCACTGGGAAGTATGTTCACTAGCCTCCCATGTTAAAATCTCTTTGTCCGTCAGCGTGTGTACTGAAGTAAAACCTAATTGCTAACGTTTGCCAGACTGGACTCCCTGAAGGAGGTACACAGAGCGCGGCGAGCTGAGCTGACTAGAATGGAGGGAGATGTTGACAGTGCTAAAACCTCTCTGGAGAACCTAGAGGAAAGCTCTTCTGAAAAACAACTAAAGTTTTACAGGGACATGACTCTCTTCACCCACAATTTGTTAGAGTGTCTACGAGAGAAGGTAGGAAGTCAGCCAGATTTTAATGTGCTCAGGGAACGTGTTTTTAAATCCTGCTTCAATAACATGTCATCAAGTTAGTTTTCTTACTTAAGACTCATTTCAAATTTAGGTGGTTGAAATAAACTCTTTGGAACTGGAGCTGCACACTCTACTTTCTAACCAGATGGAGGCACTGTGTGCTCAGAGACGACAGAAGATAAAAGAGCATGCTCACCACTTGCAGCAGCTCAGCAGTGAGTAGGGTAGATCAATCCATCATATCAGCCATGCTTAAAATATCACTTCAATTTCAATTCCACTTACCTCTACTACTTGTGTTTCATCTCATCCATAGAAAATGGAAATGAGCTGGGAGACGCTACCAATGGGGCTGAGACTGGCTGGTGAGATACATTTTCACTCGCGTTATGTTTACAAACAACTATCTTACCATATTAGTGATGGGTGCACCTAGTATCCACAATATTATGTAAACTTGCATGGTGTATTGAAATCCAATTTAAGAATTTTATCAAAAATTCTGCCTTCACAAATATAGTATGTGATTTGAAACTTACATCCATATTGGAACACATTCTTATGTCACTGACCTTGAAATATATCCTTGAAATAAAACTTCAAATCATGTGATTCAAAACTAAGAAGATATCTCTTCCATTGGATGCTATCTGATTTGGACAGGTATATCTAATAACATGGCCAATGAGTGTAGAAACAATACAGGACTTAGAGAACACAAGAATTTTGGAAGCTTTGTGGCTGAATTTAGTCTCGTTTAGAATTTGTCAAGCTAAAACACACATACTATTATGTAACTGTATGATCTGTCTCTCGTACAATGTACAGTGTGACAGGCAGTGGTGATAAAGCTGAAGAAGATTGTGGTATACCTGCAGACACACAGTCTTCGAGTGAGGAGGAAGATCATCTGGAGAAGCAGACAGGTGAGGAGAAAATCATTCTCTTGACTCAAACACCCACATAGACCTACACACCATGGGGCTCTACACAACTCTTACACATATCCTTGTCTGCTCTCCTTGTAGCTGACATCCTCCAGAGGTCGCAGGCGGTGTTTGCCGACGTTCACGATGACTTTCACGATGTTAAAAGGATCTTGTCTCGGTTTGAAGAATGGCGGGCCTTCTATTCAGAGTCTTACCACAGTGCCTACATCTCGCTTTGTCTGCCCAAGCTGCTAAACCCCATCATAAGACATCAGCTGCTTGTGTGGAACCCTCTTAAGGTGCCTCGAAATGTTCCTAAACTCACATCATCATAGTACAGGTAGTCAAAGGTAGTCACTTTGAGGGACTTATGTCTGTGTTTATCAGGATACCAGCATGGACTTTGAAAAGCTCCCTTGGTTCACAGCAGTGGAGACCTTTTGTCACGGCCATGGCCACGAGGAGTTGGAACACTCAGACAGAGAAATGCTGTGTAATGTCATAGAAAGGACTGTTCTACCCAAAATAACAGGTAACACACATCCAAGTAGCCATTTGCCAAACACATAGAGGCCATGGTTTCTATAAGAACACAATCTTTTTCTCTGTTCAGCCTTTGTAACGCTGATGTGGGACCCCATGTCTCTCCATCAGTCAGCCTGTCTGACTGAGATTTGTCACCGACTGAAGGAGGACTATTCTATCTTTGAAGGAGAGCAGAGAAAACCAGTTAAGGTAGGACTGAAAGATAGCGTACTATGGCACTAAAAGATGTAGAGGATGCTGTCATGATGTGTGTTCATGTCCACACAGACGCTCACAGAGGCTGTGATTGGGCGTCTGCGGAGCTGTGTAGATGAAGACGTCTTCATTCCGCTGTACCCCAAAAAGTCAGTTCTTGCTCAACTCAAGTAATATGCTGTGTTTAAAAATAGTGTTATTTTCATTTTTCATTCTTATTTTGTATTTTGCTGCTCTTTAAGGCTCCTAGATGACCGTTTGTCTCCACAGAGTCGCTTTAGAAATCAACAATTCTGGATGGCCATAAAGGTTTTTCAGTTTGTTTGTCGTTCTTTCTGTTGAGTATGTTGGTTAATGTGGTGTTTTAACATGTGCACTAGCTGCTGGGAAACATGGGGAAATGGGATATGCTGTTGCCTGATTCTATACTGAAGGAGCTTATATTGGACAAACTGCTGAGCCGATACCTGACGGTCACCCTGTGCAGTCAGATGCCATCAGATAGCAATGTTCATGCTTGCAAAACGGTATTTATTTTTTCCCTTCTTTGGCCATGTGCTTGTGCTTTCACATTCTTGTCTAAATTTGCACTTTTCTGTGTTTTGCTTCAGATCGCTGACAGCCTGCCGCTCAGTTGGTTCAGAGGAGAAAATGAATGTTTGCCTCAGCTGCAGTCATTCAGAAACCACCTCGTTCAGAAGGCTCACAACATTTGCAAACAACAGCCTGCTGATGATCCAAAAACTAGGTAATTAAAATACTGTGTATGCCTTTTGGAAAGTTTAAACTGGCATTTCAAAGGTGTTGAAACTCAGTTTTTGACACTGTCAGAGAGGTATTTAGTTGAAAATTTGTGGTTGTAGTTTGCGGTGTTTTAAACTACATTGGTTACCTTTTGTGGCTACATAGACTTACAAAAAGTTAGGGATATTGGGCTTTTATATCATATTTCAGGATGAATCTGAAACGTACCAGTACAGGCCTCTCTTAACTTTTGAATTTACATGTACAACTGTTCAATGTTTCAGTACTTTTTGCACAACTTGATGTTCTCTAAGAAGGAGGTAAACAGCAAAATGTGTACACAGTATGACTTCTACCCAATATCTCTTTTTGTGAGTAGCGTAAGAGCTACCAGTATGATGCAGTGCAGAGGGGTATACTGCGAAGCGAGTTTAATGCGTTAGCGAGGTCTGTTGAGTCTGAGAGATGGCGTCACCATTTATTGAGAACCCGGTGGACCTGGGAGCAAGAATAATTTGGGCAGCCCTATGACAGAAGTGGCTTTTTCAAGATCGCACTGATGAATTCCCTGATGAAAAGAGAGATGGGTTTTAACCCGAGGGAATACACTACATTTGCTCGCTTTTTGAGACAAATGTCAGGAATAAAATGTAATATGAAATATTAATTAGGCCAATGTTAGCAGAGGTGTGCCACAGCAGTCCTTTTGTGAGTACTCAGCCCATTGGTCTTACAGTATATTACAATATTTGCTGGAGGAATGAGCCCTCTTAGGCATCAATCAACTGAAACAAACCACTTCTTTATACAGTACTAACAAAAAGAAAAAAAAACGTCTCTCAAGGAAAAACTCACAAAACACATCAACACTTCCACCTACTGGTTACCACGAGGTACAGCATGTGACACGTGGAGATCTGTAAAATATGAAAACATAAGACATATTTCAAAGAAGAAAAAAGACAGTTGTTGCTCCAGTTTTATTTTTTTTAAATAGATAAGGGTTAATATGTAAAAGTTGCACAAAGCTGAGCTTTCAGAAATTAAAGCACTAAAGTATAGCGTTAACTTGCACATTTACACAGAATAATTTGACATCAAACGCTCCTTTTTTGGGGCAGCACAAACCCAAGAACCAGACTTGACAAAGTAAGTTGATAACCACTGTCACAGTACTGTTTAACTCAGTTTGGTTGAGCTGTACCATGAGCACAAAACCCGGGTATGTTGAGCCACTTTTGCAGTACAGACCTCTGGTCTACACCACTGAAAACTACAACCACAATAACAAACATTGTTCAGTGAAGGTTGAGCACTATTTTCTTCGTGAACACAGATTTTAAAAACCATTCTTGTTCTGTCTAGGCTCGCTGTGGTCGAAGTGCTGAAAATTTTAAGTACAATTCGAGGCCACGACTCGATCATGGCCATAACAGAAAAATACCACTATGAGGATGTCATCTATTCTCATCAGCTGATGAATCACGACACTGAATGAACAAATATGTCACAAGTTTGGCTAAAGGACGGCACACTCTTTTTCCACAATATTTTTTAAGGCAATACAGTAGGCGAAGAGCTGGTCGGAACTACACTATCATCTTGTGGTTGTCTTAAGTAATTTCTTGTGTCTGTACAAGAAATAACTATTTTTATAAATAAATATTTGTATTTTACTTGGTTCACACTGTTTACTTCTAACAATAGGTGGCTCCAGAAACATGCACAGCAACACATCAGTAGAGATGCTGGATATTGGCTTTCTTGATGATAATCCGCAATTGTCCAGCACTTCATTTCCACTACCAATATCTGCAGTAGTTCTATGTCATGTAATGAACACATCATGCTTCTTCTACTGGATGCATTTCACAAATAGTCTGTGCAAAATAAGACATACTGCAATATGCAGCACAGGTTATAGAAAAGGTGCCAAAACGCTGTGAGTGAATCATGAGGTGTGCTATTAAGTAGTATTGAAAGAGAGTTGTTTCCCCCCCCCCGAACAAAGTTTAATAAACATTTGCATAAAGCCAACATAATGTCCAGTACCATGTTGATAGAGTATTAAAGACTTAAAAATGATGTACACTTGGTGATTAATTTAATAAAAATGTAAGGTACACTTGGTTATAAATTTAATTTTTTTAAAATCTGCTATTAATTGCAAGTTAACTATTTTTTAATCACAAAATATTTGTATCAATTGACAGCCCTAAAAACACATCTTTGACTAAACATTTGCTCATCTTCTTGGCGCTGGAACATTCTGCACACCACCACAACAGTGTCACCCCCAAGCAGTCCGTCCGTACAACAAGGCGGCACAAGAGCTGCTTAGTTCCATCCCTTAGGACCTGTTGACAGATGTCTGGCAGCATCCTGAAACATCCAGGACCTGGGAGTTGGCATCAAAAAATGATCTGCCATGTGGGCAATGGACCCTGCTGAACCGCCTGCAAATTGGGATTGGACGCTTAGCAGACCAAGCTGCATGTGAATATGGGAAGCCTGACCAGACTGCACATACCTGTGTCACCACCTGCCCCCTATACAAACCAACCCCCGAGGCCAGCCTCTTCGATGTGAGACCCGAGATGAGGAAGTGGCATTAGGTGCCTTTGCTTACCACCGCCAGGAATTCTGGGCTCCATTGGGAAAAAAAACTAAAAAAATTTTGGGCCCTGTGGTAACCACTTCTCTATTTGCCAGGGCCCCTTGGCATTGTCTTTTCTTCCAAATATGGCACCCCTGGTGGTAAAGTATTATGAAACATAAGATTTCAGTTTGAGAAACTGGCTTTATTTTATACCCCCACAAAGCAAAATGCAAAAAACAATAGGCAAATCAACTATTTGCACACCATGCTCATACTTGAATGTCAAAAACAAGTCTGGACTAAGATCAACGGGCTGTGTTTGACGTACTTCCAGTCCACATGAGTGATACTGTTACAAAAGACTTTCATTGGTATGCTCATTCTTACAAGCACATCAGGATGAACATACAATAAAGTAGGTGATATTCCAACTGATACCTAAACAGGCAGAACATGCCTTCAAAAAGTAAGCATGTACATGCATACAGACGCACGAGGCTGCTACAGCACACGTTATTTTGCATTACCATTGTTACTTGGATGGTGCTTGGGAAGCTGCTACATGTTTTACACTAACGGAATTTAGATTGCATGAGAACCAAATTTTGGATTGTGTCTAACTCCAGCTGTTATCATGCGGTTAGGTTACCTGGTAGCGCTAAGCCCCTATCATGGTGAACAGCAGTAATGATATATTCTGCAGAAAGATACTATAAGTGCAAAAAGGATTGTTAGGCAAGCGTTGTTAGAATATAATCCAACAATACCAACATGAAATGATCTTTTTAATTGCCAACATTCCAGTTGTTATTTTGTGACTGCTTTCAAGTGCTTCAACCAAAAACTGGAGCCCAGCATCACACAGGGAACCTTAGATGACAGAGAACTGGATGCCATGTTTGTTGAGACGCTCGATTAGGGTGGTTTTTGCAAAAACAGCTCCTGGTGTGTACACTCCTCCACTAAGAAGAAAATAAAATAAATGTTATTCTCAACTCCTAAATACTTAACAAATGCATCCTATGGAATAATGCGATTGTTCAACATCACCACCACTAGTTCACTAACGTTATTACTGAGTGAGCGCTGTAAACTTGCTAATCAGCATTTTTTGGAGGGCTCACCTCTTGGGCAAAGCTGTGGATTCATTGAGGATGGTTAGAGCAGCTTGCACCATGGCAATGGGTGTGGCCACATAACCACATTCTAAGTCGAGGAGACAAAGTTACATTCACTCAGTGTCTGACAAGTAAACAATGGAGGGATAAACTATTTTCTTCCTGTGAATTACAAACAAAATGGTATCATTTGCACTTACCTGGTCCTTGAACCAAGGTGCTAATCTTGCCATTCGGTTTTCCCTGGGAAGGATCCAGTCCCTCTGTGTATCCCTCTCCGTAGAACACAAACCGAAATGAGGATGATTCCATCTGATGCACATATGGAACTGATTAGAACTCCTATCAGGCTATAAAACACTTTCTACAAGCTTAACACAAGATTCCAGATGTCCTGGTTGTGTTATCAACAAATCACCTGCTTCCGAGTTGGTCCAGCCTTGGAGAAGAGTCCAAAGGAGAAGAGCTCTGGATGCTGGGAAAGGTTTGTAGCCACAACGGGCAAAATGTTAATTAGCGTAGGAACAGGAATACTTATGTGAGTGCTTATGTGTGAGATTTAAAGATTTGTCGCTTTA
Source organism: Dunckerocampus dactyliophorus (assembly GCF_027744805.1). Classification (NCBI taxonomy): domain Eukaryota; kingdom Metazoa; phylum Chordata; class Actinopteri; order Syngnathiformes; family Syngnathidae; genus Dunckerocampus; species Dunckerocampus dactyliophorus. Next base: position 8,967,884 of record NC_072821.1, on the reverse strand, counting down.
CCTTGACTAGCAAGTCCCGTCCAAAACTGAACTTGACTAACAACCAGAACATCATGCCGGCAAACATCAATTTGATGATGTTGCCAATACCGCCAATGCCTGCATACGCTCCATACTGTACCTGGAAAGAAAACAAGACGACAGAACCCTCGAAAGTCACATGCTTTCACGCCAAAATTATACGAGTAAAAAGGTTGTATAATTTGGAGACTGACCAAAGTTTTCAAGAGAATTACAAATATTTTGTGAGACAATCTCAGTAAAACGGGGGTGTCAAAACAGAATATTCTAAAATTACAATTAAAACGACCTGCATCAGAACATTGTTAGCATAACAATCATAGGTTGACCTACATTGGATTGGTTTTAGTGTTTTATAAACAAAAGGTGAATATCAAAGTTCTTTTTTCTATGACCCTCAGTGCCAACAGTTTGGATACTCGGATGTAAAAATCATACTTTGATCGGAAGGATTGCTTTGTGTTTTCAGGGATAGCACCACAGAATGGCCAAGAGAAAGAGAGATGATGACCATAGCTTTCAGCGATGTCACTGTTTTGTAGTAATGCAAGCGGTACTCTGGTCTCTGTCCTGGCTGCTCAGTACATACGCTAAAGCTATCATAATGCTAATCTTAATGAAAAGAGACTCAACTCTCCTTCCTCTGCACCACAAGTAAATAGAGAGTTCTCAGTTTTGTTTAAGGTTTATTATACAACAATTAGCTTATTTTTACACTTTTATGACCGTCAGGAATGTTAAAAAGCCTGATGCATCACTCGCCTTCATCAAGCCTCCCTCTTTAAACACTGTGCCTCCGTCATGTCATCGAGGAGTGAGTTGTACAATAGTTTAATTGTGGAGAGGTAAAGTTAATTTCAACATGTGTACGCTTGTCAATTAGTTATATCAATTATTTCTGTTAGTATTATTTTCTAATATGCTTCAAATCTCAGAACAGATTATATTAAAAATTCATTGTAATGCTAATGCTGCAACATAGTCTAGAAGCAAATAAATATACTGACCGGACTGGCCTGATATTCCTCCACCAGGAAGCGCTGTGTTCTCTTAACAACTGACGGATCAGAACCCATGAAGGGCACCGTGTACTGTTGGATCTCATTACTGTAGAACAATGCACCCCTAGACAAGCACATTTTGATGATACACTCCTGAAAATAAACATTCTATACATTTAATATGTGAGCCGTCATACATACGCTACCTGCGTTTCAGCTTGGAGCCAACTGAGGGAAAAGGTTTGTAATTAAACTTCCTCCGAAGACTTTGAAGCTTGTGGCTGTCTGCGAATCCGTAGATGGCCGACTGCCACGTGCCATCATGGATGCATCCTCCCTGGCATAACAGGACAAATGGGTGTATTCATGGGGAGCAGATCTTTTGCATTGACTGGTCCGTAGTCTTATCACATACCTCAGGGCCCGTGTTGACAGTCAGGAAGCTCTCCAAAGCAGTAAGAGTACCTGAAAACAACATTTACAATACCGTCACTGTCAGTCACAATCATACAAGCCACGTCAACGTACCCTTAAACTGATCTCTGGTGTACAGGACGCCCATGTCTGCAGGGATGGAGTCAAATCCACAGCTTCCTATGATGTACACGCCCCTTTCTGCTGCCTGATTGTGGTACTTGAGTTGCATGCCCTCCAGAAACTGCACACAAACAAGTGGAACAGTTGACCAGATTAACGCTGACATTCTCTCCCTTCTTCATTAGTGGTCATTTGGAAGGCTAATGTTGCTAATTGTGTGAATGCCTATAAAATTCTAACCAGGTGCTTTGATCATTCTTATGCCGCCGTTTTGTCTGTTCTCTAATGTCGCCCCCATTTTTCAACCGATTCAAAGCACTCCAGCATCAAATCATTGAGCTCATTCGGGAATAGTTTGCTATTTACTCTGACATTTCAAAACATTCACAGATTTTTCCAAAAGTCCACATTTTTCCCCATTGAAAATGAATGGGTCATTTTTCCAACTTCTACCTGTTACACATTTGTCAACCGATTCAAACCATTCAAACTGTTTAACACGTTTAAGGCTACCTATTGTTCAGATGACAAAAAAAAAAAAATTGTTTTACACAAATTCACACTTTTCTCTAGAAACGTATCAATTGTTTCTACTACCACATTTCTCAAACTATTCAAGCTATAACAGTAGCATATTAGCATTTTCTGCCATTTTTATTATTAAAATATGCAGACACTTTATGCTACCATGTTAGTTGTTGCATGCTAATGTTATCACAGTAGCCTTTTTAGCCATATTTAGAAATACAATACAATATAATATAAATACAATTACAGAAACTTAGTGCTATCATGCTACATGTTAGCATGTTAACATTAACATGGTAACATTGCTAACATTAGCATAGTAGCATTTTTAACCATTTTCATGATTAACGATGGCAGACACTTAACAATATTATGCTAGATTTTGCATGCTAACATTAGCATAGCATCATTTTAGCCGTTTTCATGAGTAGAAACTTCTATAAACAGTGCTATCATGCGCCAGCATGCTAATGTTGGCATAATAGCATTCTTTTTTACATTTTCATAAATATTAAAAATATGCAGACACAAAGCTCTACCATGGGTGTTGCATGCTAACGTGAGCATGCTGATGTTAGCACAGTAGCATTTCAGTCGTTTTCATAAGTAGAAATTTCTCATTCATACATCCATTTAACATTTCAGCACATTTCTGCCCCATTTCAGCACGGCTTCAGCTCTTCTGCTTAAAAGTACTCATTCAATTCTTATGCTAATCATGATGATAAAACACGTCTTTCCAATCTGATACAAATATGATACATGATGACTTCTTTGATACCTATGTGACATATCTATGACATGCATTATATCATGCTAGGTGGTTGCACATAGTGCCACAAGTGCCAGCATTAATTGTAGGAATTTATTATCTGATTAATAGTAACTTGGTCTGATGAGATTTACCATATAATTGAGTGTCATTTAATTAATCTGAGCAAGGTAGACTGTTTTTCGGAAACCAAACTACTTGATTCGGCGACTATATACGATCTGTCCGCTATGTGAATCCTAAATCAAATGGGACAAGCCAAAAAGGCAGAAGAGCATTACCTGAGGTTCTCCACAGATGTCAAGATGATGGGCTCCATTCTCCACACAGGCTTTGACAACCGGCTCACCAAAGAACCTGTACTGTGAGCACAAGGACCAACACATTGCACCGATTAACTTTTAGTTCCACGGCAAGCCACTCCATACATACATTTGTAGACAAAAGTGTAGAGGCATTTCAAGTTTGGCGGTGTTTGATACAAGAACCTGAATGAATCACCAGATGCAAAGCAGCATTGCTGGACACAACCCGCTTTTGTGTGCGGTCAGTCTGTAGCCTTCATTGTGTACATGAATGTTGCAGTGTGTGAGACCGCAAGAGGAAGGGGCAAGAGAGGCAGGCGCGCACACACCGTCAAAATGATGGTTAGTCAAAACTGATGTAAATGTGTGTCAATAGACCGAGTAAGCTCTTATTCGCTTTAAAACCCCAAAAGGATCCAAAACTGTCTCTGTGGTCTACTCACAGGCCCCACACAGTTGAGAACAATGACGGTCTGCTTGCACATAGCCACCAGCGAGTCGGGTTCCTCCACATCTGCGACAATAATGTCCACCCCGGTCCTCAGCTCGGGCTTTCCTGCAACGCAAGAGGAGCTTTTAATTGTTACTGTCATTTAAAAATGTCACACCTCTTACAAGTGTTGACACAAAAAGGGTCAGCAAATACGGTAGCTCACAAATGTGAGCACACCCCGTCACATTCATTTATACTACAATGTATCGTCCCAAGGGGACAATACAGTACTATAGAAATGAAACTATAAGAGTAGTGAGTGTACAGCTTGTCTTGCAGTTGTTGCCATCTATTTAGAGAATAATGTGTTTGTTGAGTCATTTTCAGTGAATAGTATCGAGGTATACTGCGGAAGTGGCTCAACAAACCTGGGCTTTGTGCTCACGATGCGGCTCAACAAAACCTACGTTCTTCCAAAGTTAAACGGTACTGCAACGGTGGTTATCAAATTACTTCGTCAAGTCCGGTTCTTGGCTATGTGCGAAGTGCACGTTCACATACGTAAAAGGGGCATTTGAAGTCATACTATTATACTTCCGCGCAAAAACAAAGCGATCCCAAACGATATATTTTACACAAAATGACCAAGTAATTATGGAGCGTCATGAGGAGTTAAAAAAAAAAAAAAAAAGGGGGAAGGCCGCTGGCAGAATAATGCAGTGTGTAAATGCACACGTTAACACTGATTATTATACTAAATATACCCTACTAGTGTTTTCATTTATGAATCCTCAACAATGCACAACTTTAACATATTAACACTTATCCATTTTAAAAAATGAACAAACTGGAGCATGCCCCGTGATTGGCTGGCGACCAGTCCATGCTGTTGTCTCAACCCTAGTGAGCACAAGCAGCATAGAAAATAAATAAATTGGAGCAAGAACTGTCTTTTTTCATCTTTGAAATGCCTGAATTTTTTCAAAATTTTACAATTATAGAATGCTGTACCTCATGGTGACCACTAGGTGGCAGTGTTGACCTGTTTTGTGGCGACTTTTTCCTTTGTGACAATTTTCTCCTTTTAAAATAAAGAAGTGTTTTGTTGCTGTTGATTATTGCTTCAGCAAGTATGTAATATTAAGAAGACTAACGGGCCGAGTACTCACGCAAGAACCGCTGTGACATATACGTCTGCTAACATTGTCCGACTTAATATTTCACATTGCATTTTATTCCTCATGCTCAGCTCAAAACGTGAGTAAATGTCGTGTATTCAAATCTATCGTCTTTTATAAAGAATTTCATCAGGGAATGCCAGCGAAGCAGTGTGATCTCAAAGTAGCCACTCTCTTTGTAGTGCTGCCTGAATTATTCTTGCTCGCACTTCTACTGGGTACTCAATAAATGGTGACACCCCCCACCCCCGTCTCCAAAAGAGTTACACAGTAAAACAGCGGCGCTCTCATAGCCGATTTTAAGACGAAACAAGTTATCATGGTGATATAGCCGCTTTGAGAGTTGTAAGTTATCATGGTGATATAGCCGCTTTGAGAGTTGTACGGGCAAGCCTGGCTTTACACTCAACACACCTCGCTAAACCACTAAACTCACTTCGCAGTGCACCCCCTAAATCTATACTGCTATACAAGCTGTAGACTGACTACAGTACTCTACAGTATATCCAAGTTTCTTCTATAGAATATTGTCCTTTGAGAAGATATAATAAAACATATACTGTATTTCAGTTGGGACAATTATGTGCAGTGTTGAACATATTATCTTTACAAAGTATGTGACTGTGTTTGTGTGTGTGTGTGTGTGTGTGTGTGTGTGAACATAAGTGGAACTGAACAATGATCTGGTATGTTCCATCAACTGTTGTACACTCCCTAAAGACAAAGCCAAAAAGGAGGGGGGGGGGGGAGATCAAAACATACCGCTCTAATCCTCTGGTAACTGTCATGATCACAGAAATGTTCCCCAGTTCTAATCTAGTGATGGACTTCACTTTCCATGTTTACAGTGTTTCATGGTCACCATTATCCACCTGGAAAACTACTGGCATGCAGATTTGGTTGAATATATGCATGTGTATTGTGATACTTAAATTTGCAATTCTTACAGCACATTTAGAACTTCATTTTGTTGCAAGTTCGGTCGTACTTTGGAGTTGAGTGGCCAGGCCGGAAACACTGAAAGTTATCAGTGAACCCGGATAAAGGTGAAGTCAGATAAGTCTTCAATTATATAAATGTAACTTTTCTAACTGTCGCTGTAGAAAATAAACAGATACACATTAATAAAACACAACACGAATCCGTTTGCGTGATCTCCACATACAAACCGAGGACAGAGGCGGCCTGCTCCAGAACTTGCTCCAACTTCTTCTTGCTCCTCCCGGCCACGGCCCATTTCAGATTCCCTTGCGGACCCTCGGACACGGTCCGGGCCACCTCCTCCACCACAAACTGTCCCGTGAACCCGGAGGCTCCGAAGATAACCAGGTGGTAAGGCCTGCTAGCTGATATATGAACACCCGCCATGTCGACACCAGACAAGCTGAAGAGGGAGAGAGCACCGCGACACCTGTACCTTTCTACCCGGAAGAAGAGCGAGTAAGGAGGTCGGACGACTGTTGGGTTGCCGCTGTAAGGCTAGTCCAGGAAAGCTCCTCCTATCGTCGAATCACTCCCACTTTGCCGTAACGCAGTCAGTCAAAAACGTCACGACATTAAAAAAAATGTTACGTGAATGACGTATAATAAACAACCTCCTCTTATATGATGCATTTCATGCTGTTGTAAAAGTAATAAATATACCACTCAACGTTTACTTAAAGAACATATTATGGTGAATAGCGATGTCCTGTGCAACATTTAAAACAAAATTACATAGGCGCCGCCATTTTTGTGAGACGAAGTTAGCTGTATTCATCTCGAACTTTACATTCAAACCTCCTCTGGTTTACGAGATATGACGAACTCGACACGCTGCTAGCATCACTTCATGTTTATCAGTACCAACAAAAGTGACAATGTGGATCTGAAATAAACCCAATTGCAGTCCAAATAAATCCTAGTCAACTGTTAAAAAAGAAAAAAATGTACTGTATCGTGTCAAATAATTTTGTCTTATTGGATGAATGTTACATTTCTTAAATTCAGACAAACATTTTAAGGTATGCTCAGTAGAAATTTAGGAGGAAAGGTAAAATTCCTACTCAACAAACAACAAACTAAACGGTTTGTCTGGTTATAAGAAATTGAACTTTCATGTTACAGCACCTTACAATATATACATAATGTCACATAGATCTGTTTAGTATCTGTGATTAAAAAATAAAAATAAAAACCGACACCCTCCACTAAAATTCTACATTCTTAATTTGTTTATACTATCAAATTGTTCTCAGATAAGGTGGCTCTTTCCATATACAGTACGCATCTACGCTTGACTTGTTGCCCGGACCAATACGGCCGTATCGGTGACGTTGTTATTGTGCGACTGCAATACCCAGGAACGTGTGGCGCACTCATAACAAATGTGGGGTCAGCATGTCGAGAGCTCAATGTCACAGTTTATCCATAAACAGGCTGCAATGAAACGACTTTAAAACGCTGTCATCGTTACAGTCGAATACATAGAGAGACGGCTACTGTGAGGTGTGTATCATTCTCTTACCGTTTAAACGTCTTGAAATGCTATTTAGCTGTGCAAGCTCACGATTAGCAAGTGGGCCAACATGGTCGATTGCCAGAGATAACTTCAAATGCAGTACATTAACCGTTTATGTCTTTTTCAACTGGGAATATTTTGCTATTTTTTACTCTCTACTTAAATAAGATCATGCTTGCCATCGGCGAGGATTTTGCGCAATGCTAAATGCTTTTTTTACGTAAACGTCTACCTGTCCACGTGATGGCACGGCAGACATTAACAAACTAGTATTCAGTTAAATATAATGCTATGATGATGAAGTATTACTAAATGGAATAACAACTAATGTTATGACATTTAAACGGGTTGCATCGTTCGTTTTTGGCACTTCATGTTTCTGAAGTAATTTTACAACAAGATTGAAGAAAATGAATGTCATTTTTGAAGAAGTAATAGTAAATTTTTAGCAGGAATAAACTAAAGTGAGGCAAGTGTAATAACCTGTCATAATTTTTCATTTTCTTTCTACCTATTCCATTTTGGCAGAGCACCTCTTCAGGACCCTCTGACTTGCCTTCAGTCTTTGATAGCTACCTGCATATCCAACATGTCCACCCAGATCTGTAGGCTACTAGAGTTGGTCATGCGCTCAACTTGCCGTCCTGCCATCAGAAGTCAATCTTGTTTACGAAAAACAGTTTTGGTAGCTGACAGTGTGCCTGGGGTCCCGTTGTTTCAAAGTAGGGCCTACAGCCTTGATCCTCTTTCATCTGGGCCTGGTCGGCCAACATTTGGTGCAAGCGCTCAGCAACCCCGTGCAGAGAGGACGTCCAACTCATCAGCGCTCACACACAGGAAGCTGTCTGCTGTGGCTGTAAAGGTAGGACACTACACTACCTATTTCCAAACATAGAAACTGTAGTTTACTACCCAGTTTTGTGTTGTGTGCTCCAACTACAGTACTTCTTCATATAGTGACTAGATGTCTTATTTAGTAAACTGCAAAGAGCACCATATGTCTGAGAAGTATGGTGCTTATTAGAGGAAGGCCTTTATTTGTTCATCCATCCATCCATCCATCCATCCATTTTCTGTGCCGCTTATCCTAATTAGGGTCACGGGGGTATGCTGGAGCCTATCCCAGCTGACTTCGGGTGAGAGGCGGGATACACCCTGGACTGTTGACCATCCAATCTCAGGGCTTATTTGTTCAAATTGATTTTTATAATGGTATAGATATTTACATGTAAATAACAGAACTATATATTTTACAATACATTCACTACCACTTATCCTGTTCAGAGTGTCCCCATTGACCTAGGGTTAGGGTATGAGGCAATATAATATGTATGACAATAAATATAATAACTTAAAAAGAATTGTACTGTATTAACATGTAATAGCAATACTCTCTGCAATTTCCACTGTAATAATCAGCTTTACAGATGCTGCCTCTGCCACATTAGTCACAATACAAGCAATTACTGCCACCTAGAGGCAGCACCTGTTATTTTTTCACCAATGGGAACAAAAGGAGGCTTCTTTAATTATATTTAAGTGGAAGACACATGGTCATTTTTGGGGCACATTTGGAGCACAGCAACGATTAGAGCGGAGCCTGGTATTTGAGGAAATACGTTGTAAGAATTAACAAAAAATATTACAGTATAGTAACTTTGTCCAGGGCCAGTGTCGTCCTCTGTGCCATTTTGACTTCCTGGATCTGGGTGAGGTCGAGGAGAATGTACGCCTTGCTCGCACCTGTAAGAAAGCCAGGCGTTTCATAGTGGACCCAGACTTGGCTAAACTGGTAGCAGACCACCTCGGGCCTGACCTACACGCTGACAAGAGTGTTATCTTTGAATGTCACCCAGGTATGTGCTTCTGCAAGTCTGCTTGTTCAGCATGTAATGAGTCAATCAGAGTCATGTTGTACAGTTAATAAATTATTTAGTGGATTGGAAATGATATCGGCATGTATCTTTTTGTCTGATTTAGGTCCCGGGGTGTTGACTAGGACACTGCTTAACGCTGGAGCTCAAAGAGTTGTGGCTCTTGAGGCAGACAAGACCTTCCTTCCTTATCTGCAGGTAAGAAACCTCCAACTTTCATTGTGATGTTCCTTCTTTTGATATAATGCATGCTTAAGAATTGGAAACTAGGGATGTCACGATCCACATTTTTTGGCTTCTGATCCGATCCGTTTTTTTTTTTTATTGTCTTGCTGATCCGATCCATTCCGGTACCGATTGTTTTTCAATAATAATAAGCTTTTTTTACAAACATGAATTTGTGGAATTGTATATGGTTATGAAAATAGCTCTTCAAAGCATTAAAATAATGCAACCAAAGTATTGTTTAATTTACTTTTTTTTTTATTACACAGCATGACCAACAACATTGTTTGGTGTTTCTAACAAACCTCTGAGAGTCAGGTCCCTAATCCAATAAAAGATAAAATTGGAAAAAATTGGTGTGCAAAATACTTGCAAATCATATGACATGGTTATAGTTCAATTTATGGTGCGATTAAGAATATGACTTTCTTTTTTTAACAAACTCTCTTAGGGCCCTATGAAATCCATTTCATTTTTCTCAGATTCCGTTTTTTTCTGTTTTAATTTTTTAGAATTCAGTGTTTTACCTTTTCCACTTATTTTACCAGCATAGAGTGTGTGCTATTTGGGTTAGTGAATAAAATGCAAAAATCCTTACCTTTATTGATGCAATACATCATTGGCCCGTTTTGTCCAGTAATTGAGAAATGGATGTTGCTTAGCTAACTTTTCTAATGGGATGTCAGCCTCAGCACATATTGCTACAAAATCTTCAACAGACTGTAATGCCCGTGCTCGTGATTAAGGAAGATGTAGTCACAAATGTAATTCTAATCACGTTATTAATGTAAGATATTTTAATGACACCCTTATTTTGTTTGACAAATGTGACAAAGAGCGCTTTTATTTTGATGGCCAGAATGTATTGTGTGTGTTGACCGGTTGATAAGCGCTGGGTACAAGAATAAATGTGCCTCTCGTCTTTTTTCACTCAGAACCTGCACGTCGTCAGTGGGCATTGCAAAATGGTCCTAACATTAAAGCAGTAAAACACAACACAGTGAAATTATACTCATCCCGCCTGATTAGCGCACACATAACAGCACTAGCTAAACTAAGCGAACCCCCGCTAGCTTCCATTCACGCTCCGTAACAGAGGAGTTTCCAAGGTTTTTTGACGCCATTTCGACATGTTTAGTAGTGTTTGTGCAGTCCCTATTATAAGCAACCAGAGCGACACTTCCCTTGTGAGCTCCCTACACCATGATGCAGCAGTCCGGGCACAGTGAGAGGGAATTATCGCAGTAGCTACGGAACCGAATGTCCAACGTGAAACTCACTTCACCACGGTACACCGCTGACATGTCTGCATGGTGGTGTTGCGTTTTGTTCTTCTGTGGGTGGTGCGAATTGAGTGGCAACCAGCTTTGAGGCACATTACTGCATCTACCATGTTGGAATGTGGCTCAGAGTTACGACTGTGATACGGCCCGATCTCGTGGCGGAAGCCAATATTATCCGATCTTCACAAATACAGCGGCTCGGCAGCCAATCTCGATCCTGAAGATCGGATCGGGACATCCTTATTGGAAACGTGCTGATTAATTCTAATGTTTAATCACATCAGGAGTTGGAAGGCCATCTTGATGGTCAGCTGGAAGTGGTTCATTGTGACTTCTTTAAACTGTGTGCTGTTTGGGATGGAAACTACAAGCCCCCTGTTTTATCCTCTGAAAAACTATTTTCTGATCTGGGAATAACAGAGGCCAACTGGATGGATGGTGGGTAACACAACCATGCACACAAACAATGAAATCGTATTGCCCTGTTATGTACAATTGTATTTGTATCTCATCAGACATCCCAGTGAAGGTTGTGGGCATCCTACCGCAGCATAGTGAGCGCGCCAGCCTGCTGAAATTTGTTTATAACCTGTTTGAACGGATGTCCTTCTACAGATACGGAAGGGTTGAGCTCAACCTCTTCATTAGTGAGAGGGAATACTTGGTAAGAAGACGACTGTATTTTTTAATGAAATGATCTGTCATGATACTAGCGATATATGAACCCTATCTGCAGTGGCTGTTCAGACTGTATTGTGTCATTTCCATCCTTTATTCCTCTGTCAGACTTTGGTGACACCTCCAGGTAAAATGAGGCACTACAGACCCCTCAGTGTCCTCTGGCAGATAGCCTGTGATATAGAGCTCCTTCACAAGGTACAAAAATTAGTAGTTTTACAGGAGTTCACACTCACCTGACAGACTTTTACATACAGCTGTGACTTGTTGTGTGCGCATATTAAGAGGCGGGGCCTGCAAAGTGACGTGTGTGTGACATTAGCTTGCAAGAGTTGACTGTAGCTGAGTGCTAGCATCAGGTCAGCAGTGTAGAAAGTGGCCAACAGCTGCTCCTGTGTGAATTTTACTGCATGTGTTCTCTGCTTGTTAATAAAGTGATTGAAGTGTATTTTGAGTCCCTCTTGACCCACAAACGGCAGCAATAGAGTAGTGTTGTACACCAGTCTCTAGGTGTCAGAAATGTTACATTGAAACTAAACTAGTAGGGATGACTGTATACTGTTATAATCTCTTGTTGGTTGTAATGTTTTTTTTTGCATCAACATTGACTTATTGTAGTCACTTTATGGAGTAAAGTCTTTAAAAGTATGACTAACTGAAGTATGCGTCATCCATTTGTGTCTGCAGGAGCCATGGGAGTCGTTTGTGTCATCCAGACGGACTTCATCTCCTCGTAAAGGCTTGGTAATAACACATGAGTCATAAATGCCATTGTAACCTTAATTTGCATATGAATATTGAGTACAGTTTAGTTTTTACCATCCTCTCTCCTCTCAGCTTCCCAATGATCACATGTGCCTGGTTCGTCTGACTCCAAGGGCAGATCTGTTTTCTGGCGGCCTCACACCCACCAACGCCTCCACTCTGATGGTTATGGTTAAACAGTGTTTGGCAAAGAGGACGGAAAAACTCATTGACAGGCTGAAGTAAGCTATCATACACAATTTAAAACACTAAACCGACAGACCTTATTAATCCTGGCAAGGTGGTAAATGCATGTCACAGCAGCTAAATCAGGACACGGTATATACTGTACATACATACTGTAAGGTTAACGTCTGAAAGTATAAGTGCATTTTTATGCGGTGAATGCTGATCTGGTAGCCAACAATGATACAAGGCATTTACAAAAGTCTGTAAGAAGAAAGATGAAAAAAATGACATTTTTGTTTTTTTGAGGAAACCATTCAAATCACTTAAATATTGTGTAATTTTGGTCATCTATACAATTTCCTTATACAGTCATCCCTCACCATATTTTTTTGCCTAAATTAAGCATTTTCAAGCATAAAAATGTCTAAATGAACTAAAATACAAATATATATAGTATTTGTATATTAGTTGATACTATGTAGTATTGTACACTGGTCACTAGGTGTCAGTGGTATTAGTAATATTAGTAATGTTACTGTAATGTTCAGCGAGACACACAACCACCAGACTTAATCGCTGGAACAACAGGCTTTTATTGCAGGTTTGAGTTATTTCACAACAGGCACAATAATAGCAACATAATTGTAATAATAATAATAAAAACACGAGCTACTGCTGCGACCGTAATCGACTCAACTCTGAATCCTCGACGTCACTTCCTATCCTCCATACGACCGTAACACATTTATTGTAACACACACAAGCCTGAGTCTTGTGTCTTAAATGGCTAATTCTCTGTTATGTCTACTATATTGGGTAGTACTAGTGTAAAGGTGTCTATAGGCATGTTATTTAAATTCTAGAGGGCTCTAATAACGTAAAAAAAAAAAAAGAAACGTATTTAGGATGCTGTAAACAGGTTTTCGATGCTCTAACTATGAAAATATTTGATTTATAAATGGTGTCACGATACACTCAACTGACGAGACGATATTTTAACATTACATTTAAGAAAGCTACAATGACAAAATATAGGACTGCACGAACAGACTTTTTTTTTTTTTTTTTTTTTTAATGAGTCACAAAACAATGCAGGTACATTTGGAAATGTTTGATAATATTGCATGCATGACCGAAGCATGATGCTTTTAACTGTTGGACATTTTTCCACAAATTGAAACAAAAACAGAAAATTACAACTTAAAATATTGATGGCAGTTGTAGCTGCCACTGCTAGTCATTTATTTTGCTGTGTAGTTAAGTAAAGACACGTAAGATAGACTGCAGATTTTTATGTTCACGCTAAAAGAACTACTGTTCCCATGATGCTTAGAGTGCCGAAAAAGGAAGTGGTGAATAAGTAAAATTTTTGGCAGCACAATGCCATAGCTATTGATGTAAGAACTTAAGGGATTTTGGTTATCAGGGAAACCATGGAAATATATCAGATAGGATATCAGCTGTTGTTCGTTATTATATTTGTCCAAGCAAATGTACCTTAAGTCTTAACAGGCATTAAAATGAACAGGAAACTGAAGAAACAAAGATGGTCTAACATTTTTCCCCCAAGACTTTAGATATTGAGAAATGGTGACATATGAATCATTCGTTATGATACTCAAACTGAATAAATTCATAATACAGGTCATCCTAGGAAAAATAGTAATCATTTGTGTTTCTTTTAGTCTCTGGTCACCGGATAGTGGAAGTAAGTTGTTATCAGAGGTGGGACTGCAGAAGGACATCCTGACGGGTCACGTTTTTCCACATGAATATCTGCAACTCTTCCAATTGATGGACAAGAGCCAGGAGTTCACTCAGAGCTGGCTTTATGACGAGATCCTGGAGAACACAGAGATAGAGAGGTGGGCCTGAAGTGTTCACAGTATACCTGACGCAATCATCATGTGCATAGGGTTCAATCAATCATAAAAGTTTTGTATCATATTCCTGTAGTATGTATGAAATGTTCACAGCAGATGAATTCAGCGCTGGTGTTTTTTTTTTTAAACCTGGCATTTTCATTATGTTGTCCCTTAGGATTGGACAGCATTACAAATACACTGTATAAGGTCATCAGATATCTACAAACTGGTTCATAACTGCAATGTCTGGTCACATACAGCATGTAAAACAACTAAAGGAAAGTTCAGCAGAGCTTTGTAGGTTGTACATTTTAAAACCTCCTCACTGGAGGAGCAGGCTCTAAGCATAGTGATTGTAAGTATATTTCTAGCTAAACATGGCTTTCACTGTTGTAGTAATGTCTTTTAATGAATGTTTGCTGATGTCATATTTACAGGTTGTATGCCAGTTATGTGTAATTTGGTCGGGAAAGGCAATGCACCTTTCAAGCACATTTATACTCCTACATTACTGTAATACACCACACTTTTCTATTTTGGAATAGACGATACATGTTTTCTCAAACTATGTTTGACATGAAAATAATATATTAAATGAAATAAAACAATTTTGATTTCTTTCAAGTTTGTTTGGAAGACTATTAAGAGACCTCGGTGCTTTTAGTAACATACACTTCTGAACAAAACTGGGAGAAAATACAAGTATTGACATTTTGAGCTGGTAACCAGATTGTCAGTACAGCATCAAATTACAAATAGAAGAAACAAGTAAGAGATGAAAAATAGGGATTATGCAGTTTATTGATTACCTCCAGAAATAAACATGACTACAGCTGTTGGAAAGTTTGTCAAAATCAGTGCTGAAGTTTGCCCTCTGTGTCATTTTCTGTCGCACATTCGTTCACCTGATGCCAAACGCAAAAAGGCTTTTTTGTGTTCACAATAAAGCAAGATTTTAGCACAGATTTGGTCTTAGAGCTATGCTCTTAAACATTTGCTATAATGCGAATACATGCAACTTTCGCCCGGTTTTAAGATATTGTTCAGATTATTTTTATGTAATAACAACGTCGAGTCTGAAGATGGCGACAGAAGCACTCCTATTGTTGTTAGCAACAACGTCCCTAGTGGCTGATGACTGTCAGTGCTACAACATCCTCAAGCAAGGTGTCACTTGAGACACCAGAAGCTGTCACCTTTTCACCAACCTTGCCAGTGGGAGGCAACGTTGCTGTTGGATCACCTTGCCAGCTATGAGGAAGAAGTGCCTGTGTTGAAGCTAACGAAAGGTAAGGCAAATTTAAACTAAGAGTATCACGGGATGGAATATACAGCTTCTGTTTGGTGTTGGAAGCAGATGTGGACGGCATGCTAATGTTAGCAGTCGGCGGCGTACAGTGAAGATCAATTTGCAACATAAGCTAGCAGAAGTGTTGAAAAGTGTCTCGAATGGGGTCATATGTTTAAGTTAGCTAGTTTAATAATATCTCGGGTTTTTAAATGATAACGTTATCGTACTGCTCATTAGCTTAACGTAAACAAGGTCTTTCCGCCATGTAGCATGTTGTGCATCGAGCTAACACCTATTAAACAGCTCACCTTGTTAGCGTCACATGAGCTAGCTAGCTGAGTGGGTGAGGGGGGGCAAAATGTCTGCTGTCACCGAATGTCAAAAGCATTATTACTGAACTAACTGAAGCGCTAGCTTTGAACACCGTGGACTTACATGAGTCTGAATAGATGTAGCGAGAAACCAACAAACTAAGGGACATTTCATTTGGTACACATCAAGATTCAATGCCAAAGCTAAATCTAATACTATATAGTGCCTTTGCAAATAAACCAACACAGCACCGCTGCAAACTGCATGCCGTGTATTATTTGTATTGTTATTCGATTTTTGATTCAGTGCTTATTTTGGATCTCTGAAAATATGGCTGGTGTAGGTAAATAAGTGTCCTGTGAGTGTAGTCTGTCCGTATTTTAGGTATTTCTCGTGTCAGTTCAAAGTCTACGTGTTGGTCTCTTGTGTTTCTTCCTTCTCAGTGTGCTGATTAGCTCTTTCCATTTCACATGTCTTTCATTATTTATGGCACCCTGTAGCGAGGAAGAGTCGTTTGTTGTATGGACATCTTCCTACAGACAGAGGAGGATTCCGTTGATGAGAAAAACAAACGCCCGCAACACAGAAGTAATGCAATGAAACAAGGCGTGGAGGTTGTCATTCACTAAGAGCTCAGTAGATCAAATAAATGATACCATGTTCCTAAACGTTTATACAGCTGATATGTTTTATATGCAGTCTAAAGGCAAGTTTACGTCTCATGTGTATGGCCATGATTCAGTGATTTCTTTACCTTCGATTGCTTTGGATTTCTTTTTGAGCAATTTATTTTGAATTTTATTTATTTTAATTTTATTTATTTTTGAACATGCAGATATGTTACGTTGGAGTACATCAATGCACAATTCCACATGTCCAAAAAGAAGTAGGGAGAAGCGAAGCTCATTTAATCCCACCCCCTCTCAGGTTCACATCAATCGCTAATACATTTGTTCACTTCTTGTATTCAGCATGTGCCCTTTACCAATTCAAGATTCAAGAGTTTTATTGTCATATGCACAGTAAAACTGGTGGTTCTGCTATGCAATGAAATTCTTGTTCTGTTCATTCTCCCAAAAAAGAAAGCAAGAAAAACAGAAGAAAATGAATAAGAACATAAGAAACATAAATACCAATAAATTAAGCAACAGCAACAGAAGAGACATTAATACAAATAAATAAATCAATAAATAAAATAAATAAGGTGCTATGAGTGTGTGATGCATTGCTCGCCGGGTATTCAGCTCACCAGACCCGCAGGCTGCTGCGTTCTCCCGGCGCAGAAGAAAGCCAAAGTCTGTGAGGCTGAATGAAAGTTCATGATGAACCCTGCCGATGTTCAAGAGTGTCTCTCTGTTGTAATGTACTGCGTGAGTGCGTTAAATGTCCAAAATGAACAATAAAATAGCAAAAAATAGAAAAAAAACGGGAGTGAGACAGAGATGTCTGCCACGGAGGGCGGCATCTTGAAAAAATTCTGAAATAAGAAAATGTTAAGGCAGTATAACAATGTATTACAGTACAGTTAAGGTTTGTAAATCAATATAAATAAATTGTATAAGATTGATAATAAATATGTAATACATGATGAAGTTAATAGTTGAAAGAGTGGGTGAATTGGTACAGACAATGTAAATACTTCAAGTAGTCCTAAGAAATGAAGAATAAGGGGTAAGTGCAGTAGTCATTACATACGTAGCATTGCACATCCCCTGTGGTTAAGATTCTTCTTCCTTATACTTTGTAAACCTCAACTGTTTGTACTGTTCAGGCTCATTTTAGTACAGTTTTAATAACTAGCCCGACCAGTTATTAGATTTAGGGAGAAATCACTTTTTCACACAGGGCCATGTAGGTTGGGATTTTTTTTCTCATTTAAAAATGGATTTTGTGTTAAGATGTGTTGTCATTGACTAATATTTAAATTTGTATGACTATCTGAAACATTTAAGTGTGACAAACATGCCAAAAAAAAAAAAGAAATCAGGAAGAGGGCAAACACTTTTTCACACCACTGTAGCTGATAAAGGTTTTAAGGTGACCCTGGAACAGATTACAGTATTTCCTGTGAGGGGAAAAAGTTTCAAAATCTTGTCGACCAGCATCATGGCAGGTTTTGTTTTTTTTTTAAGGTTCTAATGTTTCTGATTAGAGGTGGGAATCTCTGGCCATCTCATGATTCGATGCGATTACGATTCAGAGGCCTGTGATGCAATGATAAGAAGTAAATTTTTTATAAAACGGTCTTTTTTTGGGATCAATAGTTTTTCAATTTTTTCATGCATAATTTTTTTCTCTATATAATTTCTTTTTATTCACTGTGTACTACTAAAACGAAGCATATTTGTACTGATCCACAATTAAAATAAACATGAAACAGATGTAATTTACTTCCATTATAATAATTGGAAGGTTACATGTACCAACATATTTCCCATTGCACAGAACAAGCAAGAAAAATAAAGTGCACCTGTAGCAGCATGTATAAAATTAACAAATTCAGCATATTCTGAGTAACCAACATAAAAAATTTGCCATTATTCACAAATAAATAATAAACTTCTGAATTAAAACTAAAATCCCGAGCATAGAATGTCTGACAAAATAATATTTTTGCTGTATAGCAAAGTCAAAAACAGTTTTCATTCAAAATATAGATTTCTGTACCAGCGGCTCTCATACAAGAATCATGCTTGCAAGCTTTAGTATATTCAGTGCATGAATAATGCATGAATAACATCGTGATTAACAACCGAATACAGCCACAAATAATTCGCAATGAAAGTGTTTCAGGCAGAAACACTTTTCCGAGTTGGATGGAAAATTAGTTATCACCTGCTCGATGGTTCTCTGGTTGGCAGCAACTTGTTTTTCCTCCTGGTTCGGGGGGGAAACGTGCTATGTGGTTTCTCATATTTGTCGTGTTCCCAAAATATTTTAAGCTTGTATGACAAAGCTGGTATACTGTCTGGCTCTTGTCCAGCTCATTTTTACCTTCAACTAAGTTAACGCCAAAGTGCTTCCAGACACTCGCTTTAAATCCAGCAGGTGCGGGTCGGAGTGTACGCTCAGCCTTTCTGGTAGCGTCTTACTCTTAGGTGCACTACTATATACTGTCCGGGCGGCACTTCCGCTTTCAGCGTTTTTGTTCGGGGTTTTTTGTTCCGTCAACATCGAATATTGACATTTATGAATCGATTAATAATCGTCAGTGTCCGCATCGCGATGCATCTAAGAATCGTTTATTTCCCCCACCCCTGCTTCTGATGGTATTTGAGGTTTTAAAGACATACTGTTCTGAGTGAATGTGTGTTTTGAGGCTAAATTCACAATCCACAAATGTGTTTCAGAGCTTCCAGGAAATACAAAAATGTGTGGTACAAACAGCAGTTTGCTAGTACTTGTTCTACAAGTCTTGGTAGTTGTTGTGTTTGCAGTTTTTGTTTTAGATTCTATGTGACACTTATGTGCTGGTGTTGATAGGATTGTCCTTTTAGGCCTGAAGGATTTCTTTGGCAACCCAGGAATGATGTTAGACCTGTATTGTGTCCTTTTTTGATGAATGGAATCTGGCTATTTTGTATTATTTGGTCTCACAGCTAGCATTCTTCCTTCTTCTTATCTCTCTCTGCTGGAAGAAGACCTTGTCTGTTTTTTGCCACACCAAGCGGAAAGGTCAAGGCTGTGAGGGTGGAGCCTGATGGATCATGGTGGTGAGTGCCAGACTCTTTTAGGACTACTTTGTTATGTCTCATCTTTTTACAAAAAAGAATCTCAACTGCAAATACGGGGTCAAAATATTCTACCATATCACACTTTACATCAATAGATTTCTTACTATTTTGTGTATTATTTTCTTGTTTAAAGGTCAGTTGGACTACGAGGGCAGCATAATGTCACAAGTTGTGGTGGGTGGGGTTGAGCATTGCGATAACAACACACCCCACCCTGATCTTTTTTCCCAAAACCTCAACGAGACTCAAACTGAACATTCCTCAGCTCTACAAAATGAACTTGGAGCTGGGGTGTTTCTCAACAACAATGGCGAGAACCAGGAGGGAGAGGAAGAGCGATACAAAGAAGAAGAAGAGGATATTGATGAGGTGATGAAGGACGAGGAGGAAGAATCTGAGACATCAAGTTGCCTAATTCACTGCCGGTCCTCAGATACTCCCATGACTGACTCCTCCTATTCAGAAACAGGTACATAACAGTCATCACTGCGTGGACAGAGCCATTGAGACATGTTGCCTAATAGTGAGCATGAGACCATGCGAGAGAGCACGTTTAGAAAAATTGACTTTCACAATGATAAATCTTGGATCTGCTATCAGGATTACTTTATTCCTTGGCACATGCCACCTTCGGAATTACTGGTACCTCCAAAAGCCATGCTAACACTTGTTACATTGGATCATTCATCCTTCAGACTCTTTCTTTTTGAGTCATATGTTAACACCCTGACACAACAATGCTAGGAGGCTGCTTGTTAGTGTTACTAAAGGATATTGTAATGACCCTCGATAGTTCATATCATGTTCATTGAGTAGCAACCCAACACCTATGTTTGTGTTGCCCAATAGAAATAGTGTTAAGGACTGAGCAATGGCGCACAAATAATGTTGGCATATGTAAGGCAACAAAGAATAGCAGTGATGCATCCTGCAAAACAGTGGAAAAGGAATGCATCCCCTGAATTGTGACACATCTTAGGTTTTGTGGAAGTGACAAATTATTGAATTATGTAGGTAACATGCAAAGAACCTATTAGAACCAACTGTAGTAACCTATAAAATCAGCTCATGTAAAGAGATAACATCAAGTAACTTGTCCTTAAAAACTTTGTTTGTAAGGAAGGACACAACCGCAACTAAACGGCGGAATGTGAGTCTTTTTGTTTTAGCACTTAAACTGCCCTTTGTTTATTTGTCCCCCTCACCCTCAATAGGAAGCTTATTGGAGAATCCTTTCAGTCCTGGTACAAGTCCAGAACCTACATCCCCTGTCATCCAAGAAATGTTATCTCTCATCAGCCCCTTGGAACTGGGTCAGAGTGACGTGGATGTTGGTGGCTTTAATGTTGGACCCCTTGCCTACAGCTCATCTGGAATGACCTTCACCACAGGGCCTGTGCTTTCTTCTCATCTATCTTCAACCTCAGACACTGGGCTGAGCTGCACTGATGGATTTGCGCATATCGCAACAAGTACTGCCAGAAGCATTACATCCACTTCAGAACCTCTCGCAACCTCTACTGTGTTCACATGTACCAGTGGGTCTGCAGAAATGACATCCACCTCAAGGCCCAATGCTTCCATTACCTCTGTTTGTCAAACAATAGTGCCCCTTACCTTCACCACAGGGCAGACAGAGTCCTCATCCTCTACTGGATCTCTGCATTCGGAAAACTATACTTCCTCCCCAATGCCCACTTGCCGCACTACAAGGCCCGTCTCTTCTCTGATGGGCTCTCTGGAGCAGTTGGCCCATCGAGGAGATGATGCTCGCCTTCCACTAGACCTCCATCAGGTAAGCTGTCTGTCTTTTCAACATCACTGCCAACTATCTTTTCACATCTTAGTAATATCTTTAGCCCCATCCGTAATTTTTGTCAATGTCATGAACTACATTCATAAGAAACGTGAACAAACGTCTTGCTCAGAGAGCTCTGTTGACTAGTGCATCCCTCACAGACCTGTAAGACAAGATGTGTGTGTTAAGATAAATATTTGTGTCAGTTTGATTTATGGAAATCTCTAAGCATGCGTGCAAAGAATGTGTTAGGAATGAAACATATACATTTTCTGTACCTACTTAGTTTTTTGAAATTTTTCAAACAAGCTATTCCTCAGATTGCAGGGAGTGTCCTAACAAGGGAGTTAAAGGTACAGCGTATGTTTTCTTTTGTCTTTATAAGACTTACTTATGCAGGAACTGAACTCCAGTTTCATATGCTTCGAGGCAAGCTGGTACATGATTGGCGTACACTAATACTGATAACTGAATACAATTTGCAGTGATTTTTCTGCCCGACACTATGCCTTCAGTCACCATTAATTGGCAAGGTGGAGGTACATGAAGCTTGACTTTTGGTCTCAGCTTTTATTAATCATTTCTTTTATATGTCTTCCACTTGTAGGTGTTTGTCAAGACTAGACGGGTGCTCAAGTTCACTGTGTTAATAAAAAAAAAAAATCATTTTAAACAGGCAGGCTCAAAATTAAGCATTAAGACATGCACTTGCCTCAGCTGTGTCTGTATCTGTATTGCCACTTACACTGGCCTTGTTGCTCAGTCACTTCTAACTTGATGGCATGCATCATTTGCAAGACCTTAATTTAAATGTGCACGACATGTGTGAACATGGATTTCATTAGATTTTTTTTTCCTGTCAATAGATCGCTCTATATATTATGTACTGGTTCTTTAAGTAGAAATGTGAGAGCTTTTTGTGCCTTCTCTCCCTGTCACTCTGTCCCTCTCTCTCGCTCTCACTCACACACACACACACACACACACACACACACACACACACACACACTTCTTTTGTGATCAGCTGAGCTACATAAAAGTGACACTGACTGAGGAGAGGTAGAGTTTCTATTGTGGCATCTACTTATTTTGTCCTCCTCCTTTCTATCTTTGACATTGCATTTTAACTGAAGTTCATTTTACATTGCCAGGTTTAATCCTCCAATTTTGTTGTGCTATTTTTGTAGAAATTAAAAAAAAAATGTGTGTCATCAAATGGTGTTATCTCTTTCTGCAGATCGCTGAGGCCTCTGTCCGTCATGAAGATTGTATCCTTATCACGCTGTGAACAAAAGAGCTATTTTTCGGATTTATAAGTCATGCAAATTGTGTACAAAGATGTGTTTTACAAAACTGTTGGTTTGGTTGGACGTCAGTTTGTGTTTACCCTAGCAAAATTGTTCTCGTTGCCATTGTGTGCACTGCTAGGCTTAATCAATGTATATGTTATAGTATTATTAGTCAGAGAAGGGCAAAGTACAACACTTTCACTTCCAGAGTTGTCTGGAAACAGGAAAAGATGACAATTTTGAAAGAGAGAGAGAATATTATATTAGTTAAAGAGAAGGACAAAGCTGGCTTAGCTATGCCATGCATGTATAGAGAGGGCTGGTTGGAGAGGGAGGCATGTCAAAGGGGGATTGTATTATGGCTGGTTGCTCCTATACATAAACATGAGCGCTACTTCCTCCTCTCCTCTTGATACTTTTGCTTTGTTCTCCTATGCTTTCACATCTAAAAGTTTTGACCAGAAAACTAGGAAAACATATGTACATCAACACAGCCTATGTGTTACGGCAGTGCCCATCACGTTTGTCCTTTAACTTTTGCTGTTCAGACCAGCTGGCTTTAAGGTGTATCCAGCTGGAAAGGCTCTATCACCAGAGAGTGTTGGACAATCTTAATGCTCTCCAGCAACAGTGGGGTAAACATGCACACACACCCCATCTATCTACAGTATCTATCTGTCTGTTTGTCTGTCTACCCATATATTCATCTACAGTATCTACCTGCACCAAGACAAGGGATAATATTTTTGCTCCTGGATTCTAATAATTAAACCAGCAAAGTGGTTAAAATAAGCCATAATTATTTTACAGTATTTTAGCTGTCCGCTATGTTATACAAAAAGCACTTTTTTTTTGTCTGTCGGTCTCTTTAGCCCCGCCTCCAAAAGCCCAGTCTTCACTCATTAGTCAGTTACCAGTCTGAGCCCAAGTTTGGAGTCTAGCAATTGTCATTTTTGTAATAATAATACTGTATGTCTCTCTTTGTTTGTGCTGTCTTGGACTTGAAAGAGAGTCTGTGTGCGAGAACCTCCCCTAGCCTGGAAGCCCGACATCTGGACACTCTCAGAGACATCTGTCAGACACACACTCGGTCAGTTTGTGTTTTTCTTTGTGTACACTTTAACACCTGTCAAATGTATTTAAAGTTCCTGTAAAAGATGATGAAATAACATAAAATTATTTGGTATTATAATAATAATAGACCGCCTTGACACTGTCTTAATGTTTACTTGAAAGTCCGTTTTTGTGTTGCACACTGCTACGGCACACATACCTGTATACTTGTGTGCGGTGAGTACTGCAGTAATGGTTAAAGATACAACTGCGGCATTTGCACTTTTAGACATTTGAGACGATGCTCTGCGAAGGTTTCACCTCACTTGACTCTCACTCTGACACACATACACACACGTTGTAATAGCCTGGGAAATATGCTCAGGCTAATATTAGATTAGGAGAGTAGAAGAGCGTCGCCTATCTTCACAGCACATTTTCATTTACTAAAACGACGAAGACTCACCATGTCGTTTTGTCTTTCTTCTCTTCATAGACCAAGTGCTGTAGATGCTGTGGTAAGACACTATTTCGTCTCTCTTTGTACTGCACATGATGTTGCAAATGTGCATGCCCATAGAATGTGGTGTGTGAAATCTCATCAAATACCAATTTGTATTCAAGGGACTGTTGAAATTGGACCCTTGAAATCATGAGTGCTTGTACCTTATTATTGGTATCTATCTAAATAATTTTATACTTTTGTATATTTACAGTCTCTGGACTTCTTTATGCCCGCATTTGAACTGGAGGGTGCACTGCCTTCACATCCATCAGGTGAGTGAGTGTATGAGTGTGTTAGAGATACTGTATTTGTTTGTTAAAGAGATAATTGACAAATGTATTTTATGTTGCTCCATGTTTGATCGAGGTTTATTGCTGAGATGAGGTGTTCTCTTGTCGCTACGCATGCACGCGTATACACAGACACTTGTAGTTTGATAGCTTGTTTGACTAAAAGTTTTACTATCAGATCAGGCTAACTTCCATCCATCCATCCATCCATCTTCTATGCTGCTTATCCTCACTAAGGTCACGGGTATCCTGGAGCCTATCCCAGCTGACTTCGGGCTAGAGGCGGGGTACACCCTGGACTGGTCGCCAGTCAATCGCAGGGCACATATAGACAAACAATCATTCACACTCACATTCATACCTATGGACAATTTATAGTCGCCAGTTAACCTAAAATGCATGTTTTTGGAATGTAGGAAACCGGAGTACCCAGAGGAAACACACGCACGCACGCACGCAGGGGGAGGATCGGGATAACTTGTAAAATATATTTATGTATAATAATAAATGTTTGATTTTTACTGCTTTCCTGTCCAAACCTGCCCCTATAAGCACTTTTTGACCAGTGCTTTATAAAATACTATATCACAAAAACTAACTGGAAAACAAACAAGCCCTTCTTATTGGAAGGAATTTAAATATGTTAGTTACATGCAACTAGCACCCACTTGCTTTTGTTTAGTTGTACCCCTTCGTTTAGTACACACTGTGGGGGTGACTGTCTATTTTTGAGTGTGTGGCATATCCTTTTCCTGCGCACAAAAAAAAAAACAGTTGTGAATTACGGCTGGACGGGGCAGATTTTGCTCGGGGCAGATTTTGTTTGGGATTTAGTTTGAACCCAAATGTGGAAAAAATGAGTGAAAGAGGTCTGCTTGCTGGCTTTGTACTTGATGTGTAGCGTTACATCATGTATTGTAGAGTACATGCTGCACATGCTTCACAAAATATACAACAACACAGCTGGTTGTGATGGGTGTCTTTTTTTTTAACAGAAGAACTGGACACTTATATTAATACGGCAGTGTACTGTGATTAATCTAGACAGGTTGATAGCTTCTTTTGCAGAAAGACTTTGACTCTCTACCAGAGTTCTCATAAATAACAACTATTAAAAATGTGCTTTGAGAGTTACATTAAAATACATCAATTGGTCCTTGAATATATGTCATCCCAATCCTCCTTAACATCATCTGCTTGCTCAGAAATCATCTCAGTGGGTATGACATTTGGAGCTACAGACTGCTGCACACATCAATCTATATACAAAGTCATGGTGAATAGGAAAGTCAGGCCTCTGTAGAGCCTGCACCTCACACTCTTGTCTTCACTGATGGCCCGTCTGCCAGTGGCATTAAGACACATGCATTCTTTTATACCTGACACTTCCTACTTTGTTTCTTTCCCTGCAGCTCAGCAGACTGAATGTAGGATGCAACAGAGATTTCAAGACTCCTCCTGTCCACAGACCACAGTCGCACCCTCCGCTAATTTGTCACATCAACTAAATTCCCCCGACAGTTCAGAAAAAGACAGGGAACACCCTGAATGCAATTTAGAAGGGAGGGTCTGTTTACATAGGGCTGAGCTGACTGAGGAGGAGGAGGGCAGTGGAAGGGAGCAAGGGGAGTGTCCGGAACACACCAATTCAGCTGAGAGAAACATGTTGCACCCCTCTGAAGCTGGAGAAATGGATCAGACCAAGCCTGCAGAGCAGCAGGGTGGAGACTCTGGTTCAGCACAGGAAAAGGAGGTGGATAGGGAAGAAGAAGAAGAAGAAGAAGGGAGCAATGTGGGAGAAACAGCAGAGGCATTGATTATGGAGGATGAGACTGAAGAAGAGGGGGAGAAAGAGAAGAGAGTGCTCAAAGTGGAGACACTGCTCAGTGAGATAGAAGCGGAGGTGGAACATCTGCACCAGGAAGCTCAAGAGGCAAGACAACATGAGGAGTCTGGTCAAGGGATGGAGGTACAAATGTACATTTTGTTGCTTGTGCAATGAGCATATTTTTGACCCATGTACAAAAGTGAAATAACTATTTTTATAGTTAGATTTCTTTTTGATTGTAGACTTGTCCTCGACTGTCCAATGACTTCCTCTGCCTCAGACAAAAACGTTACCATGGAGCAACATCTGTTGCTGTTTCTTGAATGTCGGCAAGCATAAACACCGTATGCCATTTTTCACTGCAGGAGAGCAATGAAAGCTCCGTACTCCAGGATGATGGCCATCTTCCTCAAGCGGCTCGTCTGAAACACGACAACCTGGGCAACGAGGAGGAGCAGGAAGATTATGAAGTTGAGCAATGTGACATCATCAGAGAAGGCGCCACACTGGACGACATGGCTAGACTCATCACTGTAGAGGAGGTTTGCATTTTCTTACGCTTTATAGACTGCATCTGTGAAATGGGGTTTTGATGGATGGATATGTTCAGGGGAATTGTATGCGAATGTGATCCTTTTAATTTTTTTCCTAGAACGCACAGATAAACACAATGACACCACTTAGATAATAATGTTTTACTCAGCCAGTGTTTTCTTTCTGCAGATTTAGACACAAATTAAGCATTTACTCGAACATAAAATATCATACCTGTTGCACTTGGTGTATGCTACTGGAAATGGTATCGTTTATTTCTAACATGCTTAACAAAGAACATTGGAATATGTCACGTTCACACTGGCATAATTCAACAAGGAAGAAACAGAGACGTGCTCACTTCCCGTGTTTAGCTTGTACCAGGTTACCAATTTTGCTAGTGATAGTGAAGAAGAAGATAACGATGTGTAATAGTAAAGTAAATAGAGTTTTAGTTTATTCATTAATAAAGAATAAATAGATTAAATTAATAAATACATGAGTAAATAAAGGTGTAAAAAAAGGTTGATGTTTAAATAAGGGCAGCCATACTTGTAAGAATTAGTTGGTTTCCTTCATTTGTGCTGGGTCGCCATGTGTCTTCACAACAATATTGATTGTTTGGGATGTTCCACATGTAGAAGCGCTTCCCAGTACTGCAGTGTAGTAAATCTCATAGGGAGGGTCTGTGATGTGGTACAGAGTTCAGTACGGTTTTTTATTGTGTGACGCGCTGACACCTAGTGGCCACGCAGGGAAGGGTGCATTTCCCAATGTGGTGGAACATATGAGGTAAAATATAGTACAGCCTATTCCAGGAGACTGTTAGTTAAATTTGTTTGTATTTAGAAACGGTTTGAACGTGTTTTTTAGCAACTTGAACGTGTATTGCTTTCCTATGTTGCAATGAATTCCCATTCCATAAATGTGGTTATCATTACACTTTCCATGACATCACTGGTACCCTTCTGTGGTGACAAAAAATAAAAACATACTTAATAGTTACCTTAATAGTTAATCTGTGAATACAGTCGTCCCTCGTTTATAGCGAGAGAACTGAAAATTACAAGCTGCTTGCAGGGTGGGGGGGGGGTGAGTCTGGGCTGTCCGTTATCATGGAGTGGAGAGTCAGCAGTTGGATTTCGCACCTACAGTCCGTAGTAAGCTATTAGTAGGCATAAACAACAACAAACAAAAAACATCCAACACAATGACCATTACTGATTTTGTTACTACATTTGTGGGAAGTTATTATATCATTGAAAGTTGAAGATTTTCACTTCCCTACAAACATAATAAATCCCTGCAAACGTAATACTCATTTGTCGGGAAACTGCATGTTACGTAGTAGTTGTAGTAGGCAGCAGCTATTATGTTTGAGGAAAATGTATTACGTTTGCAGGATTATTACATTAACGGCTGCAGATTTTTATAACGTTTGTGGTTTATTACGTTCATGGACATTTTTACATTGTGGGTGTTACAGGGTGCGTCTACCTTAGAGCAGTGGTCCCCAACCTTTTTGGACCCATGGATCGGCAGACACGGGGACGGGTCATTCATATACAGCGTATATAGTAATGTATTATTATGTATTGTGTAAAACTAAGGCAGGAACATCAAATGTAAAGTACAAATGAATACAGATCCACAATCCACCACTACCAGCCTGGATTTTGTTTTTTAGAGAGAAGATTATAACGTCGCTGTTTGATGGGTGTGGTAAGAGGCAGCGTGCTGGCATAAATTAACTTGAGGTTGTGCACCAAAAAAATATGTACAGTAGCACTCAGTAACGTCATCAGAATCTACCTTTATGCCTTCCCACATAGTATCAGCATTTGGGACCAAATGTGAGATCAAAGAAAACCGGTAAAAATACAGCATATTGGTCTATCTGTGCAGTGTGTTTTTTTTTTTTTTTATCGTTGTCCCTGAAAGTTTCCCGCCTGGCCCGGTGGTTGGGGCCCCCTGCCTTATAGGATAAATACTTGGATTCTACACCATCCCCTCAGACTAGAGCTGTCCTAACTAGTCATGAGCATGAACTGATGAAACCTGCTCGGATGAGAAGCGAAACATCTAAGACAACCTGAACAGTCCAGTTGTGATCATTTCAGTGCCCTAAATAGTTCAAATCCTTTAAATGCTCACTGAGGGGAAGTTTTGTGCAACTTTACTAGCCTATTTTTCTGGTACATCCAGAAGGAATACTAAATAATATTCCAAGATTTTCATTTTATAGGTCCCACAATTTAACAACTCAGTGGATGAAGAAACGTGCATTAAAGTCCAAAATATAATTCTGTTTTTGTTGCCCTCCCAGATATCTCCTGCCTATGGCCTCATCTCCATCTTGAAGAAGAGAAGTTTGCCTGTTGATGATGTTAGTTTATCTGCGAGTTCAGACTCCAGGCCCGATAAACGAACTGCTAAAAAACGTGTCCGCTTCAGAGTTGCAGATGATGGCTTTGATAGTGGTATGCATTTGTCTGCAAGTTATATAACTAATATGGACCAATCACTTTTCTAATATAATGCTGTCTGTAAGTTATTTTGAAGTGTTTGCCTCTTGTCTTTCTGTAGATGTTCGTGGGAGAGACTCATGCCTGCTTCTTTTCCTGCTTTGTTTGGTTACCGTGGTGATCAGTGTGGGCGGCACCACCCTTTACTGTGCAGTGGGGGATGTCCACTCCACAGTCTGTCAGGACTTCTCTAGAAATGTGGACTTCTACTTTGGACAGATGCAGCGTGCCGTAGCTCAGATCCAACAGTGGTTTGGACCAAGGTCGCCGTCACAGTAGCAGTATCTTGAGTTTTGGTACAGCCAGCTTTTTACAGGTAAGTATCACACAGGTGTCCCTTCTTAGTTTGAAGGGGTCCACAATGACTATATGACAATTACACCAAAGGTCTCTCAAATCAGCCATGACTGCATCAGCCAAATTTCTCACTGGACTCCCTCAAAAACGAAAACAGCTGACATTTCTGTAAATTGTGAGGGGAAAAAAAAGTGCAGTTTATAAGCTGGAGGGCTTGGACGTACTCTGCACACACATGCTGCACAAATAGGGCTCTTACGGCCGTGTTGCAACCTCTAGAGTTGCTTTTAAGGACATCTTCTTTTTTTTTATGACACATGCACTTCCTTACTAATGAAATCATTATGTCTTAATCATGTCGTAACACATTGAATGTCTGTGGGGCATTTATGTGTTTTTAAGTAATTTTTGCCACTGCGGGACAACAGGTGCAACGAGTATGACTCATAGGGGGTAAAAAAAGCACTGATCTTAAACTATGCATTGTTTTACCACGGAGCAGCATGCTCTACTTGTACAAAAGTACACCTACAAGCGGATATATTACATCTACCTACAGGAATACAGTGCATATAGTATAACATGAATGTAAACTCAACTGGTACTACTTTTTTTCTTTATTTTCGTAATATTTTCTGTTGAGCTTGCAACGATTCGGTGTAATTTGCAATGTCAGTAGGATGTGATGTAGCATTGTGTCAGCCCAGCTGTCTGTTTGCATCTCTCAGGATTTCTATACATCGTCCTCATTCAGGATCAGCCACTGTTTTTTTTTAATGTTCTTCTTTGTTTCTGTTCACTAGCGGGGGCTGGTGTTTGTCCGTGAAGACAACACAGAATTGTCCCAGCAGTGTGTAAACTTTTGTTTTAGTTTAAAGTGTAGTTATCTATTAAGGGTGTCACAAGATCTCGTGAGATTGAAATTCGACAAGATTTGTCATTTAGAAAAAAACTGTCTCGTGGGCACTAGGCATGGGACGATAATAAATAAATTAATTAATCACACTATAAATAAAGTGAACTGTTTTCCTCGTCTTTTGTTTCCAAACAGGCAGGGAGAGGGTTCACTCAGTACATTGGTTTAAGCACCGTGGCGAGTTAGTTCCATAGAACAACGGCATGAACAGAGTGAGCCCTTTTGTCAGTCATACAGCATACAGTCTTCTTGTCTTGCTGGGTGGAGTCGGGGCCGGTAGCATACACAAAGAGCACACAAGACTGTAGCCTTGCGAGCAAGGTAACGTAGTAGAAATCAAATTGTTAGATTGCAATATATTGTCTCATTGCAATATATTGTCTTCGTCTTGGTGACCCAATCTTGTGTATCGTCTCGTCTTGGGAACTGAATATCTTGTGACACCTCTATTGTATACTTTACATGTCTTACTTCAGTAGTATGCCAGAAATACTATGGAAAAGGTACCATTTTAACAGGTGAGAGGAGCTTCCATGCAGTGTCTTATATGCATTATTAATAGTCAAATCAGTATTGTCATGTCACACAATGATGTAAAATAATGTAAATAATGCCTTCTTGTTTTTATTTGCACGAGTCTCCTGGCTGGTTCAGATGACTCAGAAGTCTACTTATTTATGACTCAGTGGATGCAAAGGTTATGTTTATGTTCATCTTCCTCACTTTAATGATTGCTATTGCACATTCTAATAGCTTTTCATCTATGTTGTCCTCTTTTTTTAAATAATGGAATGCTTTTTAACAAATTATGTGTAATTTGCTTTTTCTACCTGACCGGGTTGTCACATTAGATTGTGATGCTTGTACAGTCTTCCAAGCAAAAACATTGGGTTGGCATAATCTGATGATACACATTGGTCTTATATGTGAGATGTCTTTGTAGTAGAAAAAAAAAAGACATTATTTTTATGCCTCTGCAGCACAAATTGCTCATGCAGTTGAGTAAGGATTGGGATCATTGATGGTAATACAATACATTCAAAAGGTGATGTAAAGGTGTTTTTCATACCTGTACAGTTTAATAAGTTCATTTTTAAATTTTCTTTGTTGTTCTTCATTCAAAATAAGCCGTTTCCAGCCACAGAGGTTTGGTCTTATAAAATATCCTATCTTTGGTACTTGTTAATGTCTAACCCTGAAGTAAAGTCTGGGCTTTGAACGTGTATGTACCTGCTTTTTTCTCTGCTGGTTGTCAGTTCATTTTAATTCATTGTACGTGTATAGGACCATGCTTCCTGCACATTTCATACAGAGTAGACCTAGGACCACAAACACAGTATGCACTCTTACCTGTATTTCCTCAAATAGTGGCCTCCGCATTAATAGATACTGTGTCCCAATTAATCACCAGGTGCATTGGGCACTTCAGTGAATAAATAAATGCCACACCACAAATACACAGCTGTTTTTTCCCCCTTATGAAAAAAACAGGTGATGCCAATAGATTTTTAAAATTTGGTGATGGTGATTATCATTACTATGATTGATACCACAACACACGTGGGGTCTGTAAAGCTGAAGTTTACTGTGGACATTTAAGTGCTATTGCAGTTTGGGGACTGGGAAAACACAAATGCACTTTGCACAATATAAGGAAATACAATGTTTAAAGATAGATAGATTTATTAGTTTTTTAGGTAGGGGTGTAAATGTGGTGTCAATCAAGGACAGGCACAAAATGACTTATTGACACACAGGATTACAGTCTTAATAAATTCTATTACAATTTTGTAATTCACTGTAATTTGGAGAAAATGAGTTCATGCCAATCACAAAATCATGCCAAAACTATAAATGCATGGATTTAGAAGACCACAATGTATCCTACACGGCATTCTCCTATTATAGTTGATTGTGTGGTGTGTGGCGTAAAAGTTGTTAAACTAAACAATCAGGTTGCAATCACAGCTCATCCCATATGATGTGCACGTCTTTTCAATGACATTGACGCCATGATCCAAACGGAAGAAAGAGATGCCATTTTGGCCGATGTGGAGATCTCCAATAATGAGACTCCATACACGACTATGAAGTGTGCTGTCTTTGGCAGACGTGGTAGACGTGGCAGACAGGTCTGTGAATCAGGTGTACCTAATACGCTGTCACATTGTTTTCCAGGCAGATATCTTACCACCAATTACACACACTGGGCATGACTTTAGGGAGTCTATGTTTGCTAATGCATGATAGTTCTGTATTTCCATTGGTCAGATGCCACGGAAAGTGTACTTGTGGTCCGTAAAGAGTAGGACTGAATGTTACTACCGTAATAGCAGAGCACTGTGTGGATTAAGAGGCGTGACAAGCACGTGTTGTGTAGGGGTGGAGAGAGGACTTGCCATGGGGATTTTCAAGATTTTTCTTTGTAGATTTTAAACAGAATAGATGTTCCCGTGTGTGTGTGTGTGTGTACTGTATATGTTAAAACCATGCTGCAGTGATTGTCCCTCAATCAACACACAAACTTCCTGTGTCTAACACATGTACAGTAGCTCTGTCTGCCACAAGTCTATGCCCGGTGCTTGGCACCAGTAGTGGACTCTCCAAATTGGGCCATAGAGACTGTGACACTTGAGGCCAGCTCTCCCTATAAGCACCTGTTCCTCCACGTCACATCAAGGTTCCAATACGAAATTGTGTGTGATGGTTTTCCAAGGGGGACCATTTGCGTAGCTAGTGCAGTGACTATATATTCTCCATGATGGTTCGTACCTCCATTCAAGTGCAGGCAAGAACTGACTGTGCACACACAGGTATTCTGCTGTTCTTCCAGATTAACATGAAGGTAAGAGAAATACCTTTTTTTTGTTGTTGTTTTTTTTTAAGCAATAATTTTTCACCGTTTTCTACTTGTATTTATGCTTATGTCTTATGGTGCTCATTCAGCACAGTGCTTTGTTTAATTCTATACACTATTCTCTTTCTGTGTGCATGAAGGGCATCAGTAGCCATGCGTCTTCACTGTTGGCACGTCTGAACCACCAACGACAACAAGCTCACTTGTGTGACTGTGTGCTCAGACAGAGACAGGAGCCAGGCCAACTCTACCCAGCACACAAGTAAGTAATATCACTAATAAGTGCTAATAATAATAATAATACATCTTTTAAATGTTGAATTAAATTAGACGCGCAGTAACATTAGTTTTACATGTATCACATACAGTACATGCAAGTGCAGTCAGGTGACTCACACTTGGCTGAATAGAGTGTACTACTTGCTACATATAGTAACTAAAACAATGGTTGAAAACACTTGTAGTGTGAGACGTCTTCTGATAAAGTAGTAATATTACGAGAGAAAAAAGTAGTAATGTTGCAAGAGTAATAGTAATAAAGAAGAATACAGTCTAATATTCAGTATAGGGCAAGAAAAAAGAAAGGAAGAGAAAATATGGAGTTATGGATATAAAGTCAATTTTATAAAGAAAAGATGTAAAGGTGACAGTAAAATACGTCTGTGTAGGCTCTCAGTCGTGCAGGAGTTGTCCATCGAGGGAAAGGCTTCTTGAGACGTCATCTGTACTTCTGTGAAGAAGGTGTCGGATGTTTCGCTCCTCATCCGAAGAGCTTCGTCAGCGAACTAACAAGTGCTGGTAGCCTAGGCCTTAAATACAGTAAGAGTGAGCGGAATTGGTGTGCCAACACCCTCCTCCTATTGGTTCCTTACACTAAGCCTGGGACTTCACTTTTCACATCGGTCCCCACCTCAGCAGTACTCTCGGTGGTGAGGAAGAGACTGCTCGAGGACTCAACTCTGCATCGGAGAACAAAACTTAGTGCTGACCACATCTGCCAATTATTGGAAATTTGCCTTAACACTACATATTTTCAGTTTAGAGGGAAATTTAACAGACAAATTCATGGTTGTGCTATGGGCTCACCAGTCTCACCCATAGTGGCGAATCTGTACATGGAAGAGATGGAGAAACAGGCTCTCACATCCTTCTCAGGGACAAAACCAAGGCACTGGTTTAGGTCTTTAGAAAGGCCACACACACTGACCAATACCTGCTTTTTGAATCTAACCATCCACTACAACATAAACTAGGGGTTATTAGGACCCTCCAACATAGAGCGGAACAAATACCAACTAGTGCTGAGGGAAAGAAAAAGGAGACACAACATGTCCAGAGAGCGCTCTCAACCTGTGGGCACCCGCGGTGGGCTTTTAACAAATGTCAAAAGAAGAGAGTAGGGAAAGAAACCCAGAAGCCCACAGAAGCAAAAAGGAGAGGAGTGGTAGTCCCTTATGTAGCGGAGGTCTCCGAAAAACTCCAGAGGATCTTATGGCAACACAAAATTCCTACATATTTCAAACCAGTAAATACCCTGAGACAAAAATTGGTGCATCCTAAAGAGAAGGCTCCAAACCAAAAACAGAGCAATGTGGTCTATTCCATCCACTGTAAAGATGAGGAATGCAAAGAGCACTACATTGGGGAAACTAAGCAAATGCTCCAAAAAAGGCTTTATCAACATTGCAGGGACAATTCTAGTGGGCCTCAATCAGCAGTACATCTACACCTTAAAGCAACCAATCACTCTTTTGAGGACAGCGAGGTAAAGATTTTGGCCAAAGAAAACAGATGGTTTGAAAGAGGAGTAAAGGAAGCTATATTTGTCAAACAACAGAACCCATCATTGAATCGGAATGGTGGTTTGAGGTTTAATTTGGACCCTGTGTTCAGCAGGTTACTGAGACCAAAACCCACAGCTCATAGTCTTGCAAATGAGGTGGAGCCAGGGCCGAGTCAGAACAATAGATGCTAACGAGCCAGTATCAGAGTCGTTCATACCCAACTACAGGGAGCTACACTTCCCTTTGATCGGAGTTGCTAATGGCAGGAGAGGATTATACCACAACTCCGCCCAGGCTTAGTGTAAGGAACCAATAGGAGAAGGGTGTTGGCACACCAATTCCGCCCACTCTTACTGTATTTAAGGCCTAGGCTACCAGCACTTGTTAGTTCGCTGACGAAGCTCTTCGGATGAGGAGCGAAACGTCCGACACCTTCTTCACAGAAGTACAGATGACGTCTCAAGAAGCCTTTCCCTCGAGTGACAATAAAATAGTTATTTTTTCTGGGGTTTTTTTTAAAGTAGAAAGTTGAATACAGTACAAGAAAAAAGTTGTACTTAATCCTACCCGTGGAAGATGGATGGTATACTATTTCAAGAAACAGGTTTCAAAGTTGTAAGAAAAAAAAAAAATTTTAATGTTGAAATAAAGTTAAATTTAAAAAAATAATAATGTCATGTTGAAAGAATAAAATGGTAATATTTTGAGAAAAAGGTTTTAAAGATAATAACGTAATATTAGATGACAGACTAAAATTCTAACATTTGGAATAAAAATATCTGCATCACTCTCCCGTCAGGTGTGTTCTGGCCGCCTCCAGTCCGGTTTTAGATGCTATGCTGTCCTCTACTGGTTCTTTACTAGAACTGCAGGATCCTTGCCTGGCTGACTTTGTCCTGCCGCTGGTTTTGGACTACATTTACACTGGGGCTCTTCCTATCACTCTGAGTTGGCAACAGAATGACAGTCTACTTGCTGCTGCACGCCTCTTAGAGATGGCGGACCTGCAGGAGGTTCTAATGAACAGTCCACAAGTGGGAATGGATGATGTAACGAGACTCCCTGAAGACCCTTTTGTGACTTGTGGAAGTCATGATGATGACGATGATTCAGTGTGCATCCCTAGGTTGTGTGGAATTGATGGCGGACCACGAATGCTTTATTCTTTGTCCAGTCAAGAAGAGCTAGTGAGGAAAGAGTGTATGACCAATATGGACCACAGTCCTCCTTCATCCTCCACTCACTGCTGTGAGTCGGTCATACGTCACATCAGCAGAGCCACTACATCCCCCAGAAGAACTGTGGAGCTACCTCCTGCATGTGAAACTGCGGAGAAGTCATATCACTGCCTGTCTCCACACAGGGACGCGCAGGTCCCACACGACTTGGGCCTTCATCGTGTCTCTTCCAGTCATTCAGAGCGGTCCAGCGATGAAGAGGAGGACGTTGGCAGCAAACCTGCCAAGATGCTGGTGCAAGAACAGGAGCATGTTGATGAAGAAGCTGCACTAAGACACAATGATAAGTGTCCTGTGGTGAACACAGAGGCGCACCAAAATCCCAGTGTGTCACGTGACCAGGTTCAAGCATCTTCTTCTACATTTGGACCAGGCGGTCGTCCATTCCAGTGCTTCCTGTGCACACGCTCCTTCAGCCAGCGAGGCACCTTGAACAGACACATGCGCTCTCACCTCGGGGTGCGACCTTTCCGCTGCCCCCGCTGCCCTATGACCTTTTCGCGCCAGTACCGCGTCACGGAGCATATGCGTGTGCACGAGCGCTGCAGTGACGTCAGGGATGGCTTGAGAAATCCACCCGTCTCTTTGATTTGAGGTAGCTCAATGGAGGCTATCTGGACCTTGATGCCTTTCCGTCCTGCTCGTCACATTGTATGCAGAATTAATCACACAACGCAAACAAATTATTCAGACCGATACCGTAAATGCGCCAATTAACCACCAAGTCTCCTTTAGTTGTCCACAAAAAGCCAGGGTCTCTAATTAGCATTGCTATTAACAGCTGTGGCTGTAGGTGACCCCCACAAGACAACAGTAAGTGCATTTGAAGTATCACGAGTGGTCATCGTCCACCAGCTTTATCTAGCTCTGCGTGTGCTTTAAAATGTTGGCTGCACTACTCAGCTGTTAGTGTGAAACTCATGCATGTTACACTTGATTGACTTCATTGCCGCTAATGAACTCATTAGCGGCATTAATGCTGGGTGAGCGGTTTGCTCCTTATTGCTATTACAACATTGGTTCTATTGCTGCTCTGTTGTGCAATATACTGTGGTGTGAAAAAGTGTTTGCCCCCTACCTGACTTGTTATATCTTTTTGCATGTTTGTCACATGTATATGTTTCAGATCATCAAACAAATTTAAATAGTCAGTGACAACACATCTAAACAGAAATGCAGTTTTTAAATGAAACTTTTTATTATTAAGGGAGGGATAACATCCAAACCTACATGGCCTTGTATGAAAAAGTGATTGCTTCCTAAACCTAATAACTGGTTGGGCCACCCTTAGCAGCAACAACTGCAATCAAGCATTTAAGATAACTTGCAGTGAGTCTCAGACATGACTCTCACTCATCTTTGCAGAATTGTTGTAATTCAGCCACATTAGAGGGTTTTCCAGCATGAAGCGCCTTTTTAAGTTCATTCCACAGCATCTCAGTAAGATTGAGATCAGGACTGATGATTGGATGATTGTCCTACTGCAGGACCCAAGTTCATCTCAGCTTGAGGTCACAAACAGATTCTCCTTCAGGATTTGGTGGTAAACAGAATATTTCATGGTTCCAAATATCACAGGAAGTCTTCCAGACCCTGAAGCAGCAAAACAGCCTCAGACCATCACACTACCACCACCATATTTTACTGTTGGTATGTTATTTTTCTGAAATGCGGCATGATTTTATGCTCCATGTAATGAACACACACCTTCCAGAAAGTTCAACTTTTGTCTCGTCAGACCAGTATTTTCAACAAAGGTTTTGCGGATCATCAAGATGATGTGAATGAGATATTTTCTGTGCAAAAAATACTTTCTGAGAAAAAAATAACTTTACTTTTACTAAATATCTGCCCCTTTGCGATGCCGTGAATGTGCAGTGATCCACTGTAAACACCCCAGCTGCTTTATTATTTATATTACAGCAGTTCCAGTAGCTCGATAGATTCCTTCGAACACGCGTAATGGCGAGAAAACAGGAAGATGTTTCCAGAGCAATACTAAAAAATGATTTACAGTATATAACTGATACCATTACTCATATTGCTCATATTGTACTGAGCAGCCAGATCCTTTCCTATGTCGCGATGAGGTCCATTTGCGCTCCTATGGTTATCATCACACTTTAACTGTTGTGGTGACATCACAAATCCCCACAAAAAAGCACAGTTATTTGAAACTGTACACTGTACAGTATGTAGAAATTCTGTAGAAACTTCAGTTTTAATTCGTTTGGGACCCATGGGGGAAGTGAAAGGATCCATGGTTCCAGGTTGTGGAATAAATGACGCAGCACTAGTAAAATGAATTTCCATTGTTTATTATGAAACTCAGTGTTTATTTACATTTGAATACCAAAAGTGGTGTTCCTATACAGCATACATAGTATATATTTAATGTTTATACAGGATTTTGCAGGGTAATACCGTGCTTAACTTTTAGATCGGATTTCATCCTACATTGTCAGAGAACACATGGCTTGTACAGGTTATGATATTATTATCGGCTTATATTATATTATCAGACAGAAAATGCCCTGTCTCTACACAGAGGTATTTAATGCAGTTCCTCTAACATGTGCCATCAATGTGTCCTGCAGTGATGAGTCCATCCCAAAACCATCCCTTTTAAGTAGGATAGTATGACCCATGTTAAGCATTCATCCATTTTCGACTACTTATCCTGTTCAGGCTCCCGGGTGAACTGGCACCTACCCCAGCTGACTTTGTGTGGGAGGCAGAGTACACCCTGGACTGGACATCAACATAGAGGAAATAAAAAAATAGAGAATTTTTATTCAGAAATTGTTTTGCTTTTTTGCCAGGCTCATACAGTATAAAGTCATGGAAAAAATGATGAGACCACCCTTGTTTCTTCAGTTTCCTGTTCTTTTTAATGCTTGATACAACTAAAGGTACCTTTGTTTGGATAAATATAACAATGACAGCAAAAATAGCTCACAAGGGTTACATTTTTTGGCAGTACAATGCTATAGCTATTCATGTAAGAACTTAAGTGATTTAGGTTATCAAGAAAACCATGGAAGTTGCTAGATATCAGCTCTTAAATTAAAATCTCATGAGCTATATTTGTTATAATATTTGTCCAAACAGATGTACCTTTAGTTGTACCAGGCATTAAAATGGATCAATAAACTGAAGAAACAAGGCTGGTCTAATCATTTTTTCCATGACTGTACAGGGGTGTGAAAAAGTGTTTGCCATTTGATAATTTTTTTTTTTTTTGTGTGTCACACTTAAATGTTTCAGATCATCAAACAAATTTAAATATTAGTCAGTGACAACGGAACAAAAATGCAGGTTTTAAATGAAACTTTTCATGATTAAGAGAGCAAAAAAAACGCCCTGTGTGGAAGAAGAGATTGCCTCCCCCTTTGGCGTATAAACATAATATATACTATGTATGCTGTATAGAAATAAAGTAATTGAAATCTATCAGTCTGGAAAAGGTTCTAAAGCCATTTATAAAGCTTTGGGACTCCAGCAAACCACAGTGAGAGCCATTATCCAGAAATAGCGAATACATGGAACAGTGGTGAACCTTTCCAGGACTGGCCGGCCAACCAAAATTACCCTAAGAGCGCAGCGACCCGGGGCGGATCTAGCGTTCTTGAAAAGGGGGGGTGTGGCGCTGGAAATGGAGTGTGGGGGTGTGGGGGCCCTTCCCCCAGAAAAATTTTTAAAATTAGACCTCATTTCCTGCAATCTGGTGATATCTGAGGCCAATTTTATGTCCTTAATTTCAAGACTTTGTTGTTATTTTTATCCTTGGAATATATAGTTTAAGCCAAAACATTCTATTTATAGAATTACCGGTACTAGGAGAAACCCATTTTAGCTCAATTTCCTGAAATATTTTCCAATTTGAAGCAGCTGTAAATTCTGAGGATTTGAGTATAATTTTATGTCACTGGGGATCGCTTTTCTGGTTAATTTTCATTGAGAATAGACAACAGTTTTCCTTATAGTCATGATGCCAGAACCTTTATTTTGCACCTCCACCTGAATAGCCATGTACAGCACACGTTCAATGTCCAATGTAAATGATCAGCCTGACAGTGGGTTCAGGAATAGCATGCGTCTCGGTTGCATTCTGGCATATGCGTCCACCACGCGCCTATAATTCAGAACATGTACCTTCACTGGGACTGGGTGACTGGAATCCAGGATGGTTTACCATTTTATTAGCTTTTATTGTGGCAAAAAAAATCGTGGGTGCCTCAAAACAGGTGGGGTGTACACCCCCTTAAGGTCAGTGTTCATGATTCCACCATAAAAAAGACATTGGGCAAAAACGGCCTACATGGCAGAGTTCCAAGGCCAAAACCACTGCTGAACAAAAAGAACATTAAGGCTCGTCTCAATTTTGCCAGAAAACATCTTGATGATCCCCAACACCTTTGTGAAAATACCCTGCGGTCTGACAAGACAATAGTTGAACTTTTTGGAAGGTGTGTGTCCCATTACATCTGGCGTAAAAGTAATGCTGTACTTCAGAAAAAGAAAGTCATACCAACGGTAAAATATGGTGGCGGTAGTGTGATGGTCTGGGGCTGTTTTGCTGCTTCAGGACCTGGAAGACTTGCTGTGATAAATGGAACCATGCACTCTGCTGCCTACCAAAAAATCCTGAAGGAGAATGTCTGGCCATCTGATCGTGACCTCAAGCTGAAACCAAAAAGGGTTCTGCAGTAGGACAATGATCCAAAACACCAGCAAGTCCACCTCTGAATGGCTGAAGAAAAACAAAATGAAGACTTTGGAGTGGCCTTATCAAAGTCCTGACCTGAATCCTATTTAGATGTTGTAGGATGACCTTAAAAAGGCGCTTCATGCTGGAAAACCCTTCAATGTGGCTGAATTACAACAATTCTGCAAAGATGAGTGGGCCAAAATTCCTCCACAGTGCTGTAAGAGATTCATTGGAAGTTATCGCAAACACTTGATTGCAGTTGTTGCTGCTAAGGGTGGCCCAACCAGTTATTAGGTTTGGGGGGCAAACACCTTTTCACACAGGGCCATGTAGGTTTGGATTTTTTTTCTTCTGTAATAATAAAAAGTTTAATTTAAAAGCTGTATTTTGTATTGTGTGACAAACATGTAAAAGAAATCAGGAACGGGGCAAACACGTTTTCACACCACTGCAACTTTTTTCAAAGACCCCTTTCTTTTCTTTTCTTTTCTAAATGTTGTCATTATTTAATTTTGCCACACTAAAACTATAACCACATAAAAAATATAAAATAGTTGTTTTTTAATATGGTTTTATATAGGCATTATTCTTTTTTTTTTTTTTTTTTACAAATATATAAAATTACAAAGATATTTATAATTTTCTGACACTCGGTTTTATAATTGTGGACCCTTTTTTAAATACATAAATAAATAATTTAGTGTATTTACTGTAATTATGTAATTGTT
The DNA here is from genome assembly GCF_027744805.1 of Dunckerocampus dactyliophorus. Classification (NCBI taxonomy): domain Eukaryota; kingdom Metazoa; phylum Chordata; class Actinopteri; order Syngnathiformes; family Syngnathidae; genus Dunckerocampus; species Dunckerocampus dactyliophorus. Next base: position 8,926,061 of record NC_072821.1, on the reverse strand, counting down.
GGCTGAAAAAAAAGTCGCTTTTCATATGATTTTACATAAGCATTATTTTTATTATGTTTTAAAATGTATAAAATGTGTCTTGCCACTCAGTATTTTTATTTTTTTACGTACTGTGGTGAATTAATAATCTTTGCCACTGATATAACAATGAAATGTTAGCCTGTTAAAATGGTTTTATATAGTATAAAAAAACAATCGTGACTTATTCTAATTGTATTATTTGCATTGTCATGAAGCCAAATGGAAAAATAAAACAATAGATTTGTAATATTCTTCTTTTCCGTAGAATATTTACTGACAATAAGATTTGACCTTTATATGACTTCATGTAGGTGAATGGGAAAGTGAAATAGTACATTTTTAACATGACTTTTGCTCGTACAGTTTAAACCCAGCACTGCAGTAGTAAGTCTCGTACTCACTAAGATGGACTCTCCATGATGTTATTGAGCAGGTGTTTCAGTGGTTGTTGTCGACACCACCACAGTGGCCTGAGTGGAGGAGAAACACCGTTATCGATTGCTTAAATTGTGAGGTAAAGGCAGCCTTGCTAAGTCATGTTTGTGTACCTGACTCTTTGTAGAACGCAGAGCAGCTCCAGCCAGCACTGACATCACCACTAAAATAATAGTGCCGACAAAAGTATAGAACACAAAGACTGCTTCTGTTGTCAATCCGAGGGCCTGCAAATAGACACAAAAAGTGTGATTATTAGGTATTGTTTGACACTGTCGGAGAGGTCTTAATACTTGTCTTGGTGGTAGTTTGCATATACACGTGTACCTAATGTTGTGGCCTGTAATTGTATTTGGGGCTTTTCAATTTTTTTAAATAATAAAATGATATATCATAGAATTATATTATATTATATTATATTATATTATATTATATTATATTACAACAGACAATTATTGCTTTATAGTAGAAAAATAATTAAAAAATAATTTCCAGGTTGTTTTATTTTGAAAAGTGTCCGGATTCTCTCTGTTACATCCGTCTCACTTGACGCATGTCCATTGTGCGTGTGCTAACTTTCTCTCGCCGAACAGATGGACTACTACTGTATTTTTAGCATTTTTCTTTCACCTTATATTTGGTCTCAAATGCTGATACTATGTGGGAATGCATAAAGGTAAGTTTTGATGACTTATTGAGTGCTAATGTGCACATTTGTCTCAAGTGAATTCATGCTAGCGCACTGCCTTTTATGACACACGTCAAAAAGCGATGTAATAATCTCTCTGGAAAAACTCGAGGCTTGAACTGGTGGATGGTGGGTCGGCATTCAGATGTTGTTCATGTCTTCGTTTCACACAATACATAATAAATAAGATGAATTAGATCGCTATAATGTACGAACCGCCCCCATATATATATGTATATATATATATATATATATATATATATATATATATACACACACACACACACACACACACACATTGGAATTAGTTACCTACACATGTGTGTATTCTAAATAAAATGCGCAATGTGGCTCCAATTCCATCTGTCCACTGATCGTCTTACATTATCATTCATAAATAGTGAGTACCTCCACATTTTACACTTTTATTTTTTTTCACTTTTAATTTTACACTAAATGTGTTTAATAAGTGTGTGAGGCATATTTAGGGCTTAAACCTGGATTGTGCATCTAGCTTGTTATCGTCCATCAGTGGTGAACAATGGCAAATGAAGAGAGATGGTTCTGAAGCTGAATCTAATAACTTTATCAGTCATGTTCATTGCAAAATTTTTATCTGAAATTGTATGAGAATGTAAAAAAAAATAGACATTTTAATGGGGTGTATCAATCACTTGTGGGTTTTCAGCATTCGCTGGTAGGCACAGATTGTAACCCCCACAAAAAGACGATCTCTATAACATGATAGAATTAAAATGTCTTAGTTTTTAATTAATGTATTACTTTTTTTTATACAATCTTTAAGTTTTGCCACTGTATATATATCATTATAAAATTACAATATTTAAAAACATTACAGATTATTTTATTACATTGCAACACCATTCATTTGTAATGTAATCATATTTATCCTAATTTATTTTTCATTATATTTTGCACTGTTTTATTTGTATTAATTTCATTATTACACCTGGATTTAAACTCTCGGTCCTACTGAGACAACTGCAAATGCTAACAATAAAATGTTTTATTTCATTTTTTCCTCTATTTATATATAATTATATTAACTTCATGACAATTATATATCATTATATACACCTTATTATATTTAGTAGTACGTAAGACCATTTTATGCATTTATTTTTCCCCAAATATAGAATTATAAGTGTAATTCGTTCACATTGTATTATTTTATGATCATAGCGCTATACGGTGGTTTGCTGTAATTTCTTACATAACAAATGACTATTGGAGTACATTCATGTATTTTTTTTAATGATACATCATAAATGATCAGACAGTGTACTGAGTGTGTGTATAGTTCGATGTCACCTGAACGCTAAAACCCTACAAGCGCCTTCTATGCTAAAATATTAGTCGTGTGATTACTTCAGCCTGAGACCCCCATGTGTCTTCCTCAATGCCAGTCATGTTGTCAAGGTCAAAGACCTCAAAGTCCCTTCGATAGTGATGGTGGTCCATGTTGGTAAGGAGAATAAATATCATCCAGAAAGCGGCCACGATGGTCACAATGCCAAGCGCCAGGGATGCTGTCACCTCAAGATAGAAAAAGATGGACGAGATGAATCCTCTACCCTTAAAACAAACACTGCTTCCAAATGCTGCTCAATAGTCTTACAGTTTTCTTGGTTGGGTTGTGCTCTGTGATAATATACAGAATGCCACATACGATGAACTGCAAGGACAAAACAAGGACATAACGTGTCACTGAAATGTTCAGGAAGGCACAAATTGTGTGACCTCACCTGTATTCCAACTATGTACCCCAGTGGGGAGAGTCTCCATAAATGGTGAGCAGGATGATCTTGTGCCATAATAATGGATGTAATGAAGAAAGATACTCCCAAAACCAGCACAACAACCTGCAATTTACAGGTAAAGCCAGCAGTGAGCAATAAAGCAACAGCAGGTAATAATCTGACCTTCAAATAAAAAAATCATGATGATGAATCAACGATTGTGATCAGGTTTGGCTGTGTGATGTCTCACTCCAACACTCTGAGGTTGAGCCTTCATGAAGCGATGTAGAGGTTTACGTCCTCCCACTTTGGTGGCCTGAAGAGACCCATTGTTCCCACTCGGAGGACTCGCTGAGAGGAGCTCCACCGACATCTTCAAAACATGAACACGTGTGTATTGTGACTCACTTGTCAAAACATATTCTGACAAATGACATCTTCACAAATAAACTGGAGGATTTCCCAAACATAGCCCAAGCTCGAAGCCTGGGGTGTCCAAAGTGCGGCTCGGGGGCCATTTGCGGCCCGCGGCTGTGATTTTATCAGCCCGCAGCACGGTCTAAAAATGTAATTTAACGAGGAAGCTTAAAAAAAAAAAACAGCAGCAAAAATGGGAAAACCAGATTAAAGTCAAAATATTAAGAAAAGAGTTGTAATCTAGCAAGGAAAAAAAGACATAATTACACAAGAATAACAGCATGAAGTTGAAATATTAAAGATCTTTTTATTATTAAGTCAAAAACGATGAATAAAGTTGTCTTTTTTGAAACTTAGGATGGGGGAAAATGTATAACGTGGGAATAAAGTCAAAATAGTAGGAAATTAGAAAATATGAGAGAAGAAAGTTGAAATATTTGGAAAATTATACAAAAAACACAATTTTACCAGAGTAAAGTCAAAATATTAAGAGAAAAAAATTGCAATTTTATGAGAATAAACACATGAAATGAGGAAAAATATCATTTTAGTAACAATGTTGAAATAAAGAAAAAATACGTTAATGTTTTAAAAGATATAGAGTTATAATTGCAAGGAGACAATTGAATGAAATAGTTGGAAGATTAAAAAAACAAGAAATGGAAAAAACAGCTGTAATTTTACGGGAATAAAGTCAAAGAAAAAAGTAATCATCGAATGAAGAACAAAAGTCGCAATTTCACAAGAATAAAGTCATATTATTATGGAAAAAAAACGTCATTATTAGCAGCATTTCACCCATATTACAAGGCTTTTTCTCGAGCTACGTATAGCTTCTTAGCACCTTGCATCCTTTCATTTTCCAGTATGTGGCCCGCGCTGGAAAAAGTTTGGACACCCCTGGTTTAGAGCAAACTAATGTTTAAACTTGTTTGATGATCTGAAACATTTGTGTGTGACAAACAAAAAAGTAACAAATCGGACCAAGACTTTTTCTCACCACTGTACATGGGTTGGTCTACAAAATGGAAAATATCAAAGTGGCCCCCATTTCATTTGATTTTGCCATATGCGGCCCTCGCCAGGAAAAGTTGGGACACAAGTTTATTCTCATAAAATTGCAACCTTTTTCTCATTAGAAAACTATTTTTTTCTTTTAATATTTTGACTTTACTCTGGTAAAATGGTAACATTTTGTGTTTTTTCTGTAATTTCCCAAATATTTCAACTTTCTTCTTGCGTATTTTCTAACTTCCTAATATTTTGACTTTATTCCCACGTTATAAATTTTCCCCCAACCTAAGTATAAAAAATGACAACTTAAAAAAATATTTAATATTTCAACTTCATGCTGTTATTCTTGTGAAATTATTTTTTTCCTTGCTAGATTACAACTCTTTTCTTAATATTTTGACTTGTATTTTGGTTTTCCCATTTTTGCTGCTGTTTTTTTTTTTTTAAAGTTTCCTCATTAAATTAAATTTTTTAGATGGTGCTGCGGGCCGATAAAATCACAGCCGCGGGCCGCACTTTGGACACCCCTGCAGTCTAAACCAAACCCTAACCCCAATCCTAGCGCTAACCCTAACAGCGGGCAGTGCGTTTGAGACCCCTGCCCTAATGGGTTAAAAGTTGTCCATTTTAAAGTACATTTTGTCTAGATTTGTCACACAGAAATGGAAAAAAAAACATTTCCAGGAACGTAGAGTCGGTATTGTGTAACTATGTCCACATCACTAAAGCATTCGGGCATGTTTCTAAAGTAGAACTACATCTCCCGTCAGGCTTTGGGAGGTCGCGGCGAACGCTCAACACTCACAAAACACACAGCAAGAAGAACACGTCTACTTCGACATTTGAAGTCAACTTGGGTGAAAGCTTCCACGTTTAGTGGTAAACGTGGCTGATGCCACAACATTTTGCGTGCAGCCGTTTGACCACATGCGAAAAGAAAAGAACTTTTGCCAACATTTAGGTGGAAAATAGCAACAACAAAAAAAAGTCAACAAAGCAGTGCAGTGTAAACAGACAGCTAAGCTAGACGGCTAAGAAAAAAGAGAGAAGAAGACTCAAACCTTTTTTTCCAGAACAGGACCACCGCAACCTTCCTCTTCTTACAGGGACTCCTCCTCTTCCTTCTCCTCCTCCTCTTCCTCTCCCTCTGCCTCCTTGTTGACATCCCGCGCACTGCTGTGTTCTTAGTGGACGATCAGTTCTTTGGAAACAAAGTCCAGCCCTCCGTCATCACAATCTCTGTAACTCATCTGGGCTTCCACGCAAAATGCATCATGACATCAACCGAGGTGATGTTTGACATCAAATTGTTTGTTTCCTTCAACTGAGAAGCTGTCATGTGTTCCTAAAAAGAAGTGTTGGCTCACTAAGGAATGTCATGAAGTCATGTACGTAAGAAGGATAGGAGGGGTAATTGAGTCAAGATGTCCACTAATAAGTCACTCTCTTTTGTCTTTTTGTTCATGATCGAAGTGGAAACTTTCCCTTGTGGAAAGTATTACAAAGGCGGGAAAAAACATGAGAGTAAATTGTAGAGGAAAATTTATTGATGAAATCACCTTGGTGGAGGTAGGAAGTCCAAAACATTCATCGCAAGCAACCAGGGGGTATTTGCAGCCCACCACTTGTTTTACAACAGCAGCAAAAATGTTTAATGTAATGAGGAAAAGTTGATCATAAGTAACATCAGTACACTTTTCTCACCCATAACAAAAAGACAACATTAACCATTAACAACTCTGTCGGAAATATGTTTACTGTATTTAATGAACAGAAAGATAAGACGGGACAGGATTAATATATATTTGTATGTATTAACAGCTCCAAATGAACTGAATATGTCAATCAAGCCAAAAGATACCACACAAGTCTAAAAATCTATTTTTCTAACACTAGTCTCTTTAATAGCAGCAGAACATTTGAATCGCACTTTAAACCGTGATATTATGAGCAATGAGGGGTTGCGTTCAAAGACATTACGTAATATACGGTGAATTACTTGTTTTCGGTGGATATTCCAGTATACTTGAATGTGGCATATTGTACATCCGAATTAAGAGTTACGAAGTGAGTGATAAGAATATCCCCTTCAGCAATACCAGGGTACATGGTGGTGATAAAGAAAAACACGTTTTTCTTCCTGTTTATTTACACATGCACACAGGCGTTATAAAGCCGTTTTTGTGATGTTCGGAGTGTCCCTGAATGTATCTCGCGTACTTAGTTGTGTGTGAGAATGAGGAAGTGTCGTTCCCACATTGAACGGACTAGAGACGTGTGCGAGTAGGAGATAATATAGTTGGAATTGTACTCCTGTTGGTGTGTTCAGGTCAGAATGAAATTATAAAACAGCGTCCCACTCTGTGTGACTGTGAGGGGACGCTCTACTGTGCTTCTGTCCTGTCATAACAGAGGCGTGCTTGCTCTGGTGCGCATGCGTTAATCACGCTAAAAACTTAATAAATGAAATAAATTGGTTAAAGCGTTAATTTATATAACTTCTTACAAAAGCTACCTGGGCTGGTTTTAGCCTGTATATAAAATTTTACAAAAAAATCAAAATGGCCCCCACGTCTTTTGATGTTTCAGTATGTGGTCCTCAGTGGAAAAACTTTTGGAAATTTTTGGAAATAATGATTTTGGAAATAATGGCACTAGAAATAATCACTTCCAGGGTGAAGCCGTGACTGCCATAAAACCTTTATTAACTGTACAGACAATGCTTTCATTAGCATTTTCACTATCACACAAGCGTAAAAATAAGCTAACCACTGGAATAGCAAAACGTAAAGGCAATATAACTCCGTTTTTAAAGGTGTCAAACTTTATACAAACTTTCAACAAGAGTGTGTTGGAAGTGTGGTCCAAAATCTATAGCCTTGATGATGGAATTTAGACAGTTTAAAAGTGCTTTTAGTAAGCCCTCCTGAGGACACACTGTTTTCTTTTGTACCGTATGTAGCTTTAATGCTAATGAGCTGTGTTTGCCCACACCTGTCTCTGACACAGTGTGTGTATCTGGGTTGCCGGAAGTACAATAATTACCGTATTTGTTTTTGTACAGTCCTTTCATGCATGGCTTTTAGCAAACACAAATAGTGTACAGTAATCCCTTGTTTATCACAGTCATGGTTATGACCGACATAATAAGGTGAAAAACAGTTTTTCTCCCATTCCGTGTGGAAGTGGTAAGGCACAAAAATAACAGTAATAGTAATCGTCGTCATCATAATCATAATAGTACAATGGGTTGCTGTTGTAGCCGTACTCTAGCTAAGAGTCAAATCTGAATCCCCGACGTCGCTTCTTGTCCACGTCTGGAAAACATTTATTGAAACACACGCGATCACGAGTCTTATTTTCTCTGATTATATCTACTGTTTTGGATAATTTGAGTGTAAAAGTGACTACAGTCCTTCGTTTATAGCGGTTCCAGACCTGACCTCGATAAATGAATATCCGCGATATAGGATTCAGTGTTAATAAGTTGAACATTTTCGTAGTAGAAAACCTGTTTATGACTTTCTAAATGCGGTCTTTAACATCATTAGAGCCCCGCGGACATGAAATAACACCCCTATAGTCACCTTTACACTCCTGTTAGTCATTATTTACAACACATTGCGCAACTCTTATGCTGCAGGGACTCGAGACGGCCGCTAGCTAGCAAGCTAATTAGTGTGGGCCTTGGATTTATTTCTTCTAAACTTAAGAAGCCAAAAACTTTGCACTTCCACACGGAACGGGAGGGGAACTTTTTTTCACTCCCTCATGTCGGACATGCCATGACTTCATGCAGTTGAAGGTAATGTAATGTCTCAGTGTTTTGTGTCATTACTGCCGCCTAGTGACCACAATATGACACAACACGTGTATTTCAATATGCTTTGGCTAATAATAGTAAAGAAAAATCAAAGAAGGCATAAGAGGCATACACAATACACAAAGACCACAAAGGCAGACTTATCAATATTTGTATTAGATCTTTCACAGAAAGAATTAAATGATAAAAATACAAAAAAGACATGGGAGGTGGATTGCATTCTCTGTAAAATAAATGAGATCTTACAAATACTACTTCATAAAACAGAAATGAGGTGGCCAGTCACTGCTGTAATTATTCATGATGATGCATAGCAATGTTACCATTAAAATCACTTTTAAGGTAGATTACAAACATTTTTGTGTGTAAAAAAAGAAAGAAAAAAGAACCAAAATAATAAAATCACCACAGCTTGGTGGTGTGCAGTAAGTCAGTCCACTGTTTGTATTCACATTCAATTAGCATGAGAGTACAAGCGCTACTTGACCGCATTTGCGTACTTCTAAGTTGTTATGGTCTCTCATTCTATTGCTTTCGTTAGCACCAAAGGTTTAGTGGATATTTACTGATTTTTGTCGTCACATTAGTTCATATTTACAGCCCCCACCCCCCCCCACCCCGTGAGGTGTAAGGGAATAGCATGCAAGACCCATCTAAAAAAAAAAAAACAGAGTATTTCCACATAGCAGTGATAGAAGTCGACATGAAAAGGTTGCATTGATATGAACGAGGACAGTAACACAGTGTGTACGCGTGTGTGGAACTGTCGCTTTCACAGTAGCGTGGTCATGTGACCACATTGGTCAACAGCTGTCTTTTAGTTTGAGGTTTGATTGACTGCGTGGCTCCCGGACACTTTATTAGGTACGCTTATGCGATCTATTCAGAGCACTTTACAAAGATAATAATGACCAGTTTTGAGAGGTATTGATTTAACAGTAGTCGTAGTCTGCGTCATGCTGAGTGCTGTTTGTAATATGTCCCCCTCTCATGTAGCTAAATGTTATATTTTATTATAATACTACTAATAATAACCACATACTATGTATCCCCAAATACGTATTGACATTGCACTGAAATCTGGTATATTTAACACAGAAACAACATTCAAACATATACTAAACAATACTAGAATATATACAAATATAATAAAAATCTAACACAAAAATATATATACAAAATCAAAATACAGTCATAAAAATCATTTTAAATGTATACAAAATATGTTAATAATTGAGACTTATGCTGTAATAAAAATAGTGATAATGATGCCCCACACTATTGTCCTATTTCATTTCAATTAAGGGACATTCAAGTGTCAAAATATTAGAAGCAGCACTTACATGTTGTTAAAGTCATTAAACTGAGCATTATTATCTTCATACTGTATTCCTTCATATGTATCAAGAATATTTGTTGAAATAATGTGCTAAATGGGTAAAAAGTCCCTGATGATGGCTGGATTATACATTTCATAGGTATACATTATATTACGTGTGTGTGTGTGCCAGTTAGTGTGCAACGTGGAGGTAATGAAGGATTCAAGATAAGAATATTGTTTCAAGTCATCGATTGACTTGTGAGCTGTGCTTTTGTGTGTGAGTGGTTGTGCATTAAGGACGTTGTAGAACAAGTAAGTCTTCACATCTGCCCCTCAATGCCTGTTTTGTCGGCCATTTTGTGCATTTCTTGAGGTAATTCCGCACTTCCGATGGCTTCCTACTTTACAGAGGTGTAGCGTCAGTTTGCTGTTGAACAATGGCACAGTGTTACGGTAAATCACATTCAGGATCGCGCGTCTTATCTTCACCGTGTCCACGCGGGCTCATTCAACAAGAAGCTGAGAGTCCTCCTGTTCCTCCTGTGTGCTGCCATCAGGATGCTGCTGGCTCCAGTAGTTACACTGGTCTAACGCATCCGAACGGGTGAAGTCTGCTTCTTCTTTGCGGAGTACGATAGGAAAGACGTGATCCACCATCTCGCAGAGACGACCAAACCTAGACATAGACGGTGTCGCCGGAGAGGTTAGTGCTGGAGGACCCGTGCGGCACACGGATGCGGCCACTGAGAGAGATCTTACGAGGAGATGTTGGTTTTGGCATGCTCCTGGATCAGCTCCCCTTTGGGATTGACAGTGAAGATCCTGTTGAGGGGAACGCCCACCTCCTTGTAGGAATACACGTCCTGGAATCAGGCACATTTCATTGTTGGAGCTCATGTTCAAATACTAGTCTCCAAGTGTGTGTGTGTGTGTGTGTGTGTGTGTGTGTGTGGCGGTCGGGCGGTCTGACCGTAGCTCTGTTGCCAAAAGCAGCATAGAAAGGTTCAGTATTCGGGTAGAAAAGTTGCTTGATGTCCGTGAGACACTCAATCTTAAACTTCTCTGGTTTCTTCTCAATCACCTCCCTAAACAACACAAACACACAACGTGGTTTTTACACTGCATTGTCATGCCTGGCATCACACACGGACATGTGTTTTGTGATCCTTCTTGTGTCCTTAAAAAAAAAAAAATTCTAACAACAAAAGCAGAGGGCACAGGATTATTTGAATCATTGTTATTATCATCTTATTATTATTAATTTTATTATTATTAATAATAATATTGATATTATTCTGATATTCTATTTATTATTATTACAAAAATAACAAGAGATTAAACATATTTTAATAATGTTTCATAATATAATATTAAAGGGAAGGCCACTTTCCACTGACCAGGAAGTCACTGTGCGCCTTTTAATGCTAACTACAGAGTAGTTATGTTGCGGTTGTCGTGTTACGCTGCTTAGTGATCACGATTAAGTTAATACTACAACACATGTCGACAGATTTTCATAGAAATGATCCCTTTGGTTGTTAAATTGAATGTCGGCCACGTGCAGTATGTCACCGAGACTTAAACAGGCACTTTATAGCACAAGTAAAAGAAGAACTCGGTGGACCGGGACTCGATGGATTTTCCCGACATAGATGAGTTCCACTGTAATAACATCTACATCTGACAGCCTGTCAATCCATTTGTCATCAATTCCAGCTCTTGTGTTGAATCTCATCCATTCCAGTGTCATGTTGTGGCTGACCTGTGCAAGGCAGAAAAAAGGCTGCTGGGGCTGAGCAGCACTGGGCCCATAGGCAGCATGGTTCCTCTCTCATTGACCCAGTGCAGGTAACCTCTGGTCATGTCTGCCATCCCGATGGCCCTCGCCGAGCAGTACATGAACTTATACCCATTCCTGACAAACACAACCACAGCTTGTTGCACGGTAGAATGTTGTACATGAAGAAAGGTTATGAATGTGCACTCACTGGCTGACTTTGTGGTAGAGCCTTGCGATGCCCTGGTGAGTCCAGTCCTTCCCCAGAGTGGGGAGGATGTGGCCCAGTGTGTCCGACCTGCAGCCACAAGACAACGTTCACCTCTGAGGGGGGAAAAGATGGAACTGAAGCAGCTGCTGGATGCGGCAAACCTAGTGATGGTTCCATCGATGTCGGAGATGACCAGCTTGTCGTCCCAGTTCCACAGATAGATGGTTCCGTGGCAGCGACACGTGCCCTGATACTGAGTTGTCACGCTGAACACCACCTCGTTTGGACCCTCCTTCAGCTGCAGGCTCGCCTACAAAACAACCAGGATTTATGCATTTATGCGAAAATGTACACTTTTGCTCCAATTTTAGACTTACAACCTCCCATTATTTATCTATATTATTTGTTATTATCTTATATTGATTATATATATTAACATATACTATATAATAATAATTTTTACATAAAACTATATTATACAATATATATTTTATATGCATTAGTATTATGATATTTGTTATTGTTATGTAGATAAACCTGTCTATGAATACAATAAACATGATTTTCTTTTTCAAATTAAAAGGAACATCCGCTAGAAGTCATACCAGCTGCTCCGAGGTCAGCCTAAGCGTCTTCTTGTAACAAATGTTACCAGAACCAACAAGGGACTCAGACTGGCCGGTACCAGACACATGGTCCTCATCACTTGAGGATGACTCATCTTTCATCCTGTCAACAGACAAGACAAAACAGAATATGATGTAAAATAATTAAATAGAGTGAGTCAGGGGTGTGGCTTTACCTGCCTGCTGTCGCCATGGTGATCTCTCCCGCCGTCTCCGTCGCTGACTCCTGAAGGAAACAAAAGGTCAGCATGGCTTCGTGTCCTGGATGACTGCGCTTCGCTTCCGTTCCACTCACCGATTTAGAGTCACTGGTCCTGCTCCTCCAGGAGAACCACCAGCGCCCGCCTTTCTTGGGCATCTTCTCCTTCATGATGTTCTCCACAGAGGCCTGCACAAATGCATGCACATACCACGCACAACCCACTGAAAAAAAAAATCGAAACTCACAGAAAAAACTCCAAAGCGTAGAACGGGATGGCGTTAGGAAACAGCAGAGGAAACGTTGGAAAGTAAAGCACAGCACAATGACCTGTCGCTAGCTGAGCAAATCATAAAAGGGAGAATGACAATCAAGACAGACAACTGACATGCTCGCAGTCCAAAAAGTTGAATATCATACCGGCTCAGACGCTCTGGAGCCAAACAGACCAGGGAGGCAGTATGAGAAGAGGCCGAAAGCAGAAAAGAAATAACTCAAACACCAAAACTTAGCATGCGCAAACATGGGATGGAATGTAGGAGACACGACGTCGGCAAATAAAAGGGAGAACAGGGTAAGAAAAGGGGGACAAAGACATGACATTATTAAAGTGTTAGGACGCTCACAAAACTACAGCTGGATTTCACTCTGGTGTAAAGGCAGTGTGTTTTGGTACATTTGTCATTGTGCACCACAAACAAATTGGAGCCGGAAACAAACTGGTTGAATTTCAAGTATGATACACCAAAGTGAAATTAATTAGTGCAGAGAAGAGGGGATGGAAAGGTTTGCAAAGCTCTTAAAAAAGCGCCCAACAACCATTAGTGGTACAAAAAGGACACTGATTTGAAGCCCCGGTATTTTAGCAGCACGTAGCGCTAATGTTAAAACACAGTGGGTCTGTCAGAGTGCAGTACACAACTTTAGCCGCTAGAGGTGTGTCACACTTCATTTAACACTCATTCACTGTTATTTACATAACTGACGCAATACTGTACGACAAAACAGATGCTAGCATCATGTCTAATGTATGGTAGCGAGTGTAACTTGACGATAATGAGATATGGCAAATACATGTAAGCTATATGCAGTACTGTATATCGCTGGAGTGGTCTTACCTGTGGCAATGGTTTCTGGTAGACCTGCATGGCCAACATGACAGGAGCTGCTGTGCTCCAATTGTAGTACCTAAAATACAATACAGCAGTGTCAATAGCCCACTGAAAATTAGCTACACCTCCCAATGCAAAATGTCTGCCCTTGTTAGCTTTCAGCTCTTGTATGAACAGTGAGTCATTAAGATCTTTGGAAAAACCTTGGAGTCATTTGACTGGGTAGGTGTACCTAATAAAGTGTCTGCTGAGAATAAAAACACTTTTTTAGAAGGTTTAGTAGGGCTGTCTAATGATTACAAATTGTAATCAAATTAATCTCAGTTTTCTACTTAATTCATGATTAATAGCCATGGGGGTACGAATTTGGGGTTCGTACATTATAGCGATCTAATTTATCTAATCTCTGGAGTTTTTCCAAAGAGATTATTACATGGCTGTTTGACGTGTGTCATAAAAGGCAGTGTGCTAGCATGAATTAACTTGAGACACGTGCACATTAGCACTCAATAAGTCATCAAAACTTACCTTTATGCATTCCCACATCGTATCAGCATTTGACACCAAATATGAGGTGAAAGAAAAATGCTAAAATACAGTAGTAGTCTATCTGTGCGGCCAGATAAAGTTAACACACGCACAATGGACATGCATCAAGTGAGACGGATGTAACACCGAGAATCCGGCCACTTTTCAAAATAAAACATCTTGGAAATTTATTTTTCTTTCTATGCGGCCCGGTACCAAATGACCCGGGGGTTGGGGATCACAGTTATAGAGAAATAAAAATAAAATAAAAATGAAAATTAAATGTCAATGAATATAATTAGATTGTCCTATTTTATTCTATGCTGAATAATTGCTATATAAAATAATAATCATTAAAAAAAGATTGTTGTGGCTGTTGCAATTTATCTACCACAAAAACAAAAGCGCCACAAATCAAAATCTTAAAAATAAATAACTTGCAGTATGTTAGTGTTCTGCATTGCGTGGCCATGAATCAAATACAGTATAGTCGCGCATACTTGTTGCCAATCTTCACCACCAGATTGGGATCGTCGATAATGGAAGGGTTTTCGGAGAACTGCTGGTAGGTCACTGCCCTCTCCTGGAACTGTTCTGTGGAGGTGCACAGTACATAGAAAGTCCCAAATGTTGACATTTATCTGAGTTTTGTGTAAAATTTTGCACCACGCATCCAACTTTAAATATGCTACTAAATGCAGTGTATTACCACTTAGCCACATTGTACAAATGCCAGTGGGTGTGCAGCGCTACAATACCACTAAACCAAGGTTTCAGCATCACTTCAGTGCTGGTCATACCTTGGGTGATCTCCTTGTTGTCGCTGAGGCCGCCGCACAGCGAAATGGCCACGTGAGGGAGGTCGCCCATGTGGTCCAACAGACTGTCCAGACCGCTGTCTATCCCGCTGCTGCTCACCGACTGTGGAGACTGATTAGCACTCCTCACATCCATCATCATCATCTCTGTGTCCACCTTCATTGAGCTGCTGCCTCCGTCACTGTGGGGCAATTACTGCCAGTGTCAGCTTTATTATCTACAGTATGTGAGAGTATACTTTTTGACGGCGCAAGGCACTGGACGTCATTAAATTGTGTAGCTGTACATAATAAAGTGTCCAGTAAGCACCTTTTAGGGAAGTACAGTGCAGCGACTTCAGGCTCCAGTTCTGTGATATCATCCAGATATACTCCATCAGTGCCAAGGTGTTGGCTTCTTTTCTCTAGTAAGACATACAGTATGGGTCAAACAATGAGGCGTATCTCATCTTACTGATTAAAAAAAGAAAATGCACACCTTTCCTCTTGGAAGGTGAGTCTGTTCTTCTGACAGGACTTCCTCTGTTCCTGCCTTCCTCCAAATGATCAGGGAGGATGCCGGGGGACACTAAACATGTTGATAAACTCTCCATCTCTGCGCATGACGCACCCACACTCTCCACTGTGCTTCCTGTGGGAAAGCCAATGACATCATTTGTGTTTTCATCACCAGGATGTTGCAAACACTGACTTTAGCACTCAAAAGGGGGCTGATCTGTGCATCCATAGCAGAATACACTGCTGTGATGCCTCACTTTACAGCTCCTACCGCTAGAGGTCACTAAAGTTGTAACACTGACTGATCAAATATAATAAAACTTCATCCCTGTGACTGTACAATCTGAAATGTAACCCAAATCCTGGGATAAATAAGGCGTTTAAGTATTACTGTACAAAACAATAACAAAAAACCCATATCAAGCTTTCCTTGAAGAGTATTTTTCCACTTACCACCATCAGGGTGCTTGTCAGCATATGTCTCTTCTTGCTGGGCGGTATAAAGATTTTTTGAGGGTGGCCCGGTGTCGCTGATGGTCTTGAAGTGAGTGCTGGAGGACACTGGGATGGTGACTGATGTGGCACTTTCCTGCTTCTGATGGGAAGTCAGGAAGGACGGCTGTAAGGCGAGAAGAAGGAGTCACAGAGTTTGTTTAGTCAGGTAGACGACGCTTTCTACGTGTTCAAGTCTGGTGAAGGCCCCTCGTCTGTTCCCTGCGCACAAAGCAAAGTCTAGGAAGGCATGCTCGGAGGAGTTTGGTGTGAAAGAACCATGGAAGCGTGGAAGTTGTTATAAGGGGGAGACCAACTCCATACTTTATTGCATTTTCACTTCATTTAAGTCAAGTGTGTCCAAAGTACGACCCAGATTCCAGAAATAAAATGAAAGCAAAAAAAGCTGAAATGTAGATATCGTTATTTTTAAAAACTTCAAAACATTTTTTAGCCTTTTTAAAAAAATAAAAAAATATAAAAATATCGAAGTGGCCCTCGCACCCTGGATGGAAAAACAACCCTGATGTAGGTGTAATACGTTCATCCATATTGTGTACATTCTGTCGTATTAATAAAAGTTACATTATTTTCTTACTGAGCGGTTTACTGTGTGGTAATATTCACAACAATACGACATGCACACAGTTTTAAAATAAGATCTAGGTGTGTGTATGCGTGTGTGAGTACCTGTGCAGCTTGTGGCAGCTCCCCCCAGGTCCACAGCATCTCAGGGTTGTCTTTTGCCCGGCTGGCTAGCTCAGAGTCACTCTTGGGCGTTGAAGACAGACAGTCATCTGCGTTGCTGAGAGAAGTCACACACTTTAAACCCATTTGGCAGTAAAATATTGAAATATATATACTGTAGATAGTACGTTTGCTGAGTCAGCAAGTGCGTTTTGTCCCCTCGGGTGATCAGAGAAGGGTTCAGTAAAAGTGGAGGTGATACCTAATGTGGGAGGGGAAGTGAGAGGTCTGCTGTGGACAAGAGATGGACAGACCGCAGGACAGCGGGGTGGAGAGAGTGTCCTTAATCACATGACTACAAGAAGATAAACAGATAGAGGTGAGAAAAACAGAAAGAGGAGCTAAGAGAGAAGCAAAGACAGGCAGCGAATCATGTTAGATGTACCGTAGTCCCCAACAAGCAGTCATGATTCAATATTTGACCTCAGCTACCTCAGTTTTTCTTGCATTTACTGTACAGTGGTGTGAAAAAGTGTTCCTGTGTCCCTTCCTGATTTGTTGTTGTTACTGAAATGTTTCAGATCATCAAACATTTCAATATTAGTCAATGACAACACAACTGAACACAAAATGCAGTTTTTAAATGAAAATTGTTTTTATTTAAAAAAAAAAAAATCCAAACCTACATGGCCCTGTGTGAAAAGGTGACTGACCCCCAAACCTAATAACTGGTTTGGCCACCGTTAGCAGCAACAACTGCAATCAAGCGTTTGTGATAACTTGCAATGAGTCTCTTACAGCGCTGCGGAGGAATTTTGGCCCACTCATCTTTGCAGAATTGTTGTAATTCAGCCACATTGGAGGGTTTTTCAGCATGAAGTAGTCTTTTTAAGGTCATGCCACAACATCTCAATAGGATTCAGGTCAGGACTTCATGCTGCAGAACCCAAGTTGGTTTCAGTTTGAGGTCACAAACATTCTCCTTCAGGATTTTTTGGTAGACAGCAGAATTCATGGTTCCATTTATCACAGCAAGTCTTCCAGGTCCTGAAGCAGCAAAACAGCCCCATGCCATCACACTACCACCACAATATTTTATAGTTGGTATGATGTTCTTTTTCTGAAATGCAGTAACTTTTACGCCAGATGTAATGGGACACACACCTTCCAAAAAGTTAAACTTTTGTCTCGTCCGACCACAGAGTATTTTCCCAAAAGTGTTGGGGATCATCAATATGTTTTCACGTAAAATTGAGACAGGCCTTTATGTTCTATTTGTTCAGCAGTGGTTTTTGTCTCGGAACTTTTTGGCCCCGTGTCTTTCTTATGAATCATGAACACTGACCTTAACTGAGGCAAGTGAGGCCTGCAGTTCTTTGGATGTTGTTGTGGGGTCTTTTGTGACCTCTTGGATGAGTCATTGCTGCTCTCTTAGGGTAATTTTGTTTGTCTTGCCACTCCTGGGAAGGTTCACCACTGTTCCATGTTTTCGTAATTTGTGGATAATGGCTCTCATGGTGGTTCGCTGGAGTCCCAAAGCTTCAGAAATGGCTATAGAACTTTTACCACACTCAGTTAAGCTATGCTTTAACATTTGGCAATCACTTTTCCACACAGGGCCATGTGGGTTTGGATATTTTTTCTCCCTTAATAATAAAAAGTTTCATTTAAAAGCTGCATTTTGTATTCAGTTCTGTTGTCATTGACTGATATTTAAATTTGTTTGATGATCTGAAACATTTAAGTGTGACAAACATGCAAACAAAAAAAAGAAATCAGGAAGGGGGCAAACACGTTTGCACACCACTGACTGGCTGTCAAATGAAACTACCATCCCTGGCAAAATGAAGAAGACTCTTTTGAAAAAATGACTGGTCGAGAGGACAAGGATGAATGCAAAAAAGGGGTTCTTGGTTTGGCAATATGTAACTACTGCCTGAAAATATGCTTGTCTGCTACATGCTGACAGATTGATTTAGACTCATTTCACTGGTGTTTTTGTCTTTTTCATTGTCCAATTGAATTGTAAATGTATAAAAAAGAATCCATGGGGTTCTTGCTAGCAACTATAACCCTTGAAAATCAGTGACAACAAACATGCATCAACGGACGTATAAAATAATCAGATGGCGTTGAAAATAAATAGGGTTCTGGTTATGACTGCTTCACTGAAAGAACATCAGAAAAAAAGTCGTCACTGGCCAACAGGGGACAAGGGTGACCCTTTGACCCCTGGCCATTTTGAGTCAGCTGTAATTCAAAATGAGTAGAGTTCTTTCCTTTTAATTGAAACCAAGTGAGTTTCCAATTTTAGAATTATGAACTTATTATATGATGGGCTGCTTGGTGGCGACGACAGTGATTCATACGACAGAGACTGGCAAGGTTTCATACAGGACAGTAGAAATAATTTAACAGTGTACCTAAAAGTGTGTGTGTGTTTTTCGGGGCCACATGTTACCTCTGTGGATGGTTCCAGTCTGAACTGGTGTGTGTGTTGGCAGCTGACCCTTCATCGCCGTATAGTGTCCTGGTCACAAAAAGACACACACACACACACACACACAGTTTAACCAGAACACAATTAACCAGTTTGTAGAACATTCATTGTTTGTGTTGTGGAAATGTTGTCAAGCGTGCTCCTCCAATTCTCTCTTTGACTTTAATAACACCGAGTGTGTGTCTCAGGAATTTTCCCATCCCATCCATGAGATAAAACTTCCTAAAAAAGCCTGGAAAGCCAGCAGCAGCAGCAGCGAGGACGCCGCTGTGGTCCATTATGTCAAGGAAACAGAGAGCACTGTGGGAACAGGACAAATTCTTGGAGCGCCTCCAGAAACCGGAGCTGCCTTTCAAGGGGCTTTGCGCACTCAAAGACAAATATGCACATGAAATCTCCTCTTTACATGCGTGTCACTTGAAGACTTTGCAACAAGAGGGAGAAAAAGAGAATTTCTGATCTATCACAAGGACAGACTAACCTGCCAGCGTCACCTTCTCTCTCCTCATCAGAGCTCAGGTCAATAGTAAACATGCTGTCATCATCCGAAAACTCCTCCCCGCTTTCGTCCTTTCTTCCTCCTCCACCGTCTGGCCGAGCCTTTCTCCTCCTCTTCCTCCTCTTCTTGCTCATCCCTCCGTCACCCTGCTGCGGCCCGATGCTCTGGGCAGGAAGTGAGCCGCACAGCATGTTGTCTGTGTGGAAACACAAGAAAGTAGTAGTTTTTTTTTTTTAATTGTCACATTTTAAAGCGGCATACCGTGGTGACGTGTGCTACTCCTGCTCAGCTGGGTTTCCATCAACTCCGCTCCTGTCGACATGATGGGTGACGTCGCTAGGTATGCTGGAACGACTTCCTGTTAGGGGAGGAAGTGATAACATATGATTACAGCATATTAAAGAGGCCATTGTCAATGTATAATTTCACTTTCTTTTCTTCCAGGGGGCCCATAAAAACACTCGAATCCGGTGTCTTCCACTGCTTAGAAAGGCTGATCGTCTCTTCCGATGAATTCAATTATTTTATTTATTATTATTTGCCTGGCCTTCTGACTGTCATGCACATACCGGCGAGTGTTGTGCGATTTACCCTTGTGTGACTGACGATCACACCGTGAGCCTCGAAAACTCACCATACTCCGTCAGGTGTTTGTTCTTCAAATTAAAGCTTTTTAATGTGCTCGGTAGTTTCCGTGGCATGTGTTGGCAGTTAACTTCCACACGGCAATCATGATTGTTTTTGTTTTGGCACGCCTGCGCACTGCGAAGGAAAGCGGGAGGAGGACGCTGCCCAAGACATTACACCGCACGCTGCGCCGCTATAGAACAAGACACAGGTGATCGTCGTTGGAAGGCATTTATCAGCATATGCCGATCACATGATTTTTCACGTAAATCGTTCCATACTGATCGGTGGCTGATTGATCGGAGCATCCCTACTTATTTGTATGTAAAACGTCTTATTTTCTATTATGTCGACTATATTGGGCAATACAAGTGTAAAAGTGACTACAGGAGTGCTATTTCACGTCTAAAGGGCTCTAATAATGCTAAAAACCATATTTAGAAGGTCTCAAACAGGTTTTCTATGCTCTAACTACGAAAATATTCCAATTATAAATAAGGAATCCTACTTCACAGAAATTCACTTATCGCAGTCGAGTCTGGAACCAATTAACCGCCATAAACGAGGGATGACTGTAAAGGCATTTTCAATGTAATGCAATGGTGGTCTGTTGAAAGGTAAGCTGTGCGTGTCCTTCATGCCAGCATGATTTGTTTTGTGCTGTGTTTGCTTGTTGTGTTGCCGTCATCACTCACCAATGTGTTCTCAGCTTCTTTAACAAAGAAGGCCTCTCCATTCTCCCCCAGTTTCATGTGCAAACTCACTGGTTCCCCGTTGATCTCAATGTCCACCTGCAGGAAGCAAAATAAGGATTGGCATGGATGCAATCATACGTACATTGTTTACAGCGTTTCCTGAATGATTTACACAATCATAAATTGCTGAATAAACTGATGATTACTGAAGAACACTAATTTGACCTTTGACTCCAATGTCAAGATTCAAAATAAATGTAAAAAAAGCCACACAGATGCAAAGCGTGAAGGAGAGCTGCAATCTCACCACTTTCTCCCGTGAGCGAAGGACGCCCATCTTGCCAAAGCGCACGTGGAAGGGTGAGCACTGCAGGGAGCCATTGGGCTGCCGCACCACAATCACATCGATACAGCCGGACAGCGTGGCAGGGTTGAGGCCTCTGTACAGCTCCTTGACCTGCACAAACACCTGGCCCGCCAGCTGACCCACATAGTTCATGGTCTGGAACTGAATAGACACAGAGAGAGATTCACTGGAGGAATGCTGGAGTCAAGCACACTTTATTGTTCTGAACATGTTTTACTGCCATGACTCAATTAGTCCAAAATCATGGGCTGGGTGAGCTACTATTTTCTTATGAGTTCTTCTGTTTTCCTTTTTGAGTTGGGAAAAGTTAACTCTGGATGTAAGCGTTCGTTTGTATGTTGCTACGTGAAATCAATGCGCCCAAGAAGGAGGTTCCGGTAATGCTTAAAAAGGACCAAAATACGGCAAAATACTGTAAGTATTACATGTTATCATGAATGTACCTGTTACTACATGGTCACAGCATGGATATAAAACCATAAAAGGAGTTGGAGGTTTTTGGAGGTGTTTTAATAGTGGTCTTTGTCAGCGGCATAGATGTGTCCCATAGATGTGTCCCATAGGTGTGTCCCATCACGTGCAGTGAGCTGTCTCTGTTTACAGTATATCTTTAGAAGAAAAGAGAGAGACATGTGTGTTCATGTCTTAAATAAGGATTGTGGATGATTAAAAAAAAAAGTGCAGTTTTCCTTTAAATTCTTTACATATTCTAACTTTTTTTAATATGATTTTATCTTTTTTTTTTTTTTTTTTTACTTTTTTTTTTACTCATACAGTATATGTTTTTTGTATTTATCCTTCATCACTGCATAAGCTATTCAGTTCTACACACTGTCTACTTTTTTTCTCTTTCATTAGAAAATGGTGACACTTAAACACACGGAAGTTTACAAAACAGACGGAACAAACAAAATATTGTAAGTGTCAATATCTTAAACATATGGTGTGAATGAATTATCAGTAACAGATATGAAAATATAGGGAATCTTCCTATGAAGGGATGGGGACAGCTGCTTCCAACTTCTTTTCGGACATGTAAACACATGTCGGAAATAAATAAACCATACCATACCATACCATACCATACCATACCATACCATACCATACCATACCTATCGTGCTCACAGCTTCAAGGGAGTGTATTTGCATGGTATCCGGGCATTGAAATTTCATTAAAATTATCTGAGGAAATAACCTAGTGTTCCATAATCTTGAGGTGTTGCAAGATGAGTTCCTGGCACATTCCAAAGCATGAATTATTGATCGTGTCATTCCCAGCTACTCAGACAGAAGCAAATATGCATAATTTACTTTGCCCGTACTTGTGTCAGTATTGGGCTGCATGGACGCAAAAAGCACAAAAATTCCCCCTTTTTGAGTGAGATTAATGATGCTGCACTGATCCAGTCCCTCTGACCCACCAGGCAGTTAAGTAATGCCCACAATGCCAAACATGGCCTTAGGCATAGCGAGAGTGGACAGGGAGATAAGGGTGTTGAGTCAAGAAGCATGAGGAAGTGACAACAATGAATCTAATAGTGATTGTATTGCATTAACTATGAGGCCTTAAACACAAGGACTAATTTAAGGACTGAAGACGCATACAAAAAAAGGAGCGTGTTGGTTGATGTGCTAAAAAAAGGATTCATGACAGATGGTTTCATGTTTTGGCAGCCTAACATTCAAATGATCACTGCAGATTTAAGGCCTTCTGCTGCAGTGAGCTCACATGACACACAGCTTGAGCTATTTCTAATAGGCTCTCTGTGTTCCAAACAGATATACGGTAGTACAAATAAAGTTGGTGTCCCCTTTGCAGCTCAAAGGTCACTGATGCGCTGCACTGATGAAGTCCAAATTTGCTTGATGGGCTTTTTCCACATCAAATTCATCTAAGTATGCCTTGATAGACCTTGCTATGGTCAGTAGAAACAAAACGGGCCTTCTCTACAGTGTTCTGGAGACTAGAATTTTCTAAAAATGTCTTGTTAAGATGGAAGATTGAGGGGGGCCTGGCCCAACCTCTGATTTATGCCTGATTGATAAATGAATTGATTAAGAGGCGTGTAGCAAAACATCTGACATCCTCACTCATCTAAAGCAGTGATTCTCAACTGGTGGGTCGCTCAGCCGTTTTCGGTAGGTCGCTGAGTCTCTGCCAAAAAAAAAGGACCCCATTTCTGTGAATGCACATCGCGTCGGTGCTATTCGCTTGCTATGCCACCCCCAGGTAAGTACCGTGTTTATGGGCGACTTGGTCAAGCTTGAGAGGGAGGAGAAGGACATTGAGTGTGGACTTAACGAACCATCGGTCCGACACACATCTAGATAGCTACAGTAGATATCTGCTGGAGAAGAGCGAGGCTGAGGCATAAAGCCAAAGCTCATGTTGTGTTGCATGGGGAAATTCTGCCCACAATGAAGACTACCAGGCACAGTACGATGGTACTGTTTAATGCCCAATTCGATCTATTGGCCCTGGCAGAGGGGTGGTCTATAGAAGAAATGGTCCTTCTATTATTATTAAACTTACATACTGAGTGTTGAATCAGAGAAACTGGACTCGCTTGATTTTTAACTTGGTTTCACTTCTTATCCACCTGCATGTGCAAATGCTCTCCAGATATAACATATCAGAAAACCTTTCACACATTTTTTGTTCAAATACTTTTTGAAGTTGTGGATAAAAACATATTGTCACTAAAATGATCATGAAACTTTGTGCTGTCACACCGTGTTATTTTTGCACTGCCTAAAATTCAAACGGCACTTTAATGTCTTTTCATTAAAGGGACAGTTTGCAACTAGCTCAAATTACACCGTGCATGTGTGTTGAGCCGGAGGAGGGCGGGATATAACGCTTGCAACACGTTCAAAAGTTGGTGCAAACAGACTTTTTACATGTACAATTGAAATAAATGTGTTTTATTAAACAAATAAGACTTTTGAGAAGTTTATGTTAAAACATTTGCGCAATTTGGATTGCTTCTTGTCATTGAGGGTGATGGTGTGTCCCGCAGCCAAACTTTCTATAGTTGAGAACCACTGATCTAAAGCAAACGTACAAACCACAAATAAAACCACACCCCCTATAACAACAACATGGTATCTCCCGTGACCTTTTATTACTGACCTTTCTTTTTCTTTCTTTGAATAAATCCAAATACCACTAAGGGGCGCATCCTGAAAGACTCACTGTACCATAACAACACAATGTCAGCAGTAGTGCACAACAGTAAATTAACTGTTTACATTCTGCACATACCGGCGACAGCAATACACACACTATGTCATAGACGTATTCTTTTCATAATAGGTTTACTTTTGTGCAATTTTAATTACCGCTGCCAACTATAGCCACAATAGTACACATACTGTATTGTATTAATACCTCTCTCATAGTGTCAACCAAAACAGAGCATTTTTAGCTTCGTAGAGACTGAATGTTGGTACAGTTCTTCAAGTGTCTTTTGCAGCTGGCAAAGTAGGCCAACACATTATTCAAACAAAATACATTTCAATTACAAAGCATTCTACACTTGTGCAAACATTTTATTGTGGTCCCTATATTACGTCTATAAAAGATTGCTGCTGTTCAATTTTTTTGTATAAAATGTCACATTGTATATATATGTCACCATGGCTTAACAATGCAAGACGTGCACACTGATTCATGAAGTCATTGTCAACACTGACCATGTGCAAATACACACAACGAAGCAAATGGCCTTGCACACTCTCCCAGGACATTTCTTCCATATTAGCCAATCACAATGCGCGTTTATTACGTAATGACCAATCACAAGACAACTACCGTGGGGGTCATTCAGTGTCATTTCGTGTACATGCACACAGCTTGTGTTATCAACAAACAACCCACAACAGGGACCTTCATGTTTTGGACACTTTCACTACCAGCATGTGCAATAACTTCATTTCTATTTACAACTAAATATAGCGCAATATAGTTCAGCATAAAGCATTAATAGGATGATGAATTTGTAAATAAACTACATGGAATGGCCTTTGTCAAGCCATAGTAATGATCTTTGGTTACATTTGAGGCTTAAAACAAGAACATATTAATAATAACAATATCTTTTCCTGTAATTCATGTGTGGCGTTACATGTAAACATCTTCCACATGGGTGAGGCTCTGCAGTGTAGTGTGCACCGCCGCACACCATTCAAACAACCGCATTGAAAAATGTACAAAACAAGCCTTGCACCAAGACATAACGCTCCATATGCAAACACAATATGCATGTAATAAATACAACAGTCAGCCAAAAGCGTATTGTTACCTGATGCAGTATCATTACTTACATCGATAACAGGCTTTGCTGCTGCTTCTCCCGGGTTCTTCCCGTCCAAATCCGGGCCGATTGAATGTGCTACCTGTGTGTCCTCAGGTCAAACATTGTCACAAAGCTCCTCTCGGATACGAAAGCTGTTTTCCTTTCCTTTCTGTTGGTCAAGGCTGCGTCGCTATTTAAACTGCAGAAGAAATATTCCTCCCACTGTCGCCGCACTGCAAATAAACTGCCCTCGGATTGGTCGGGCCAGTGTGACGTCAACATTGCCTGTGATGTGGTTTAAAAAAAAAAGTACAAATATTTTGAAAGCTGTTTGGCCCGAATAAAATGATTGGCGTTCACTCACCACTGTATGGTATTTACATACTTGTGAGTGGCACGCACACACACACACACACAAAAGCAGTCTCAGAGATGTAACCAACATTTTGGAGTCATTGTGTGGTTATGATAGGCTATACATTCAATGATAGCTAACGTTAGCTACGTTAGTAGCTAAACTTTGCCACACCATATTATTAGCTGACAACAAACATAACTAATGTGTGGGTGTGGGTGTTATTTGTAATCTCTGAGCAGGAAGAGAGTAGGTTTATAATGCTTTAAGCGCACATTCGAAAGTTTGGGCCCTCCATGCAGTACCTTACGGAGCCCCGGAGGGGTCATGGGGAAAAACAATTTTGATGGGCAAAAAAAGAAAAAAGAAAGGCAAATTTTGGTGTGATTTCGCAAAACTTTTGCAAGATAAAGCAATAACTTTTGTGAAAATGTTGTGTTGTGTCGGAAAACTTTCTAAACTACATGAAGCTGCACTAACACTCCCAGTAATCCACAGAGTGAAAATCGGTTGTAAATGGACCATTTCATTTCCATCTTCAGCATTTGCGCATCCCATCCGTCCATCCTTCTAGCGCTTATCCGAGGTCAGGTCGCGGGCGGCAACAACCTAATCAAGGAAGCCCAGACTTCCTCCTCCTTGGCCACTTCGTCCAGCTCCTCCCGACGGATTCCGAGGCGTTCTCAGGCCAGTTGGAAGACATAGTCTCTCCAACTTGTCCTGGGTCTTCCCCGAGGCCTCCTACTGGTTGGACGCGCCCTGAACACCTCCCCAGGGAGGCGTCCGGGAGGCATCCTGAACAAATCCACAAGCCACCTCATCTGGTTCCTCTCAGTGTGGAGGAGTAGCGGTTCTACTCTGAGTGTCTCTTGGATGACAGTGCTTCTCACCTTATCTCTAAGGGAGAGCCCGGCTACCCTACGGAGAAAACTCATTCCGGCCGCTTGTACCCGCGATCTTGCCCTTTCGGTCACTACCCAAAGCTCATGACCATGGTGAAGGTAGGAACGTAGATCAAACGGTAAACTGAGAGCTTTGCCATTCAGCTCAGCTCTCTCTTCACCACGACGGACCGATGCAGAGTCCGCATCACTGCAGACGCCACACCAATTCATTTGCACATCCCTTACAACACAATTGTAGCCTTATAAGGTGATCTTGTAACTATAGGAACAAGTTTTCAATGACCCATGATGGTTGTTCGGCTTGTCTTTTGAAAATAAAATGCTAACATCCCAGCTAGTGTTGCTGGAAACATATCCGTATCTTTGAGTACTGGCACTCCAAAGGAAATACATTGATGAGCCATACATCGGATGATTTCACTTGTGTGCGCTGCGTGTCCTATCAATAAACATTTATAGGACTGACATTTATGCTGCTCTTTAATTCGTAGTAAGTTGCAATATAATATTGCACAATTTACTTGTGTAACTTCCTGGCAAAGAGATCCGTCCATCCAGAAGTGGGGTACACCATGAATATAAAACATAATCATGTCTGCTGTGCCTGTATTTAGTCTGTGTGAAGCACACTCTGGCTGGGCATGAACGTCTGTGTATGTGTGTGTATGTGTGTGTGTGTGTGTCCTTTGCAGGAGGCTTCTCTTTAACAGGAAACCAGATAGTGTAACAGTAAAACACCGTATCCATGCATATGCTGAAGGTTACTCTCGGCCAAATCACACAGGCATCGCTATTAGCTTCACTTTGGTTGAAGCAAGGACAGATGATAGTCTTCTTTTCTTATCATCTTTTTTTTTTTTTTACATGTTTTAAATGTTTTGTGTGTCTTTTGTGTGTTGACAAATGTCCACCGTTTTTCAACATCTACAACAATGTAATCTGATTATGTTAATGTTATGTAATGGGCCACACACTTGATTTGGGACAAACAGTTCCCTCCATGAAGAAACAAATGTTTGTCTCCCTCACTTGGTCGCTCCTTGGCTGAGCTGTATGTCCATGTGTTTTTTGTACTGCTGCCCAGTGATTCTCAGAACCAAACTTCCCAAGTAGTACTGGTGTCCAGTAAGGCTGAATGCCTTTTAATTAGAGCTCACAAGATCTCGTGAGATTAAAACGTAACAAGAGTTCTCGTTCAGAGGAAAATGTCTCGTGGGCAGTAAGCCTGGGATGATAATAATGAAATTATCACACAATAAATGAAAATAAATTTGATCATTTTGCCCCCCTCAATATATTGCCATGTGCATGCATGTCTGTTTTCCTCATATGTCGCCTCCAAACAGGCAGGAAGAGAATTCACTCTTTGCATTGGTTTCAGTACCTTGCGGCATTTGATTGTAATTTTATTACAATCTTATATTATATCGTATACTTTATGATTTTAGCAAGCAACATAAATGCTCCAATTAGTTTTCCTCATCACATCACACATTTGTGTGGCCACTTACTGCTTGGCCGAATTCATAGGGCTTAACCCTAACTTATTAACCCTAAAAATTTGGCATATGAAAGCCACACCCCACTGGGTTATTGGAGTGATTCAACAAGAACAGGAAGTCATAAAGACACACAAACAAGAAAATTACTTAAAAAATGACACTGCCATGATTATAAGACACATTCATTTTGCAAAATGATTCACTACTCCATATTAAATGCAAAATGCATGTAAAACAAAAACAGCGCCATTTGGTGGAGCACTGCCCCCAAGCCTATTGCATTAGCCACTGGTATGCTATAAGTATGGTTTTCTGTTGTCAGTCGATATGTTTGCACTCTGTGGAGCTGATGTACAGTACATGTGACTGAAATGCACACAGACAGATACGCACGCACACTATCAGATGTACCCAGCAAAAGAGGAAACACGTGCAGACTTTTCCAAGAACTCAATGATTTACCAAGGAGCCACCAGCGGGGAGGGAAGAGGGGAGGAGACTTAGAAAGACAATACGGACTGAAGGAGGGGAGAATGTGTTGGTGGGAGGATGAGTTATGGGTGTATCGTATTTTTAAACTGACAAAGAACCAGCTACGCTCTGTGCTGTTAACAAATCACCCTGCTAACACTTCCAAGGTGTACTAAATACTACAGTACAAATATCCAAACACCACATTAAGTGCAACCTTTGCATTGTCACTCCAATTGTATTTATAATATGTGTGGTCTCATGTTAGATTTATTCATGCATAGGTCCATGCTTCCTGTGTGTGTCTACAGTGAGTGTGCGGGCTGACATTTCCACTATTGGTGCAGCAACATTCCTTCCTGCCACACATGTGACGCAAAGAGACTAAGGGGGAAGGTGGTTTGCTGAGACAACAGTAGCCTGATCGCTCGCTCCAAGGTCAAGAATGCATTGGATTCATCGCCACGGAGATGAGGGCGTCGTTCTGGGAAGAAGTGGGGATGGGCTGCCTGAGCCAATCAGAAGGCAGCCTGAGCCACACACCACAAGTCTGAAACATACATTCTCCCACCCCCAAACAACGTGGAGTCCTACATGGAGCTTAATAAGGAAAACAACATGTTTGGCAAGTGTGCAAAGGTTGACATGCTGTAGAAGTTGTTGGTTTACAAAGCAATAGTGTACTGTATATGTTTGTCTATGAAATGGGGCAGTAAAGCCGTTTTCATGTAGTTTAGAACAGAAAAAATGAAATGATACATGAATGTTAATGACATAATTCAGATATATGCATTGATTAAAATGTACAGTTAGGTGCTGATCCACAATAGGACTGTTTTTCCTTGGTGGAGGTCTACCCTGTACTGAGTGCAAGGCTGGAAAAAGCATGCAAATGTGATTTAGTGCCACTGCAAGTTCAAGAATGTTGTTTTTACTCAAATGTGTGATATATTTTTCACTGAAAGGAGTCTCTCAGTGTAAAATAGCCTAAAAGCACAAAAGACCCATGAGATGAACTTTTGGTTTACATGAGTTTTCTTTGGCAAATAGTGAGACACATGTTGAAGCACATGTTGTTTTCAGCTGAAAGCAGTTCAATTTTGAAATTGCTGCCGCACAATCAGAAAAAAAAAACATGGACAGAAGGAAGACAGCAAACGTCCGTTGAAGATGAACTTTGGGCCTCATGTGGAAGTGTGGAAGCCTGAGCCCCCAGAGCCTCACGCAGGCCCCAACATGGTGGTTGTTATGTAACGTTCTCTGATCTCAACGGTGGCCTGAAAAGTGTGACGGAAGCTCCCCCACGTGGGCTCAAAGCCACGTGGAGATAAGACCTGAGTGCGCTTCTTTTGTGCTCACCGTGCACAGTTTTCACTATCAACACAGCAGTATGGTGATAAAACAGAATGAACATATTAGTAAATCAGTTTACACGCTGCCATATTAAATGTCTGGACTTTTAAGCAGTACATTGGGAAGTGATACAATTTTACACATTTAGAAGGTAAACTGTTTTTGCATTACAGTGAATATAGTGTGCAAAAATATGCACGAATATACCACTGGATGAATAATGACTGACTGAATGAATGAATGGATGGCAATATATGGTGAGTAGAGTGCAGTCCTAACAATACACTACACTGTAAATGCATGACACTATGGGTTTATACTATTGTTGTTGTATGCAAAACAGTCTGAGCACACAGGATATGAGATAAAGGTAGCAGGGGATTAATGCATGTAAATATTCATCCAGTATATGTCTTACCCATGAGGACCGGTTATCAGTGGGGCTGTCCTTCACAATGCAGCCACTGAAGCATCCATCCTGATCTCCCATGCGCACCATGCCAAGACTTCCCAGAGAATAGCGTCCTAAAGTAGCAGATCGACAATGTCACAAGAGGTTGGAAGGAGGATGGTTCAAGGTAGAAAATGGCCCAAAATATGTTATTTCTTGGTTTAAGGTCATGAGAAGATGTCTGTAAAAGAAGGATGCAAATGTTCCTCTGGGAGCTTGCGGACAAGTCCTGTTATTTAATAATGTTTTGGAGCCAATGCTTGCTCAACATGCAGCAAATGTTTTAGACTAAATTTACCTCAGAGTGCATTCTGGGAATGGGCGACTAGGGAGAAACTTGAGAGGGTTCCTCTGCATCTTCAGGTGTCCGTTTGAATCTCGCTGTCTGCACATAAACTCATTTGCTGATGCCATACTTACACAATTTTGCAGCTAAATGCACTCATACTGTACATAAGACATTGCAAATAAAGTAAGGGCTTATGGAGGACTCCATCCATAAAAGACTGGATGTTTATCCTTAAGCTGAAAAACATAAAACTGTCAACCCCCCCATAATACTGCAGAATGGACAGCAACAGATTCCCTAAGAGTTAATGTTGATTTTACAAATTTACTAGAATACATTTATAGTAACAAACACATAAAGCTTATATTGAATGGTTGTTGTCACCAACAGTGTACAGTAGATCTCCGCTATTTGTTGGGGTTATGTTCCAAGACCCCCAGCGAAAGGCAAAAAAATGCTAATAATGGACGCAACCATAAAGATACTCTAAACCCTATAATATGCCTCTCGGTTATTACACACATTTAAAATTCTGTTAAACACAAAAAATTACAGGCAAACAATGTACCTACAAAACATGCACGTACACGACATCATGTCTCGTCAAAGCATCGTCTTGTTGCTTGCTTGTGAGACATTGCCCTCTGCTGGATTCTTAGCTGCAGCACTCTTTCTCCCCAACAGCTTGTGACATTTAGTAGGAGGGGTTTAATTGCAAAGTTGTTCTTCATAAATAACCACGTCTCATGTTTACAGTAGTATTATAATTATTATTTCTTAGCCTTGCGTTAGATTTTATACTGAGCGTATTAGGACAGTAAAATAATGTAACCTAAGAATTCCGCCTAGCAACACGAGTGATTCTCGTGATCAGGAAAAGGTTCCGCGACCAGCCTGTTGAGCTTGCTAACATTACAGTTCACTGATAAAGTTGTATCATGAATGTCGGATTATTGTGTGAAAGGCTTAAGTAACGAAAAGCAACACACACACACACACACAAAAATCCACTAGTTGCCTTGTCTTATCGTATGTAGCCTAGCGAAGTAGTTGGTGCGCCGCCATGTTTTTCATTTAAAAAACCGCCACTACTCTGGTGGTAAGAAGACGGCTTACCTGCACCTGATAATTCTTTCTTTGTTTATAACCTTGCGACATACCACAGAGCTGGTTTACTCTTGTGCTACCAAAGCTCGCAGTCAATTGGATAAGGGAGACCCTGGAGGCTCACTGGTCTGTCAAGTGTACACTTCGCGACAAGACAAATCGTGATCTTCATCGTGATCTTCAATGGAACTTAATGATAAAAGCAACAAGTAAGACGAGTAGCACAGCAACACAATACATGTTAAACATTTCTGTACATTTATACAGTTAAAGGCATACGTGACATGCTGCCAATTTACAGTACAAACCTTTCATCAAATGTAGGTGAAAAATCAACATACCAATTAGGGATGTAGAAACAACTTTCTCATACAAACAGTAGATAAGTACTATTTAAAAATATTCTTAAAATAATTAACATGGAAGTCTCTAAAAAAAAAATTATAAAAAAACATGTTGCCAAAAATCGGCTACCCTCATACACTGGATGATTGTGTCCACAGTTAAAAATCGTCTGCAGAAATTAATACTGCAGAATATTGCAACAAGACTTTGCACACGCATGCACTTGCATTGTGTTCTCACAAGTAATAAATCACATACAAAATGAACCACCATGCTACATTCATTGTTGGATTATTTTCCAATAACATGCTGCTGGTAAACTGCAGGGAAAATGTTAGAAATATATATTTTTAAAGATAATGAAGCTTTTTCAAAAGTTTTCTGTAATTGGAGAGCATTATTTTTGATGAATACATTTAGTTATCACTTTCCAATATGAGCATATATCATTCATGTAAACACTATGTTTTCAGGAAATCATGTGGTTTTCATGTTCATGTTTGTTGCATGTCATATATGTTTTCCTGTCAGGAAGAACAGAGGTCGATCCTCCTTGGTGTTGGCGGTCTGGAATTCATCGCTGAGCCTGAACCGCCATTCCTCTTCCAGCTCCAACCTGCCGACCGTCTGCCGCAAGGAACTGCGATCTGCACTGATCACACACAGAGTTGCACCTACAAGCAAAGGTGATCCATTAAGATTTCTCACTAACTTCCTAACTTCTTCACTCACCAGACAAGCACTGTCACGAGCCGTTTATAAGCATGTATGCGCCACTAAGTCAATGTTTGGTTTGTACACATACCTTTAAGGAAGGTGAAGTTCTTCAGGAAGCTGGGCGTAACAAAGGCGTCAGCAAAACAGAGAAGAAGTCCACTGAAGAGCAGGCCTGTGGTGCAGATGTTGATGGAGTGAGGTCTTGAACTCACAAAACACACTGTCACCTGCAGGGCGAAGGCAACAGAAGTGCCACATATGAGATATGGTGCGATTGTATCATAAACTACACCACTAAAAGTGATAGAAAAGACATAAAAGAAGATAACCATGGTAGTACCTCGGGGCCCAGGTTGAGGTAACAGTCCACAGACAGGACAGGGTGCTCGTAGTTCTTCGTGCTGAGAGGGAAGAGCTTGTGACTGGTGTGTTGGAGGTATTTTTCTAGGAGGAGCTGAGCTGGCGTGGCCAAGAAAAGGTGCTTGCTGTCAGGGGCGCAAATGTACTGGGAGGGCCCCACTGAGGTGGGAACATCTGTCATCTGTTGAAAAATGAAGATTGTGAATGAAGAACGTGATGCTCAACATGGAAACAAGTTCACTTCATGAAAATAGTAAAAAATGTAGAATTGGCGGGTCTAACAGCTTCCACTCTTCTGGGAAGACATTCTCCAAATATTGGAGTGTGTGGGAATTTGTAAGGTTGGAGGTCACTTATGTTGGACATGAAAGAGGGTCTGTTGGTGCACCATTTGTTTCTTGGGTGCGTTCTAGTTCATCGCAAAGATTATTGAAGGGCTTGAAGTCAGTGCTTTGTGTAAGTTTTTGCCACACCAAACCCGTCCAAGTATGTCTTTATGGACCTTTTTTTGGAGCAATAATTAAGATTTTAATTAAGAACAATTAAGGTATAGGATGAATTAAGATGTCTAGTCCAACTCCTAACTGATTGACTGATTAAGACGTGTGTGAAGTAATATGTACTCAGTGCTAACATCACGCAAAATAGCCTGGCTTAGACCGAAGGTTTGGAATACCTCAATGCTATGTAACACCTACTTTATTACATGGCTCTGAAACTTGGACAATAACTAAATCAATTGCAAAAAGATTGGAAGCTTTTGAGACATGGTGTGTACGTAAAATAGTAAAGGTATCCTGGAAAGAAAGAAAAAACAACAAAGAAGTACTAACAATAGCAAATCAGAGAAAGCTTTTGATGGACATTATGGAATGGAAAAACATGTTCTTTGGTTACACAATCAGACACAGCTTATTTCAAACTCAACTCCTAGAAGGAAAAATAGAACCCAAGACGCAAATGGATTGATAACATCACCACATGGAACAACAAATGCGACTGCAGATTAGCAGCTAAAAACCGGTGCTACTGGCGAACCATGACCTCCAACCTTTAGCGAGAAGATGGAACTAAATGATGATGAATACCTTTGTGTATATATTGAATGTCAATACTAATCGCATTACTAAGTAAGTCCAGTAATGTGTTGTCATGGTATGTTCCCATATTTTTGATTTAGTTACCTTCGTCTTGATGATGAATGTCCTGTATCCTCCAATAGCAATCTGCTTCTTCATGACACTGAAGTTGTTGAAGCGGCAGACGAGCAGCCCGGCACTGTGTAGCCGCAAGGTGAAGTCAACATCATGACAGGTGAAGCGGTTCTGGTCGTATTGGACATTCTGACTCTGGTCGATATTGAGAAGGAGGAAGTCATGAAGGTGACCTCTGGAGAAAGGGTCCTTCTGGGTAGGAGCTGAGTGCAAAAGAACAGACTCGACTTTTAGTCGAAATGATACTGGATTTTGAACTTGAATTTATGATGATTTGGCAAAATCATGTAGTTCAGATTGCTGACCTGTGAGGCCCCGGCTGCTCCACTTCCTCATCCCACACAGACCATAGTGGGCCAGGTCTGGACAGGCTTCCATGTGTTGCAACACCTGTTTCAGTGACACAGCGTGCTCCACTGGACCACTGGCAGCATTAGAAAAAAAACATTGTTAAGTATCAATGCAAGCACTCATGATGCATTTCTCATACATGAAAGTAGCGTGTTTGCATATACATGCGTGTGTCGAGGTCCACTGCATTCCACATCACGCATGAATCATCCGCCAGGATAATAAAGGGCCAAACGTCACCTGCCGGTCCTCCTCCCTCAAGGCGGCGACTGCGCTCCAGCTCCAGATTGTGGTACGAGAGCTCTTTAATCAGGAAGTGCGCGGCACCTGCAAGGGAAGCAGTTTTTAAAGAGATGCACCACAAACTTTGAGCAAATGTGGCAGTAACATGCACACCTATCCCAGCTCCGTTGAAGATAGCAGGCAGCACCAGCAGGATGTGGTTGGGCCAGTACTTCTTGTAGACTGCCATTTCATACTCTTTGACCACCAAGATATGGAGATGTGAGACTCCATCCATGGCATGGTAGAGGTTAAAAAGACCATGCTCATGGCGACCAGTGGTTGGAGTGAAGATTGGACTCTTGATGCAGTCTGCGCTCTGATGGTAGAAAAAACACAACATACGCAACATAATGTAAGTAAAGTCTACATATATTTATTTGAAATTACAATTGAAAATATGAATGCATGGTTATTAGAGGACCACATGAATTCTCCATTTGTTAATGTTTGTAATCATAAGGTCTGTTTTCTTTTTCCATTGATTTGCCTTTTCTTACATGTGCAGGACAAGGATTGTCCACTTGCACAGTCCAATAGGATCCAATACAAGTGCTGCTCAGAAAAGTATTAATTTAACTGTATGTTTATAATTGTAGTTTGCAGCGGTATATAATTGCACTTTATCATTTGGGATACGGTTGGGCCTACAATACAAGACATTGGCTTATCTGTAGCACCACCGAGTGCATAAAAATGTGTATTGCAAGTGAACAGGGTTGCTCATATTGGGAATGCGCACCAATGTCACTCAACAAGCATGCTGATGTTGGGTGTCCACTGACTCACTCGGTCTGTGGCGAGAGGCAGCCGCATGCCCTCCAGTTGTCCACCTGGTTGGCTGAAGCTAAAATAGTGCTCTTTGGACTTTGGGATGATGAAGTAAAGCTGTATCTCTTCACCAAGCCGTAGGTGGGTGAACGTGAAGGCGTGCAGCGAGGACTCGTACATCTTGAAAGCAGTTTACAGAATTCAAATCAGTCTGAGGGTAATTTATCCTATTGTATGCCTGTATGTTACTGACCTGGTATCTTGGGTTGAAGCCCAAGTACAAGTGACAATGTTCACAATGGTGATAGGTGTTAAAGGCAGCATACTTGGATAGTTTGATCCTGGTCGTACGCCTCCTTAAGCACACATCTTCCTGACGCACTATATTGGCTTGGAAAGGCAACAAAAAAACATCATGCTTTTCATGTCAACATAAAAAATATTGTAGATGTAATTATTAAAATTGAGCACCAAATAAGTCTCTGTGTCACTGTGTCTACATTTGTCTGACTATACCTACCATCAGAAGCTGGTTTATATCCAGGGCAATAGACTAAACTGATGTCATCATATTTTGGGTCATGGACTGTGTAGTCAAAAGGCATTGTCTTCATAATGTCTGGGTTGGGCCAGAGGGCATGGGCTTGGCTGTACTGCACCCCATCTGTTTGGGCATCTAAAAGCAAAGCACAAACACTTCTTTAGCATAATCCTTTACTTGGGCATTTCATTTTTTCCATTATACTCACTGAAGTTAATTTCCTCTTCATTGTAGATATCCACCTCCATTAGCCTGATAAGCATCCGAGCCAGAATACCCAGGAAATGAAGGTAAGCGCCTGTTTTACCCACCTTACCAATTATATCACAAAAGAAAATTATGTAAACATACAGCATAAGTTTGGCTGTAAATAATGAGAAAGAAACCTGTGGGGGTCCGCTGAGTAGAAGCCTGCGAGGGTGAAAGTTGTCACTCCTTCCTTCGGTGCGATTGCTGCTGTCCATGTGGTAAGAGCGGGGGACCGTCCACTGACGGTAGTACAGAGACTGTTCTGTGCATGTCATCATCTTACTCAGCAAAGGCCTGACCACAGAAGACATCCAGACAGATAATGAAAATTTTGCATCAGCTCAATGAGGGCATGTTGAGGGTATGCTGAAATTGGATAGGATAACATACCAAAAGATTAATCAAAACAGAGCAGAATGTATGGAATTTTTAAAATTTATTTTTCAGCAAAAATTCCAATACTTTGGGACACTCACTGAATATTTATCGAGGTGATGTATAATTTGATGCTGATACTTATTAGAATTGTTCTTCCTTGGCAGAGGTTTGCATTTTTTTGAGTGCCATTCTAAAAAAAACAATGTTTCAAAATCAGCAGAGTGTTATTGTTCTGCCTTAGAATAGAACATTTTAAAATATACTTTGTACTGAATGGCTGCTCAGGTGTTCCTGAAAGTAATCTCACCTGAAGCTACTGGCCCATGCTACAGACATATGTGGCAGGAAGGAAGTACATCGCGGAAGCCCACTGCCGTCG
This sequence comes from Dunckerocampus dactyliophorus, assembly GCF_027744805.1. Lineage (NCBI taxonomy): Eukaryota > Metazoa > Chordata > Actinopteri > Syngnathiformes > Syngnathidae > Dunckerocampus > Dunckerocampus dactyliophorus. The sequence goes on along the minus strand of NC_072821.1, from coordinate 8,888,628 downwards.
TTGGCTGTGATGATGTCATAAAGTGAGCGGGGGAGGAGCACTGAAGGCGGGCGACTCACTCCCCGTGCCCAGGAGCAGCTCAAATGTGGAGAGGAGGATCGGGGCGACAAGGAGCCAGAGGAGGTGGATTTGGAAGGGTGGCGACGAGGCTGAGTAGGAGGCAGTGGTTGTTGGAGTTGTGGCTGGGGTACTTGGTGAAAGTAATGTTGGGAGTGTGTTTGAGGTACTGGCTGGTTCTGACTTGGAATTTGTTGTGATTGTGTATAAGTCTGGGTTTGAGACTGGCTTGGGTGGTGAAGTGAGGGTTGAGGATATAAAAATGCTTGAGAAGAGAACTGGTGAGGAAGCTGAGTCTGCGCACGTGAAGGGGACGGGGTGCTGGCCTTTGTACTCTTTGGGGCTTTTGGAGACATGCTGCTCTGGGTAGAGTGTGTATCTTTTGCTCCTATACCTGGGCTTGACTGGAGTGGTTGGTTGGAGGACAGAGGGGAGTTTTCTAGAAGGAAAGGAAGAAAACACTGATACACTCGCTCACTCTTTATTGAATAAATTATCAAACTAATATTCTTCATAATAGTAACTAGGCACTGACTACCGTTATCCTGCCCCTCCTCCTCCTCATTGTCAGAGCTGCTGAGTTTTTCTGCATCACTCTCCAGCAGGTCACTTCCTGGTCCCGGGTTGTGCGGGGACCGAGACTCCGCCTTCAGCAGGTAGGCTGCTAGTCCCAATTCTTGTTCAAGGGTGGTACGTTGCAGATAGGAGCAGCTTATCACTCGAAGGTCACAATACTTCAGTGACCTGTGGGAAGAATTGAGTCCCAGATTGAAGTTGGTATTTTTTTTAATTTCAGAGAAAACACAGTGGATGTAATGTTTTGGTGGCGACCTGGGAAGTGACTCTCCCAGAGGTTCAGCTCCTGACAGGATTAGGATGCAGGGAAGGGCCTCAAGCTCCAGGTAGGTTCGAGGAATCCAATCAGCTTCTTGGATTTTTAGCCATATCTACATGAAAAACTTGCTGTAGTCTTAAATTTTTCACAAAAGCTACAACATGATGATGAAAATGATATGCTATGATGTTACTGTATATGCTGGAGCTAAAAATGGGAGACAAATATGGAGTCGGTCCCCTTTTGCATACCTTAATCTGATCAATAAAGCTCTGCCCAATATTCAGAGGCTGGCCTGGATTGCCTAGTATGATCTCAAAGTTGTCCTCAAGACCTAGCTGCCTCCTCACTCTGGATAGCCGTCGATGCGCCCATGCTGCCAGAGCCAAAGAGGGGATCCGTAGCAGGACCATGTGACCGTGGTGGGCGGGGCATTGCTGGGCGGCACTGAGCAGTGACTGCACTATGCCCAGCGTCTCCACAGATGTGTGTTTGTGGAGATTGTGCGAGCCGCTGATTCTTCCAGACACAGCCATCAGAGCTAGGCAGTAGTGGTGGATGAGAACTGTAGTGCGGATCACAGCACTGTGCAGCTTTGGAAACCTGGAGAGAAAAATGGTTATTGCCATTGTGTGCAGCACACCATATAACTCTTTATTGACTTGTGTATACTACCTTTCCTCCAGGGCAGATGCCATGCTCTCAAAAGACGAATCGTATCGCATCAGAGGCAGGCTGCTCCCTGAGCTAGTTGACTCTAAAAGCTCGGACACGCCAAAGTAGCGTGTTCTTTCATGATAAAGGTCAACATCCTATACAAACACATGCAAAAACTCTTAATATGCGGACACAGAGCACACAGCACACAGCACATAGAGGATCGAATCTTACATTACTGAACGAGGAGGGCCAGTGGATCTCGTTGTAAGGGCTGATCCGTGTGAATTGTGTCTGCAGAGCGAAGGGAAAGGACGTGACATGGAGAATCAGGATGTTGGGAGCATCTCTAATCTGTCTGGAATTGAGTAGCTGGTCCACCAGGCCCAAACTTGAGTCTGAGTTACGGTAGGAGGCACTGAGGGACAGAAACAAACACAATGAGACTGCTGTGTTAAATAAAAACAAGCACCGTAAGTAACAAGGTAAAATTTGACTTTAAATCACACACCTGCTGATGTCCCAGTGGGCGTGGTCATGGACCAGGATGTAAAGTGTGTAGGAGTTGCTACGTGCTTCTTGGATAAGGCTGTCAATTTGCACTTGAGCGCTTTGATCCATTTTAACCACAAAGCGTTCGGCATCCCGCTGAGACCCACAGTCTTGGTCTAGACTCCCAAGTTCCTGAAGAACGCCTTAAATGCAGGGGTACAATTCAACATTCAAACACAAAACAGGCATAACACTAAATGTGTAGAGACATGTAACTAACCAGAGCTCCAGAGGTGGAGAACAGTCTGTTGAAATGTGACCTCAGATGGAGGGACCAGAATGAGGAAGCTGACCCTGTCAAAGGACACAAGGTCCAGGTTCTGTGTGCTGGAATCTGCTATGGCACAAACATGAGACAGCAGCTTTCTGGCCACTGCTAACTGGATGGGCCGGACCTCACGCCACTCTACGGAGTACTCTATATGCACATACAGTACATACACACAGGCATTCGTATATTAACTATGCAGTGGCAGTGTTCAAAAGTTGAATACAGTCAATATTGAAGTGAACAGTCTTATTTGTGTCAAAAATAGATGCAGCTAAATTACCTGAACAGGTTTCTTTGGAAGTCAGAAATCTTTCTTTCGGGCTGTGTGAGTCTTTTGAACTTTGTGTGCTTTTCACGTTCTTGTCCTCAGCTGATTCCTGACTGCTGGATAAGGGAGATGGCTCATTGCTGTCTAATGTTGCACTGTCCAGTAGGGAATCCATATCACCATCTGAGAAACAGGAAGTTCACAGAACAAGCTCTTCACAGAACTTGTGCTTGTTCTGTAATACAACAAGCACAAGACAAACCTAACAGAGCCATACATTTGAATGCAGAGTCAAACTCACCTTGTCCAAGGGAATTGCAAAACTGGACGAGTTCCTGCGCTTCACCAGAGGAAAGCTGGTGGTTGATTTCTCTCAAACCCTCACTGGGAGAAAACATACTCTCTGCCAAGGCCCGACACTGGTGTTTACCTGCATCAAAGACACACACAAAGACACTTATTCTCTGTTTTTTCATTTTCATACAATTCTTTGTATGATACAAACACAACTCCCACCTGTGACTACCACACAAGACTGTGTCTCTTGCCCAGAAGCAGTGACAATGACGACTGCATAGTTTGTGTTTTGGAACCCTCCTTCCATTAACTTGCTAAACATCAGCTGAAGGCCTTGAGCCAAAGATCCCAATTGCTCCCCTAACACCACTACCCCTTCTCCGCAGGACGATGCAGCCAGCTGGGCGAGCCAAGGAAGCTGGCTCGGGGTCAGTGGCTGTTGGTGGGGTAAGCCAAGATTTTGAGGGAGCCCAGGAAGAGTAGACGCCTGGAAAGCCAAGAAAAGCATGTGAGTCATTTTTTAGTGTCTTCAGCCACAGGTTTCATGAGAATAAAGCTGCTTTAAACCAAAGTTCATCAGATAGTGGCTGGGGTTGTCATTTACTCAACTGCATAGACTACCAGGTATTTATTTGAGAGGCCATTATCTGTACAAATTAATTTTTACAACAGTTTGTTTTTTTATGGTAAATTACATTAATGGTAAATTATGGTAACACCCGCCCCCAAAAATAGCGGGACTACTGTCCTATATGAGGAAATATAGTAGTTACAGTATATATCTGACAACCACGTACTACACTATATGTGGAAATATTAATGAACCTCAATGCCATAGTGCCTCCCTTGGGAGCCCGGTGTTTGAGGTTGTTGGTTCTGTCTGATTTCACTGAGGTGGGACTCCCTCCACGACCTCATGAATATCTGCTCCAAGTCCTCAATCAGGGGCACTTGGTCTGGGCCTTGGAAATGTGGGTGAGAATGGTAGAAATCATAAGCGTGGAGGAAAAATGCAGAAAACAGGAGTATTAAAAACATGGTGGCATGCTTGCAGAACAACCAAAATTATATTATTCAGACAAATTTATTAAATATTAAATGTTGATTGCTCTCTGACACAGTGCTTGCTCACCACTTATTGGCCATTGGGAGGAACACCTACAATACTGAAGCATAAATCACTTTCGTTGCTGCAGCCCTGCTGAGCTGTGAGTTATTAAAGTTTGATACATGACTCACCGAGCTGAACAAGGTAGTAGACAGTGAGTAGAATCTGCATTTCAGTTGACAGTGGCTGAATGGGTGAGGGTCCGTAGTGCTGGTAGACTCTGGGGAGGGTCTGAGAGCTCAGATAACAACTCTGGAGAAGAGAACTGACCAGCACTTCGCTAACATTACCAGTCAGCCGAGGGAGAGGGCCGTGACCTGTATCCCGGAGAGTAGACATAAACAACATTTCATGAAATTCATTTAAAAAGACAAAAGGCAAATGGAATAATGACAGCCATCATCCTGTGTGTCATTAATATAAATGTATGTTTGACCTTTGAAGATGACAGGTTGTAGTCCACACGTGTGTAACAGCTGATCAGGCACAGCTACAGACAATCCAGAGGGAGAAAGTGTGGTCAAGGACCTCTGGGAGGAACTCAGTGGTGTGGCGGTATCTGCACAAAGTAGATATATTTATCATATTTATATGAACACATGAAAACATATCACTCTAAACTAAATATACATATACCTATATGCTAAATATACCGCTCCCTTCACTTTTTTTTTTTTTTTTTACCTAATCTGGCTCCAGTTGTGGTAACAGGGTGCACTGTCGATGACGATAAGGTCGATGAAGATAGTGGCATCTTCACTGTGTTCTCTAACACACCGCTGGAAGCTGATTCAGGGGACCAACCCTTATGCCTCTTTTTGGGGGGTCCAGCATTTGTCTGTGTCCCTGGAGAGTACAGAGAAAGGTTTTACTGCAAAGGAGTTACAACTTGTTCTCCTGCTGAAGGATTTCAACTCCCATGCTAATACTAGGAGATGGAATAATAGTTTCCTTGAGAATTTTATCGACCCTGACACAATAACAACTGCATATTTTTTTCAGAAAGATATACAGTAGTTGCATTTTATGCATTAACCTGTCTCTTCCTCCACCTATTTAAGAACATTGACAGGAAGGAAGTCTTTTTTCATTCAGTGAGAAAGTAGGAAAAAAGAACAGAGGATTTTACAACCCCGCTTTACGGAGGCCACTGAGCGAGGGAGAAAGAAGAAAGCGAGAGGGAAACTTTTAGTGCCTCAAGTGTTGGCAAATGAAATCAGGCAGACAAAAGACATCCTCCAATACAATGCAGCTGGCTGCCTCCCTATGGCAATGGCGTTATAACACAGGGGGCTGCTCACCCTTTCAGAGGTGTGAACAATCCCAGGGGGCTTAAGGACAACAGACACAATGGCTACACTTAAGGGCATATGATACAGGACGCACCTTTGAATATACTATTAAAAACTGCAAGAGCATTTGCCCAGTTTGTCAGTTATATCCTGTTGCAAAATAGGGTTTCCGCTAAAATGAGGATAGATGCATGGAAGATATTTTAATCCACATGACTCACATTACAGTTTTCACTTGCACATACATTTTTTCAGTGTACTCATATAGTACCTATCGTGGACGGCCTCCCTGGTCCTGAGTGATTTATCACTTGTTTCGTGACGGGGGGAATAGCATGATGGCCATTTGTCAGTGGATGGGCTGAATCAGCGATTTGAGGCATACCATTTGCATGAGAGGCTGTTGTCCATAGAAAAAGCACATAGTCATACTGTCAGTTTAGCTCTTCACAAAAATATCTGCTAGCTTGAATTTGTGGGAATCACTATAAGACACAAATGTAATGATAACAATGACATTATAATTAAATAAACTGAAAAAAAAATTATACTGATATACCACTGTAATTATAAACACAACAATTAAAATATGTAAGTATTTGTGTGTTAAGCATAAAGGAAAAGAACATTACTGACTATTTCTGCGTGTGTCACCCGTGTAGCTGCCAGGTGTATGCGACGGGTGCATTAATGGCAAGTTTGGTGACTGTTCATCTGAAGTCGCATGACCCACTGAGAGACTGGGACCTATTTGTCTTATCCTGCCATCTGAAATGCAGCATACATATTGGAATAAATACATTAGTGTGTGTATGCGTGAAAAAACATTTTTATATAAACTGCTACTGATTCAATGTCCTTACCGTGTCCCCTCCAACAGATGGGAGCTCCTTTAACCAGCACACCTTGGTTGTTTCGGTACAGATGGTACTTCAAGTGCTTCTGTTTCTTAGGCTGGGTGCTGAGTTTCAGGTTAATGTGGTTGGCAAAATCTGTGAAGTAGCGGAACCCCTTTTCACCACAGCCCATGCAATTCCCAGAGAAGCCTGCAGGGTGGCACACACACAAAACAAGGATGATGATGGCTCTCTAACTACCTTTATGGATTTGCTGTGTAAGCCTCCTGCCTCACCCAGCAGAGCGTTGTGACCTCGTTCATCCGGCAGGAAGCGATGGTCAACGGCACACACTAGCAGGCTGTCAGGGAGGGAGGGGGACTTAAGCCCAACCAGCATGAACCCAGGCGGAACATCCAAGGTCTCTGATGCCAGTGATGACAGACGCAAATCCCTGCCTGCCTGACAGAAACCTGCAGGGAAAGAGAATTTTTGAGATGCCATTATGCAGTTGAATTTCAGAAACAGAAGCTTTGCAAAACACCACCTTTTAGTCAATTTGCTACATTTGCTACTTTTGTGTACAAAAGTGTGCACAAACCGTCTGTGGTACAGCAGCCGTCTGGTGGGGGTTTCATCTGATAGAGTATTGGAGGACTGTTAGTTTCTGAGCCCTCTTCATCATCCTCATCATCATTGTCTGTGCGGCCTGTTAATAGACGTATAGAGGAAAAAGGCCAGTGCATAATGATGTATAATGACAGCTTTTTTGAAACTTTAGCATAAAAAATTATGTGAACACCACTACGAATTGATACGCTTAGCAGTGACTGCTGCAGGCAAATGTGACAATAAGAGCAATGTACGAGTGAAAACAATACAACATTTCACTCGTAAAGACATGATAGAAGCTACAATGAAAATAAAAAGCCAAAGGGTTGCTGCAGAATTAGGTTTGTCACTATTACCCTCCCTGTACATTTCCTTAGTGATGATCAAAATTACTGTGTGAAATACGTTTGCGCTGCAGCAAAAACTAATTTCCATGACAAAAGCTAGCATAACATGGTTAATTCCGTAAAGTGATCAATTGTTTTTCCCAACCCGGTTCCAAAATATTGTTATACTGTTGTCAACGCTTGAAGGTACCTTTTCATGGTATTTATGAATTTCTATCATATGCTGTGTGATGCAATTACCAGCTTTGTCATTCTCAAGGACTTCTAAGCATTTATATTCATTTGTGGGGAATGGATTTACCATTGTGCGCAAGTGGCTGTTCTGCCTCCAGGTAGAGCTGGGAGAAGACGGGTCGCGGCACTACAATGTTGGACCTCAGCGATGCTTCAATGGAGTTGTGAAGGACCTCCTCAAAGCGCGTGGTCCGCAGCTGGCCCGCATAGGAGTTCCCCATTGGTGTTCTGGTAAAAAAAAAAGACAAAAAACAGAGTAAACCTTCTGTTGGACACGCAATAAATATTTGTACGTCTTTGTTTGCAGTACGAATTGACCAGTTTTACGAGTGCTCACATTCGCCTACAAGTTCAGTTTATAGTGAACATGGTGACAAAACTCTTTGGACACATCAGTATGGAATTCATCAATCAGGGCTGATCCAACTACTGTATGACTTAATGGTTTGCTTCCACCTGAAATGAACATGGTAAATGATCAACCGCTAACCTGTTACCATATACTACACATCATTGTGGTACAAATTAACTAACATTCCAAATTTCTTTCCATAACGTCGACATACAGTATATCATATTTCCTAAAACAGTGTGTTCACTAGAAGGAATAAATGTATAAACCTCAAATAGATGCTTCCTTTTTCCTTGTAATTACCTTTACTACAGTACAGTATGTATGAATGACACCATATGTTGTGGTAGATGTCTTTACCTCAAAACACTCTCCCCCTGCAGAGCAGACGTGGCATCTGTAAAGCTCAAGTTTACAGCGGAATTTGAAGAGAAAGTCTGACTAAGCATTTCAACGCTGACCTGTCCCATACAGTAGACACAAAGTAATGATTGAGAACACAAAAAACATGAAGTTATTATAATGCATATGAATCAAAAATCTTTTGCATAGAAATGTTGTGCTTGCCAGCATTTTACTCATTCTATTATCTCAACTTGCGGCACAATAAAAGACTTAAGACTGCAGCAAAATACACAATATAAAGGTTTTCCAAAACATTTTAAAGCAAAGAAGACAATCCATCCCAGTATTACTGATTCATCCAATCTGGACTATAATGGAAAATGTGGTGTAAAAATACATTAACGTTCTGCTGTCTTTATAAACAGATGACAAGGCTCAAACTTTGATATCCAAAGGCACATCTTCGCATACACACAACAGCAGTAACTAATGGAGGCATCTGTCCAGACGGCATGCCATAAAATCAGCTGCACTGACAGAGTAAGGACACCCTGACCTAGACGCTACTCCCTCTTTGTTTTTCTCTCTCCCTGCATGTCACTCTGGTTGACTACAGCCTCAGTGAAGAAAACACTCTTTCAAAATGTTGACTGTTAAACTGACAGTGTATAGTCACTCATTGCTTTGCTGTATTGGAATATAGTTGCAGAAAATACTAAAATATAATATCAATTTGGACACACTCTAGATCTCTGACTGTTTACGTTGATTGCTTATTTCTGATGTATATACAGTATGTCTTCTTTTATCACATTCTTCTTCTCTTAACACACACTGTTGAGGCTGCTCCTTTTGCAAAAAGTGGTCCGAAACGAGCGACAAAAAGACAAGGAAAAAAAACAAATGTGAGGTACACTGAGGTCTCACGTCATGCACAAACTTACAGACGTTGGCGGTTTAAACTCCAAGGTTTTGTGCAACCTTGTGCAGGATTTTCCCCTAAAAGTTGATAGGCTGAACTGTATGACCTCAAACCTGGAGGCCCTGTATTTTAATAAATAGTGACAGGCAAAATAATAGATTAGTCAATCGTCAAGAATACAATTACTACTTGGCTACAACCAGCACAGGCGCTGTTGATTCAGTCTTAACCAGAAAAGCACTCGAAGAGCCCAGACCTACACCAAGCACTATACATGCTATTGTTAGCATGCTAACACCTAGCATGATATTGCTAAGTGTTTATATATGTGTCTACCTATGAAAACGGTGAGCTAGCAATGCTAAGATGCTAATGTTAGCATGCTAACACCTAGCATAATAATGGTACGTGTTTATATACGTGTCTAGCTATGAAAATGGCTAAAAATGCTACTATGCTAATGTTAGCATGCTAGCAATAATAACATTTGCTAATGTTATCGTGATAACATGTAGCATAATAGTGCTAATTCTTTACATATGTGTCTAGCTATGAAAATGGCTAAAAATGATACTATGCTAATGTTACCATGCTAGCAATGCTAATGTGCAAACGTTAGCATGCTAACACGTAGTATGATAGCGCAATGTACCGGGAAGGCTAAATGTCCCGAATGAGTTGAGAATTTTGACTTTGGAACGGTCTGAATGTGTTGAGAAATAGAAGTAGTTAGAACTCTTTAGATCAAAGGCATTTTTTTTTTGCATTCTGAAAAATGGGAATGTCAAGAAAAGTGGGAATTCTTGGTATGCGGAAATTGACATTAATTAGTTGAATACTTTGATTTTGGAAAGGTGTGAATCAGTTGAGAAATGTGGAAGCAGCTAGAACTCTTTAGATCAAAGGCATTTTGCGTTCCGGAACAAAAAATGTGGGAATTATTGAACTATGGCTAATAGCATGAATGTCCAGACTTTGTTGAATGAGTTGATGTTGGAATTAGGTGAATCAGTTGAGAAATGTGGAAATAGTAGTAGGTAATAGCAGTTTTATGGAAAAGTGTGAATTTTGGGGAAAAAATTCAGCATAAATAGGTAGCCTGAATGTCCTGAAAGTGTTGAACAGTTTGATGTTGGAATGGTTTGAATTGGTTGAGAAGTGTGGCAGTCGTAGCAGATAATTAGTTTTAGGGAAAAGTGTGAATTTAGGGAAAATTTTGAATTTTGGATCACCCCCAAAATTTTATCAGTTCATCCATATCCCATTTCCGACAATTCTTGAAAATTTCATCCAAATCCATTCAGACAGATAAACGCTGGCAAAAACATAAGGTAATTAGTTTACAGTGTAAACAATGGCGGAGCTATGGCCAGGGGTGGCCCCGACCACCCTTGGTCGCTCTCCGGCCACCCTAGTGGCCACCCCCACAGCTGAGGGACAATTTTGACAAACGTGGCTCTGTGGTGCAGAACATTAGTTCAACCTAACCGCCGTTTCTGCTTGGACGCATTTCACTACAGCACACAACTTTCCGTGTTGAGGAGCTGTCTTGCGTGAACTACGAGCGGTCGGTAAGTTTTCCATGATTGCTTTGGTCGGTTCCAGTCAAGTTTTCTCAGTGTGTTGACTTTGGCTTAAATTCTGAAGCGTGATTCAGCACATAAATCTGTTAATATGTAATATGTAATGTAATATGCATGTAAAGGCTAGAGTTAAAACAGAAGTGCCGATCGACATCCACTTCCGTATTATGCCCTGCGCAGGTTTGGCCGCCATGATGCGGAGCAAAATCCAGAAACTATACATCGAAAACATGTCCTCGGCACACTGCTCAGCTATTAACTGCTCTAATAGACGTTCCAAAAGCAGTGGCGGAGGTACGGGTTGGCCAACCCTAGTCACTCTCTGGCCACCCCACTTGCCATCTAGACAATTCAGGTGTCAACTTATTGGCACCCCTATGTGAGTCATGGTCTAACCTTGGCCACCCCAATGAAAAACGTCTGGCTCTGCCACTGTGTGTAAAGAAGAACAACATGATCTCAGCTACGAGAAGATGAGCTACATCCAAACAGACTTCCTCCAGACAACATTATTCTCAACAGTATATATCAATATCATTTATTTTCCCAATTACTCGATCAAGTGCATTTAGTTAAATGTCCATTATAAACACAGAAATAAAACTATGACTATACAGTCTTCCCTTTTGCGGTTCCAATTTCGCGGCTTCACTCAATCATGGTTTTTCAAAATATATTAATAAATAAATTATGCTGTTTCCTGGTTGAATACCGCCTATTATTAGTGAAAAAATATACATATTGAAGGAAATTTTACCACTTTTTTGGCTAAATTAAGCATTTTCAAGTGTAAAAATTGCTAAATGAACTAAAATACAAATATGAGGCATTCAGAAGACTCATTCACAGACGTTGTGAATGATATGTAGTGTCCCTTTTTCTTTGTAAACATCCAATGTCACAAAATGAACACCTGCAGCTTATAGACAAGTGTGGCCTATGTAGGTACACATTTTTTTTTCTCTTTAAATTTGGTGGGTGCCGCTTCTATTCAGATGCGCTTCATAGTCCGGAATTTACGGAATATTGCAACAATTGCAACAATAATCCCTAAAAATATTGGATACTGTTGCGGCTGTAACCCATGCCAAGCTAAAACTCAACTCTGAACCCCCGATGTCTTGTCCTGTCCGCCTGCCACTCAGGGAACACTCATGGAACACATTTATAGCAACACACAAGTGTTTATTTATGTCTTAAATGGCTTATTTATTGTTATTATGTCCACTATATTGGGTAATATGAATACAAAGGTGAGTATAGGGGTGTTAGTTCATGTCAAGAACCCTAATAGTAATACCTAATAGTGTTAAGAAACCTATTTAGAAGGTTGTAAACAGGTCTTCTATGCTCTAACTACAAAAATATTCTATGTATAAATAAGGGATCCTATTTTGCTGAAATTCACTTATCACGGTCAGGTCTGGAACCAATTAACTGTGACAAAGGAGGGACTACTGTAAATTCAATATTCGGTTTATGTAATTCCAATGTAATGTCACTCACTCTGTTTTATATTCTTCCCCTGAAATGCTATTTTGGAGACACACACTTTGACAGCCACTCTGCTTCCACACTTGCATACGTAAGGACACAACACGGACCTTCATTGCCTCGCACTGCTTTGTATGGGTACAGAAGAAGGAGGCAGGCCCGTCATAACATGGCCAGCGAGGAAGGGAGAGGAAGTAATCACACCTTCTAGCTAAGAGCAGACTGACGTTTACAACCTCGGGGAGCGGAGGGAGACACCAGATGAAAGCGAGGGGAGATGTCCTCCTGACTACAAACTGAGACCTTTTAGTCAATCAACATAACAATCACAACAACAAAGTGTCAGAGTAACGACACTTAGATATTAAATTTTGTTGTCACCAGATTTGTTTTTGAGCAGCTACTTGGTGCATAATTAAACGTTGTAGTAAGTGTTTTTAGTTGCTTTTTGGGGAAATAAGACATCGTGAAGGTTCAATCTTTTACAGAACCTTTGTTGATCTTTTCTATTTGCATCTCCCCCCGTCCATCCATACTGCATGATGTGGAAGTGGGAGATCCTTTCATCCCTAAGCCCCCCTACTCTCCCCTTTCCCATCTCTTCTCTTTCTGTGTCTCTCTTTCACCCTGGGGAGAGAGACACTATTGTGGTGTTTTATGACCCCTTGGTCCTGCCTTCCCACCACCACCAACACCACATTCTAAACACACAAATACAAAACCTGTAGTTAGGAACCCTTTAAACTCTTGAGCCCCTATAAGGATGTCACAGACACAGGCTACTTAGCATTTTTTTTTAGCTCTCAAGAAACAGTTGACTCAGGAACATATATCGCACAAAACATTTGCAACAATTAAGGGGAAGTTATATTTTTCTCACAATTAATGACAAAATAAAAGCTGTCTAGCTAATATAGCCAAACCTTTATGGAGAGAGTTACACAGGGTCGCAGATCAGTCTAGATTGCGATGTTTAAGCAAGACTTTGATGCAGCCTTTACTTCTAATACATACACACGCACGCACACATGCACACGCAAACACACATTAGTGCACACCCACACAGACCCATGGGATTGAGCTCAGTGGACACAAAGGGCTTGTCTTGGAGAGGGGTGAAAGGTCATCCTGAGAGAGGTCAGATAAGATCCCCAGGCTCTTTCTCTAGCCAGGTCCGCATACCAGCCGCGGACACACACACACACACACAACATCCCCGCCGCTATTCTTTCCTTCTTTGCAGTGTGAAAAGCTAGATTGCAGCGTCCGTACATCCTCCACCCCAGCACCTTGGAGAGCAGATCATGTTACACACAGCAATGCAGACACACACAAACACATGTTGTGTATTAATTTAATGTGTGTGCATGCGTCACCTGCTCAGTGTAGCGTCACACAGCAGAGGCAAGAGAATGGCAGCTTTGCAGTTGCTACACGAGCGCTGACCCGCGGTCAAACACATGCAAAGACATGTCACACACACACAAGTGGAGCTTTGCATGTGCCCGGTGATGACCTCTGACCCCACAAGAAACGCGCTCATTCACAGTTTGCTCAACAGACATCGGATCGATGGCCGCGGACAGCCAACTGGCCCATTGATGGACTCGACACCCCCCTACGCACACAGCGGGCTGCACAATTAAACAATCACAATATGATGTCAATAACACAGACACAAACTTCAAGTCATCTATCATATCAACGTTTTCAGTAAAGTAAAACAATGCAGGCAAACAATTGTTTACATGCAGTCATCTTAAAGTTAAAGTGACACCTTGATGAGACTAAAACAGCTCAGCCTGTTGCTTTGCTATCATACCCCCACATCCTTGAGATGTTTATTTTTTGCTCTCCTTTTCTTGTATAAATCCCAGGGAACATGTCTAGTCTACAATCCAGATAATCTGGATGTGCCTCGACACATGCAGTACGTTCCCTGTCATCATGACTCACAACATGCAAGGTTTTTTTTATGTGTTAGTACATGAACGCACTGTGAGTTTACACACAGAGCCTAATAAAAACAAATCTCTGCACTGTTCATAGCCGCTACAAAACGTTCAGTACACAATAAGATGTTCTCAGAGGAATACAATAACATAATACACATCCCTCACAGGATTAATGAAGTCTATCTATCTATCTATCTATCTATCTATCTATCTATCTATCTATCTATCTATCTATCTATCTATCTATGACAGAATGTCGGTTTTTTCAACATGTTTTTTAAAGGCCGCTTGAATGTATAAAAAGTAAACAGGAAGTGTCCATGTTTTGGAAAAAAGGCAATATGTAAGACTAAATAAATCTATACTGTTTATTTGTAACGTTTTAAGGAGACTGCAAACGCCAAAGAACAATGAAAAATATTCAATTCACGAATATTAATATTAGTTTTGTTTAGTTTAAAGGCCCACAGTATTGATTATTTCCAGTCTGCGCGAGACTCAGCATCATCAGCCTCGTCGCCATTGAGCTAAATATGTTCCACCTGAACAAATTACAATCATAAAACCAAAATATTTGAATAAAAACACTCACCTTTGCGACCCAGGAGGAAAAAGGTACATATAAATCGCGAAGAAAAGTCGTTTATTCAGCCGGCTGTCTCCATCTCACCCGCCACAGACCAAGTGAGGGTCGCGCGTGTCATCACTTTTGGTTTGATCTCTGCGAGAGGACAAGACCTCCCCTCCTCCTTTGTCAGCCATGATGGTACGGTCCAACACGCTACAAGTCAAAACACAGTTAGTTACACATGCATCATCTTTATTCTTCTTTTAAAAAACGATATTTTGTATCAATAATTGAACTGGACTAAAATCAGTACATGTGGCTCGGAATGAAGGAAAAGCTGCTTTATTTAGCTATACTGTATTACTATTTTATAGCACTGTTGTCAAGTAGTAAGAATGTAGATGCATTAGTACTTAGATTGTGCTTTATTTATTAATTCACCATTATTACTGTTGTTGTTTTCAAACAATGTTTCGATATTTCTAGCCTAAATAAGTATCACTTGATCTATTTAAGCGCACGGCAGAAGCTTGAATTTATAGATATATGTCGCCCTCTACTGGACACAAAAGAGACAGCAGAATAGTTTTCACTATGAAGTCGTTGACTGGAACACTTGTACTGTAAAAGGGACATTTTTAAAAAATTGTATCAATTAAATGCAATACAAGACTGCAGCAATAAAGCAAGGATGCTGCTTTGATCGTCCTTCTTGCTTCAAGAGGGAACAAAACGCATATACTATTCAGGACAAGAGCTCCATACACTGGCAAATAATGCGAATAATTTTAGAAAGGGCATAATTTTTCATTTAAAAAGGGCATACCGTCAGTCTCTGGCCTTGGGATAAAATACAAATAAAGTAATGATGGACATTATTAAAAAAACAGGCTAGTTTTATGAATAAAATGTTTAACCTACTGGATATATTTGCAAATACTCAAACCAAATGATAAATAAGACATCAGATTAACCTACAATGATAATCAAGGTGATCTCCAGTTCCACAGTGATCCTCCCTCCAAATTAAAGTTTATGTTTTGTAGCAGTAGGACCTCATACTTCATCCTCTCCACTGACCCAACTGGGCAGTACCAATTTGTGTGCTGGCGTAGCCTTGCCACGGCAACACAGCATCCCCTGATGGGAGAACAGGTGTTGGACAGGGTCCAGTGGAGCAGAGCCGAGTGGACTGTCATCATATATCACAGAAACTGGACTGCTCTGGCCTGAGTGAGGTCAACAACCTTCTCAATTGACTGAACAAAGGCTTGCTGGATTGGTCACCATTATTCACATTGTATTATAGCCCTGGTTATTGTGAATTATGCAAATACTGTAAATAGAGATATGCAATACAGTTTCTTAAGATAGCAATATGTTGAAAGTGAATTATGAGCCTTTAAAGGTGCACAGCAAGAACTCGTGAGACCGCAGTTCAGCGAGCAAATTTCAAATGTCGAATTTCCTTGAAGTAATATTTTTGCAGCTGGAGCATAGAAAAACCTCTTTACTATGACAGAGTATTACGGCCACAATGGAAATAAAAAAAATAATCGGAGATTTCAAGAATAAAGTAAATAAATTTACGAGAAAACAATACAAATTTACGAGAATAAAGTCGTAAATTTATGAGAAAACAAAGTCATAATATTAAGTCGTAAAATTTGGTGTCATACGTGTCAGAGGGAAAATTGAGCATGGCTCTTCAGGAAGGAAGGAAACTTCCCTCTTGCTTCAAGCAAGCTTTTATTTATAACGTGGCATCTTAACGGAGCAGTTGAGCACAAACAGATTAGCATGTCTAGCCTCCTTACCCCACCCCCCTCCACATGCCCAAGGCCAAAGATCACATAAATCCCCCCTTCTCATAGCTGTCTCAGGCAATGCCTGTAAAATAAATTTATGAGTTTTTTTGTCATATATGTACAACTGTATTCTCGTAATAATACGAGCTTTTTTGACAATGAAGTAGTTAATTTACGACTTTATTCTCGAAATCTCAGTTCATTTGAATACTACGTCATAACAGGCATTGCCTGAGACAGCTATGAAAAGGGAGGGCTTATGTGACCCTTGGCCTTGGGCATAGGTAATATGCGACTTTTTCTTGTAAATTTACGACTTTTTTCTCACATAAATTTACGACTTTATTCTCATAAATGTACGCCTTTATTGTCTAAATCTCAGATTATAATTTTTTTGTTTTTTTTGGCCCTAATACCCTGTCGTAGTTTACGACCTTCCAAATCTGTTTTTTTTTTTTTTTCCACATAACACTGGTCTACACCAAAAATGCTTTGGAAGTGAAAGTAGTCATTCTTGGCTAATTTTGGGTCACCTAGTATGAAACCGATGTTTAAAAATGCTCATTAGCTCTTGTTTTAAAGATACACCACCTCTGTGGTATACCATATGCCCACAATTGGCAATGAAGGTCGGCCATATCATGTTGAATACAGAACCTATATTCACTTCACAAAAGTGCCTAGTTGAGGCTTCATAATCTTGTGATTGTATGTACATAAAGTGTATGGAGACATATCACATTGTGTATTACTTCCTATACTGTCACGGGACGAGGAGCTGTCGAGTGCTTGACCCCCAGTATGCAGAGACAGGCTTGGTGGTGGAAAATACAAATACTTTAATCAAGTAGGTGCAAGATAAATGGAAAGTGGCAGAGGTGAAAAAGGCTCTGTGACGCTGAGCTTTTAAACCCCACTAATTACAACTGCGGCCCGCTGCGCACAATACCAACGGGGTGAAGCGGCTGCAGCTTCCCCCCAGCAGGAAGTGCAGCACACTAAAATAAGAGCGCAGGACAGGAAGTGGTCGCTCCTGTCCTGCAGAACATGACATATATGTTACTATGTAATAAAGAACCTCGCATATCTTTAAAATTGTTGCTTTTTTGACCATTTTTTGATGGTCATATTCTTTTTCAGCAGACCAAAATTGACCAAGGGTGATATGTTTTATATCAGAAGCAGACATTTTTTGAAAATTTGCAGATTTGTAGCGTTATTAGAGCCCTCTAGACCTGAAATAACACCCTTTATAATCGCTTGTATTACCCAATCCAGTAGACATAATAAGAGTAAAGTAGCCATTTAAGATGTAAATAAGACCCGTGCTCGTGTGTGTTGCTACAAATGCATCTTTGAATGCGGCTTATGAATGCCTTCTATTTGTATTGTAGTTCATTTAGATATTCTTTATGCTTGAAAATGCTTCATTTAGGAAAAAATACATAACATTTCCTTAAATCTGCATATGTTTTGCTAATAATGTGCCGTATTGCTGAATCTATTCTTCATCCATTTTTTTCTAAACGCTTGCTTCCCATGAACCATTTCGGTGTCCTGACTCTGGCCTTGTGAATGTGGTTTATTCGGTTTTGGAGAACAGTTTTCAAGTCCCTTTATATCTGGTTTTACAGCCAAAATGACACCAGGTATGATGATTTGCTAAGTCGCCGTGGAGCCATATTGGCCAAGGCGAGGCTTGTAGTTCTGTTAATGGCTCGAATATAATTTTTATGTGGCGTTGCTATAGCCACAGTGCTTAACTTGGGATGTTAAAACAGTCAGGAGCATTCATTTTAGTCTAAATGCTTAAATTTGTTTAAGGACACAGATGATGCTGAATGTAAAATGTGGTTGCTGCTTTATGTACGGTATAATGATGGCCCAGGTTGTTTGACTGAGAGTAATGGTGGTTTCAAAGCCTGTCGCTATCTTACACTAAACACAATGGACTCGCACTTGTCTACACGCACACACACACACACACACACATATATATTATATACAGTACATCCCTATTCAAAGTCATTACTGCCATTTGAAAAAAGAAGCCTCATTTAAGGGAAGCGATCATTTTTTAAAAATCATTTTATTACCAAAAGAGTATTTAACAAGTGGGTAATGAAACGCCAAAGGCAGGTTAGTTCAGTTTCACCTTCATAGAGGGAAGCCATGTATCACATGTTGCCCCCGAGGCATGATGGCACGCGAATGTCATCCTCCATTATCCAGCACACCTGAAGTGTGGCGTGGTGCGCGTGGCAGGCGGGCGTTTCGCTTTGCAAGGCGAAGCTGACGGGGAAAATTAGAGGGAATTCAATTAATGAATGTTTTTTACGCACCAGGGAGAGGGCACAGATGCACACACACACACAGACACACACACACACACACACACACACACTCACATGCCCATGCATGCATGCGCATGCATACGCACGCACACACACACACACAGTAAAATGTGAAGCGCATTTGAACAAGAGCTACACACAAGCTTCTGATACGGCATGGGTGCAGGAGGAAGCTATTAGGGCTTTTTTTTAATCATATGTATTCTACAGTATATTTAAGATAGGGCAGTGATGTCTGATCAGTAATGTTGTAATACGAATACAAATACAGCGTTCCCTCGCTCTTCGCAGTTTCACAGAATTTTTTTTTATCACAGGTATGAACGCAGTTACAGGCGGAGTCTGGCCCTTTAAGAAGTATTGAATTGTGGGAAGTTGAGTGTCTTTCTTCCCTCACCGTCTGTCTGCACCACCCATTGTTTTCCGCGTCCTGATTGGCTGTAGACCATTGTCAATCAATCTCCTTCTGCTGCCCTACGTGTCTCCTGTGTCATCGCTAGCTTGCTTTCTTGCTAACTTGTAAATTAATCTTCGGTTCGAAGGACTGCAGCAATATGTTTTAACAAGGATACAAAATTCTACAGAACAGCGAACGGCGCCAGGGCGAAAAGGCACGGTCACAGGAGAAAAAATACGCGTGAGTGACTTAATAATTTCTTGTGTTCTATGTGTAGGTTGATCATTAAAATTCAAACGAGGGTTTGAACTTCTTTGAGAGTGTTTAAACAAGAGAGATAAATGTGATCAAATGTTAATGCCTGTCTGAGAAAAGTGTATAAGGTGTATGGGGAGTGAGGGGGTTTTACAGCCTGAAAACATATATAATAATTGTAAAAAAATGAAGTTGTCTGCTTCGCGGATTTCACTTATTTTTGCTATTTTTGGAAACTATCCCCCGTGACACACAGGGAACACTGCTCACATAATCTACACATACCGGTAATCTAAATACATCAGTGGTTCCCCAACCAGGATATATATAAATGTATGTATTTTTATGTTCTGTTTGGGTTTACATAATTAAATCTTTAAATACAAAGCTTTGTGTTATTATTGGTTGTGGGCATCAACATTTCAGCCTTTTCTCATTGTGCCTTTTGCTCTACTTTTAAAATTGTTACTATTTTTTTTATTGTATTTTGTTGATGCAATGACAAATGAGCCACAGGCCATTGATGGCCACCAAGGCACATTACCCCCATCCCTACTTTTGTGGATCTTTGTCAGGGTCGGGCTTGTGGCGTTGGCTTTATGAGAAAATTACAAGTCAGCTTGTTGGCTCAGTGTCGTGGCCAAGCGATAATGGTTGAGGAGAGAGAGACTGGCCAATGCGTTCCAGTAGTAACAACCGCAGCTCAAAGATTTTTTTTGGAGGTGCACATTTATGGAGTTATATTTGTGCCTTAATTTTGAGGTAGCAAAGGCAGATGTTGAGCCATATTAAGTGCAATAACTACTGTTGTGGTCTCAGGCACATCACTGAGCTCTGTCTCTCTCTCTCTCTCTTTTTCTCTTTCGCTTGTTGCTGAATGGTTGTTGTTAAGGGGCGAGGCGAGCCGGTGTATGTGCGCTGGTACCTCCGGCTGGGTTTTGGGGACTGGGTTCCTGGCTGGAGCTTGCAGGTGGTGTGCCTGGAGGGCGGTGAGGCGTACGGGCGTGTTTAGTGGTGAAAATGCATGCATGTTGGTCATTCTCCAGGAGGGGAAGGCACTGATGTAATAATACATTTTTTCCTAATATTCTCGCCATCGACTGGCAAAGTCCCAAAGATCGACGGGTTGGTGACCCTTGCTCTAGACCCATCTTATGAAGCACTGATGTCAAACTCAAGGCCCGGGGGCCCGATGTGCCCTTCTTCATCATTTTATGTGGCTCGCGAAAGCCTGGGAATAATGTGTGTTAGTGGTGCACTTCACTTTTTCCTTCCAAATGTATTTGTTTTTTTAATTTTGACAGCAAAAATGTACTGCATGCAGTTCTTCTAAACCTTAATATTGCTGTATCTGATCATGCAACAAGATATTCCACGCATTTTTTGTTTTGTTATCAAAAGCAAATACTTTTCACCATGACATTCTCATTTCACTTCTCATGTCAAAGCAAGTTATCCATAAATTTGTTTGTAAAAATCTAATTATCAAATGCACGGGCAATTGTGTAATAATATCATGAGGTTATATTCATATATAATGACAGTTACAAGTGGCCCTCTGAGGGCAGCCATAACTGTAATGTGGCCCTCAATGAAAACCAGTTCACCTTATATTATTTCCGATGGAAAAATCTGTTTTGAAAAATAAAAAAGTTGCAGGTTTTGGCCTAACAGCACCAAAGTTTCTCTAGCCATATATAGCAGTGTTAGATAGTTGGATGTCCTGCTCTTTGCGTCTCCCTTGAAGGGATTTTGTCGCTGACTCTTTGCTTTCTCACCGAGGGTCAATTAGGGAGAAAATGATGGGGACACTTCCAGTCTGTTGCCATAAAAAGGACCATAGCGGACTACCTGGCTGCCAATTGCTTGCTTGCATTGCATATAATATCCCATTAAACTGCCCTGCTGTCTGAGTGCAGGTGTGTGTAAGGAGAGAGAGAGAGACAGACAGACAGAGAGAGAGCGAGAGAGAGAGAGAGAGAGAGAGAGAGAGAGAGAGTGCGAGTGGTGACAATGGGAGGGAGGTACGTCGTGCTGGATATAGGCACTAGAAAATGAACACATGGCAGAATATTATTCACCAAAAAGCAATTGCCATGTTGTTAAGGGAAGAGAAATACAGTACACATTAACTCAAACAATTTCTTTGATGCGCAGGATTAATGTATGGTTGATAACAAAAAAATACTCAATTTTTAATAACAAGCTTCTGTGGTACTTACAGAGTGACTGGCCCACAAAGTTAATTGAAAAGTGTCCTGGCGCTCATTTGCATAAAAAACACATTTGAAAGGTGAAAAATGATAAATAAATAGATGGCCACCTGTGAAATATGGCTTTTGGCCTGCTGGTCATTTATAACTTTGCCTTTAATTACGTGACAGGCTGGGCTTGTGTTGCTGTAATGAGAGGCTGGAGTGATGGAGAGGAGACACCAGGCTGCAGGTCATTGTGTGCATGGACACACATACTGCAATACTACCACTACTGTATATGTTATCATATTAATTACTACAGTAATTCATTACTTCTTTCTTATTGTTCTGCAGAGGACCAATGCAGTCTAGTATCAAAGAGACAGGACACAAGAGAGACAGTTCAACAAAAGACTATCAGGGGATATATGACACTTCCCCCCCCCACCTGCTCCTATCTTATGTATAAAGAAAACAGCTTGTGATGCCCTGCAGGTACAGTGTGGCGCTTCCTACACTTGTTTCTCTCTCCCTAACCTCGTCTCCTTGTTTAACCCTCCACAGAGGAGGAAGCAAGGGATGGAGTAGAAGGAGGCCATATTTCACCATTGCAGCCTAAGAAATATTGCAAGGTAGACAAGCAAGCGGGGGCTAATCCCTGGGATGAAATTAGCAAAGCGAGGGGGTTACAGAGGGATGATAGAGGGAGGGGGTGGGGTCAGGGTCTGTTGCTGAGCCCTGCTAGAGGCAACTCGACCGTGGGGATAATTACAAGATGCTCCTGGGATCCGTCTGTCTGTCTTTTTGTCTGTCTCTCGCTCTCTCTCACTGGATCCGACTTCATTTTTTTTGATGGCTCAATTTTCACTCTGTGCGTGTGTGCGTGTGTGTGTGTGTGTGTGTGTGTTGTCCTTCCTTTTTGTGTCTCCTGTGCTTCACTTACATAGTAAAAGCTATTAAAACTGAAATTGTTCCGGGGCAGTGAGCTGACAGGAGAAGAGAAATGACACACTCCACTTTATAATAATAATGTGTGTGCGTGTGCGTGTGTGTGTGTCTATGACCCACAGGTATGCCACACTTGTACTGTCGTTCCTGCATAGCAGTATTAAAAGTCCTGCCTAAAAAAATACATATTGGCTCCTATTTATACAAATAATAGGGTAATTCTATAAAAAAGTACTATACAGTCTTATATCAATACTTGAATTACTTTTTTCCACACCAGTTGCTGTATCAATACAGCAATATAAGACTATGATACTGTTGCTGTCCTGTGTCCAAATATATGCCGTGGCCCACTTTATTATTTTTTTTAGGTATGTGACTCTCTTGGCACACATTAATAATCGCTTTAATGTCATTTTTAATCGCTAACTTGAGAGTTTCTGTATGCAAGTTGCCTTTTTTTTAAACATTTTTTTTAAATCTGTTTTTATGCGTTGGGCTTCGTGTGCTTGAGTTGTTTGGGGTGGAAAAACAATGGTCAGTCACACACTGAAGTGGACATTGATTGGCTGCCATTGTATTTGGACTTATTTAGTATCAGCTGATAGGCTCCCATGGTAGTTGGGAGGGAAAGGTTAGGAGCGGTGAGTAGCGGAGAGTAGCGGAGAGGACATGTGAAAATGCACTGAATGGGAAATTTACATTTCAAAAACACCCCAATGGCACCATTGATAGAGGTAGAGTGATATGTATTCTTTGTAAGGAGTTTGCTTACCACTGAAGAAGCTCAAGCTTAGCCTGCCACATCATCACAAAGCAATTTTCAGCAATACAATAATGTAATAACAATAATGTAACGAAATGAGATCAGTTAATTATAGATCATAATTAAGAGTTAATTATGATTAATTACAGCTCATAATTAATTTATCTCTTTTGACAGCACTAAGTACAATACAGTCATCCCTCCTTTATTGAGGTTAATTGGTTCCACACCTGATCGCGATAAGGGAATTTCCGCAAAGTTGGATTCAATATTAATAAATGGAACATTTTTGTAGTTAGAGCATAGAAAACATGTTTATGACCTTCTAAAAACTGGTTCTATCTGTGTTAGACCCCTGTAGACATGAAATAACACCCCATAGTAGCCTTTATGCTCGTATTTGTCACGATTTGGTGGAGCTGTCGAAAGCTTGACCCCCAGTATGCAGAGACAGAGGCAGTAGCGTGCAAATAAAAGCAGGTGCAGGTGTTCACAGTTGTGCAGGAACAAACAATGTAAGGCGACAGAAGAAAAAGGCTCTGTGAAAACATAAACAGTAGGCTTGGCAGTAGCAACAGGTAAGGAGACCGTTTAAGTGACAGCACAGGCGAAGAAAGCAGAGTCAATGAACCAGCGGCGTCCCACGCTGGGCTTATAAACTCAACTAATTGTAACTGCCAACAGCCGCACACAATTCCACTGAGGTAAAGCGACTGCGTCTTACCCCCAGCAGGGAGTGCAGCATTCCAAAATGAGAGCGCAGGACAGGAAGTCTTAATTCCTGTCTTGCGGAACATGACAGTATTACCTAATACTGTAGACATGACAAGCCATAATAAACAAAATAAGCCATGTTAGCATTGGGAAAGTTTCTTGTTGTTGTAGTATCTGGAACATAATGTGGGTTGATCGCATTGCATCGACGTCATCTTCACTATGGCATATCTTTGTTAACACCACATTGGACAACTGTAATGCGCAGGCTACAGGATCACTGCAGGGACATGAGCCCCCGCTTTAAGCATAACAAACTACCGAGCTAACGAATTAGCTTCCAGTTATTTTAAACTTAAGAAAGGGTTTGAAACTGAGTAGGGAAGAAGGACAAAGGAGAAAACCAAAAGTACCAATTCCACACGGAATGGGAGGAGAACTTTTTTTCACTCTGTATCCATGGCTGACTCCGTAGTGCAAGTTGAGGTAACGTAATCTGATGTCTCATCACTGTAACATGTCTGATGCCTAGTGACCAGAATACTACATAAAACTGATGGCCATAGTCAACCACGAAACACTGTGATCATTTATTAATTCATTCATTTGTTCGAACCGCGATGTAGTAACGGACGACTCTAACCCTGACCCAAATTCTGAAAAAGATGGGTCGTCTTATATTCTGTGTCTAGAGATTTATGCATACAAACTAACACGTGGCGCCAAGCGTCTTCTCCCCAAGCGAATCAGAGCATTTCTTCATTCACTCACACACACCAGCGACCTGGAGAGATACAGCCATCATACAGAGACATGCCTACATCATCTGTAAAATACGGCAATATCAATGTATCATGACTTACTATGTAAATCTCATCACTAGTAAATTAAGGGGAAATATACAGTACCACAGAGAAAAATCTACAGCAAACTGTCCCTAAACTTTGAAGACAGGTGGTACATGGGATGGATGTCGAACATTTTGGTGAGAATCTGGACAAAGGTGTATATACAGGAATTAACAATGGTTAACATTGGTCATAATGGTCTCTCTCATCTGTTCTCCATCCAACATGAACCAGGAAGTAGCCTGCTAACAAACAAACAGATGGATGAAGTCACAAACAGTCCACTGATTGACATTATACAGCGTATTCTTATTATCGCACCGCTAAAATCCAAACAATGTAATTTCGGGCCAAGACTTTTCCACAGCACTGTCAAACTACTACACAGTAATATACTAATGTACTCATGCAGTGGTCAGTGAGCAAAAGCATTACCCAGCACGCTGACTGACCTCTCTCGAGGGAAACCATGACTTTGAAAATGCTGGACACACACACATACACACGCACACACACATTCAAAATGAAGAATGTATTAGGGCAGACTCATTCATCACTTTTACAAATATAACAGAGCTTTTTTGCAAGCAAAACAGAAGAGAAAAGCCAAAGCAGTTGCACTCGATCAAGCCGCAGGTAACAGAAATGCATATCCCATTAGGAATTCAGTCGTTTATTGAAAGCTTCAATAATTTATGGAAGAAATACAGTTACAAGTATTTAGACAATGACAGAGCTTGCTTTTTAATCATTTTTTAAAATGATGATTTAGCCTCTATATACCACTGCAATAGTTGAAATAAAACAATCAACATGTGATTGAGGTGTAAAGATGTTTCACAAAAATATGGCATGGGCTTTTTAGGAATGACAGCCATTTTATAGAATATATCCATTTTCAGGGGCTCAAAGCAACACCATGGTAAATAAAACCATTCTTTTTATTTTTATTACTTGGATGAAAATCAGTGGGAAACTGGCAAGACTGTCCTCCCTGGAGATACTTTGCCAGGCCTTCATTTGCTGCTGGTTGTGGCTCTTGCGGCCTTCACTACTGTTGTTATTGTTATTCTTCCCAACTGGTGGGTCAGGACCCGATAGATGATTGCAGACAGCTAGTCAAAAATGACCTTGAAATATTTAACATGCAGAGATTGTCCGACTTGTTTCTTTTTATTTTGAACTAAAATATTTTGAAAACAATCATCTTCCTTGGTATATATAAAAATGAACTATTCTTTTATTTTAAAGATTTTTATAGAAATTATCCTACTACTCGCTTAAGTTTCTTAATATTGTACTCTGAAATACATTTTACAGATGTAATTGTGTGTCTTGAAAAACCTGACATACAAGGGTTTTGGAAATGTATTTGCTTAAAATAAAACTACAGGTGCATCTCAATAAATTAGAATATAGTGCAAAATTTATTTGATTTCAGGTTACAGTCAGACTAAGAGACCAATTAAAGGCTCAGGAAGTTTTTGCAGTTCATTTGCTGTTTAGAGTGCAAACCAGTAGATCTTTTTGACCATATTAAAATTGAATGACATGTTAAATTTGGGGGTTTTATTATCTGGAAGCTATAATCACCATGTTCAGAAATACATTATTGACATATTTCACTCTGTGTGTAGTCTATCTATAGAATAGAAGTGTTTCACTTTTTGAACTATAGAAATAAATGACCTTTTTTAAATTAACATTCACCACATTTTTTTGGCTTGACTTCTGTAAAAGTGGGTTGTGACTTCATGGCCATGGGAAATGCGGTGTCCCAGCATGACACCAGTGCTGCCATATTGTGTTAACAGCCTTCAAAAAGTTTTGAAAATTACATATTTATCCCCATACGGAAGCGTATTACATGTACAATTACTGTAAAAGCGGTATTTTTGTGAAACATCTTAAATGAACGCTTCACATCTTGATTATTTATAATGTAAAACAATTATGGCAGTGTATAAAGGCAAAAAGAGCACACTATAATGTATGATTTAAGGGGTGCATCATTCAAATTGACGACATTCTCTGTAAAAAGGTGTCATTCACAGCATCCACCAATAGGACACTTAATATCTAAGCATAATTGTGCATAATTGTGAAATTAAATGGTCAACATCATGGTTGTGTCAGGCAGTATTGACAACACTTTTTAAAGCACACGACCTGTAGATGGCGCTCTATACCAGCACATCACACAGGGAGCACAGCAGCTCTGTGTGTGTGTGTGTGTGTGTGTGTGTGTAAGGGAGAAAAAGAAAAACAGAGGCATGAAGATGGAAAGTGTGTGTCTGAGAGGTGGAAAAAGAGAGCGGTGTGCGGTACCTGATGCTACAGAGTCTTCTGACGACGGTCCGTCTTTGTCTTTGAGTCATCCTGCACATTCTGCAGCAGTGCAAACAAACAAAGTGAGTTATTCTTCATATTACCACAACAGGCTGCGCAAATCCCTGCACTGACTTGCTCTGCTTGAAACTGAAACCTGAGAGATCTCACAAACCTGGCGTTGGTCACATGATTTCACCTCATGTTGACACCTTAGTGTGAACAATAGCAGTGTAGTAATTATGCACTAATTAAGCAGCACTTTAACAATATAAAACATCTGCAGGAGCTTGTATTAACACAAGATAAACCAAAAATACTGGACAGGTGCAGTATTTGTCACACTGCATGTGTGTGACGATCAAATGTAGTCAAGGTCAGCTGAATAATGGGCCTGCTAACATGAAACAGCTGCGTGGCATTTTTACATGTAATTACACGATAATTATACAGGTATTACATCATTATCAGGGATGGATTTGAAAAAAACGGTTTAATGGCTGCTTTGCCTTATTGTGTCACACATGAAGCTATTTCGCGATATTACGCAACAACATGAAGCAGTGTATATAAATAATCGACTGACCCCTAAAATCAATAGTCACATGTATAAAATTGCTATTAAAATAGGTATTAAATAAAGACCGAATAAGAGGCAGAGTAAAAAAAAAATAAATAAAAGCTTAGCTCCAATTAGGAAAAGTATAAAATCATAACAATAAACATATGAAAAATATTGGAAATGCTTAAAATAATAACAATACAAATATCAAAACAGATTTCTGCTGTAAATGAGACTGTCAGTGACACCCTATATAAATAAAGGATATACTGCAATAACAATGATAGTAATAACAACAATATTGATTTTTATAATGGTAGTAATAATCATAATGCAGGACCGCATGCTGGAATCACATTTTCAGTACTGACAATTTACTGATGCAAATATAATGAAATTGAAAAATATTAATCAGTCGTTTTAAGAAGTACATTTGGCTTCGGTGTCTGTCTTTTTCTTATTTTTATTTTTTTAGCTAGTTTGGAGTAAATGAGCATTAAAAGTCTGACTGATCCATACAAAAATAATGACATTTCAAATGCTTGTCTCATATGAACATTTTTTAATCCACATTTGTGTTAGAAAAAAACTCTTAAAGATATGTTTGAGTTAGTCAGATAAAACGGAACCATATGTCCACTTGTTTCCATGTGTACAGTTGCACGAGCACATGTCCTACCCTTCACACGAAACTGTGTGCCCTTGACGATGACTCAGCCTCTCTCAATTTATGCTTTTATATCCTTGTTTTTTTTTAATTGAACTTGTCAAAGATTTATTTTTGCGCTGTTTCATTAAGAGGAAGGTGAAACCTTTACAGTTTTTAAACAAATGACAAACTTCAAAGAAAAGCTACAATCAAATGTGAACAGGGGGTATAGTTATTATATGTCATATTGATAACTGCATATTAAAGCTGCACGTACACACGTTTAGACATGTACAGTATTTCCATTTTAACCTCTAAGTCCTGTGCAGGAAATTCTTTTGCTCATGACAGAGAGGTCAGAGGAATAGATGAATTCTAAAGTGCAGAGTGTTTTGCTCAAGGACACTACAGCAGACTAATAAAGACACACATCCCAACCTCCAACACACACACACCCCTTTTGTATTATGCTTTATCTGACACATACAGTATGAACAATGTGCTTTTAGCAGCATTTTGCAAAATCATGACAAATAAAGTATGTGCACCTGATAAAGTAAAATCGGCGGCATTTTTTTTTCCTCTTAGGTGTTTAATTGTACAATGCTGCTTTAGGAAAAAACACAAGACAAATGAATAAAAACACTGTGAGTTCAAATACAAATGGGGGAAACAGAATTACCGGTAACGATTTAATAATAGCTTTACTCAAATAAGCTCTGCTTCTTCCCACTCCTTTTCAGATGCTTTGAATTGTGCATTGTGCAGCCTTTACCAAATTAAATTACTTAATTACTTAATAATTACTTAATTTCAAAATATAAAAAAAATACTACACAAGAAACACAATGGAAAAACATAATAATAATGTACAAATAAAAAAATAGTTAGGAGACATATAAGGAAAGATTATGTCAATATAATAATAATAATAAAAACATGAAGATAAATAATATAAAAAACACATTAAGGTATTTCAATTGTGGTCTAATGAAGCACTCTATATGTTCTCTTGTTTCAACTCATTTTCTGTCTAGTGTGGAACTTTTCTGTGTGTGTGTGTTTTTAAAACACTCATCTTGTCTCACCGCCGCTGCTCTGACTTTGTTGTGTGTGTGAGAGTGTGTGTATAATACTTCCTAATGGTTCGAAGTAATGAATAGAGCAGCCTCGGGGATGTCTATATAAACCCATTAGCTTTAATAAAGTCTGAAGGTGTAAAATGACTCTCTGAGGTATTTCACTATACACTTAGTAGTCTCCCCAACCTAATAATAGTGGCGTCTCTTCCAAGTATATTGTCCCACTCCTCTTTTTATTGCATTGTCTGCACAATTATTTTCAATTCAACCACTTAGAGGACAATGTTGAGAGAAATAGAGGGCGCTGTGTTGTTTCCAAACTCATAGGGGCTCTGACTTCCATATAGTTGCTTCACTGCTACATATATGCGCGCTCATTTGGCTGCCTCTTAATCCCTGATTCAATCTGCAGCCTTTAAACATGACGAATTACATTCCTGTCCTCACCTAATGCTTTTAACACATCCCTCTAAGAGGCCTTAATCAGGTGAGATGGGCTCCCGTGCTGCTTGCTGCATACACACATGCAAATGGCTGTAATTACACACACACACACACACACACACACACATGCAACATATGCAAACACACACGTTCCCTCCACACACATACTGATTAGCCTAGCCGCAGTGCTAGCCACCTCGGTTAAGCCACCAGGTGGATAATGTGCTGCTTTAGCGCCTTAATTATGCCATAATCTGTTCAGCGTCCCAACCCCCTGCACATGAGGACACAGCGAGAGGGGATGAGGGGGGAGTAAAGAAGGCCGGAGGCAGCTTGTTTCAAAACCTCCTTTTCTTCCTAAACAAGACAGTCTTTTTAATAAACACCATGTAGTTCCTCTCGTTCCCTTCATGCCTGTGAACCCGCCGCATCTCGAGCCTCGCTGCACTGTGCACCTGTCACCATGGAAGGCCCCTTTGACAAATCACATGAAGGGCAGGCCCGGTTTTGTAGGACGAGACAAAGCTTCAACATATGGCCACCGTGTCCCCAGGTGCTCCGCGCTATGCTCTTAGAAATGCCCACCATCCCACCCATTGCAAGTTTCTACATTTAACCTAAGAGAGCTGTCTTCCTGTTTGTAGGTGACATGCCCACGTTTACATGCATACATCTCGGTCTTTCACCTTTCATCCTCCAACTTATTATTCACAAAACAGACATCCATGTCATGTTGATAATGTCTGATTCATTAAAATAATACAATTTATGTAATGCATACAATATTATTGTGTTTCTAAGACAATTTTACAAATTAAAGACAAAAAAAAATTATGCTCAAAAGTCATTGCTTTTTTTTCCGGAAAAGAAAAGGTCATAATTTGTGACAAAAACGTGATTTTAGGAGAATAAAGTCATAATATTTTTGTATTTTTATTTATTAAAATCCATTTTATTTTTTTATATTTTTAAATTTTAATTACATTTATTTATCCTTTCAATGAGGATAAAGTCATAATTTTATATGTATAAAATAATATTGTAAAAAAATATATAATATTCTCAGAAAAAAGTTGTGTTCTTTTGAGAAACATATTGTCTTCTTACCAAAAAAAAGTTAGCAAAATTTGCTAAAAAAAGCTGTATTATTACTTCTGATTTGGCAAATGTGAAGGTATAGCGCAGCAGCGAGCATGAGTGTGGCTAATGGTCCAGGTGAGCGCCTGTGTGTATTGAGTGGTAAAAAACTGTGTGACCAACCATCACCCTAACCCATGGGTCGGCAACCTTGAGCATCAAAAGAGCCATTTTGCCTCCTCTTCAAGTAAAGAAAAATGGTCTGGAAAACACGACTCAGCTTATACTGTAAACTTTACAAAGTTGTAATCGTTTTCAAATTTGACCTGTTCCAACAACAGAATTCAACAAACAGAAGTGCAGATTACATGTGTAGGAATACTTTGAAATAATTTAAACACTGTAGGCCTTTTTGAGACGTTCCCATGTTTGTGTAAAATGAAAAGGAAACGTAGCCAACTTTAACATAAAAAAGCCCATCTGCTCAATATCGTTTACATCACTTGACTCATCACAGGCAATCGATATGCTTGCACTGAATGAATGTCGTCTATTGGTGATGTTTGTTGCCATTCTATTGGTCCTGTTCTTGGCTGTCTTTGCAGGGAGGGGCATTTCTTTCATTTTCTGAATAATTCATAATAACAATAATTTCTTGTTTAATTTTTAAATTTGGAGAATAGATGCTGTGATATTTTTATGAACGATTCTTGCATTTATGTGAATGGCTGTGAATGGCTTCCTCCTCCTTACGATCTTCAGTGTAGTCACAATGCTAGCAGCATATACTTCAGTTTGTAACCTTCCTCCACTTCTTGAAAGTATGTTTGCTCTGCTCAACCTTCCGTAGTAGTTCCGAAATTTCCCCTTACGACCATCTGCAGTTGGGTACTTTTCAGAAAAAGCTGAGTGCTTGTTTTTAAAATGTCTTTCAATGTTTCATTTTCTGTTGTCTGCTATTTTCTCGCCACATATCAAGCAAACGGGTGGGTAAGCCAGTGTCATTGGCGGCGAAGGCAAAGGATTATATCCTTTCAGAATTAAACTCTATTTTCTTCTGAGGTTTTTCTTTTTAGGGACGTATTCATTATTATGGCTAGCTTACCGTGGGGGTAGCACACTTGTCAAGATGTCTTTTTTGTGTCTCACTGACTGAACAAACTCTCCCTTTCCCTTCCCTTGCTCATCCAATCAGCAGACAGAACTCAGTGTACAGTAGACAGTGTACAGTGTACAGCATTCACGGACCAGCGGTGAGTCGGAAATTTCAAACTCTTTTCAAAAACGCACATTTCCTTTACTTCGGAGCCGCAATAAGGAGGCTGAAGAGCCGCATTTATATAGTGTGCCTCTCCATACCGCCATCCGCCATCAAACAAAATCTAATTCACCAAAATAACCCAAATAAACTACAGCAAAACAAAGCATAAATGGCCTCCTACAGGTTTTAATATTGAGATTTTTTTTTCTCCGTAAAATGTCTTCTAATCTTACGAGAATAAAGAAATATTGTGAAAAATGTGTAAAAAAAAAAGGTGGTAAATCTAGGAGAATTGTAGAGAATAGTTGTACTATTACAAGGAAAAAAATATTTCAGGAAAAAGGCCATAAAGCTACGAAAATAAAATCCTTTTTTTATTAGAAAAAAATCTTACAATAGTAAAGTCAGAATTTTATAATAAGTCTTTAAAATTGCACATTCATTCATGATTCACTCATATGACTTTTTCCCCTCCTATTTCCGCCTCTTGTAGGTATAATGTCCGGATCGTCCAATACTTTTGTGCTTACAGTGTAGGCTTTATACATTTTTATCGTCAGTTCCTCTTTGCTTGACTAAATACTCTCCTGCTTCACATGTACACAAAGATATGACTCTTTTCTTACTGCAAATGAAGCGGCCCACTTTGTTTCTACTAGATAGCTAGATAGATTAATAGATAAGAATGTGGTATTGGAAATCACATATGTCCTCCAAAGTTGTTCTTTTGCAAACTTAACAAGTATTTGCTGGCGTAGGGAGGAATAATATTTTGGGTCTTTCTGGCGACGGCCTCAGGGGCAGACAGAACCCCGCGGGGAACAGGTGTCAGGCAGGTGTGAAGAGCATGAATGTGTGTGTGTCAGTGACTAATGGCACTATCAAGTGGCCTCCACGATCCATCATGCACGTCCCTGGCCTAGCACCTCTACGGCCGAGCTACTCATGTGTACACCATCATTAAAGGAGGCGAGCACACGCCCACACTAATATATGCATACACCCGCCCACACAAGTAGATGTACTGTATATTATAACAAGTGTACACCTTTCAATACGCCATGCTCCACACAAAGACAATGTTAAAGTGTAATATTCATTGAGTGCTGTGTTTACAGTAGAGCATCATAAAATCTGGAATATAACCTAAAGCCTACGTTCCCAAAGTGGGGTACGCCAATTGTCATTGGTGGTACGTGAATAAAAATGAAAAACAATTAACGCCTAACACTCACAATTACGAGTGCACCTGAACGCCTCGTAGCACAGAGCGCACCGTCATCAGAGAAAGAAGGAAGGAGACACGGCATGAAGTTCTTCATTGCTCTGTGTGAGTTACGTGAATAAGTAAGTAAATTTGATAAATATGTTGTGTATTAAGAGTGTTTAATCCCGAAGGTGTAATTCATATTGGTGTTCCAATCCCCGCACCGTGAAAACCTGTCAATGTATGTGCGTGTCAGGATGAGAGAGTGGAGTTTCCCCTGAAAATGAGGCTTTATCGCTGCCTGAATGTATTTTTGTACTTTGGATACTGCTTTGTCACGTTTGTTCAACTTTCCCTTTCAATTTGGTGTCAAGTTAATATGCAAATTTAAATCATAACCATTGCAAGTGCACAAAAGTGAAGCTAAACTTCAACCCATTCAAATCCCAACATCCGGCTGAAATAAAAGATATGTAGGACGAATACTTAGGTACTTCATTTACTTCATTTAGGTACTTCTCTTCATCTCCAAGAGAATTTCACACCTTATCTATCTATCAGTGCTCATGTAAAACTTTTATCATAATTTCACCGTGCACAACACACAGAATTACTTACTGTACTATAAAATCAATTAACCAATTAATCATGTTTAATATTTCAATTTCATGAAATGTAAAAATGGTTTCTGTTTTTTAAGTGTGTGGCTGTAGGGGGTACATGGCTTAAAGTCAAATGTCCGGAGGGGTACACGACTGTCAAAAGTTTGGGAACCACTGACCTAAAGTATGTCTTTCAAGTGAGACAAAATACTGGCATTCGAATTGAGGTCGTGCTTGATGTCACACAAGACTTCAGAGTACCTCATGAAACCTCAGGAGCGAGGAATACAAGGATTAACGATGCATGTTTTGCTTTTTCCTTGACTTTTTTACACTTACACTTATTGCATTTTACAGTGGTTAACGTCTTTTTACACTTGCCTAACAGTTCAGAATGCTCAAAAGAGAGGTTTGCTTCGCATTGTGCATCTGTCGTCTGTCCTTAACGTTAAGGCTGAGTGTTTTTACATTTGAATGTGAACAGTGCTGAGCTTATTTTTACACCTACGTGCCAGTTGAGAATATTCAAAAGTGAGATGTTTGCTTCACATTACACTTTCATCATTCATTTCGTATTGGAACACATCAAATGAAAAGATTCCACTTTACTTGTATTTGTAGTCCCGCCCCTCCCATGTGCCACCACTTCTGCACAGTCCGCGGCCTTTATGCAGCACAAAACCTTTCTCGAGCAAATCTCTCGCTTTCCTTCCCGTGTCAACGTGGGAGGGTGGTATTATAATTAACAAAACAATAAAAGTTTATTAATGAACATTAAAATGCAAAATAGCGAGAAGGGAAGAGATGATGGTAGGTGCTATCAATAAAATAAAAGAAGTGACTCCCCTCACTTTTGGAGTCTTAATTAGCTGTCCACTCATTAATGGATGTGTGTGTGTGTGTGTGTGTGTGTGTGTGTGTGTGCAGGGGAGGGTACAAAAGGACTTTAATTGATTAGTGGCCCCTAAATGGGCTATCAGCGAGTTGGAGACAGAAAAAAAGTGTAATTTATCGAGTGCCTACAGTTTTATCTCCATACCAACTAATTAAGAAAGCCAAGGAATAAAAATTGTACTTGGTTGAAGGCCTCAAGCAATCAGGCGACGTTTGACGACACAATAAGACCCTGAGTGTTTCACTGCGTGACAACAGACCATTAGTTTTCACTGGCTACAGCAGGGGTGTCCAAACTTTTTCCACAGAAGGCCGCATAAAGAGAAACAGAAGGATGTGGGGGTCACTTTGATACTTTTTGTACATTAAAGATGCTAAAACCAATCCAGTGTAGGGCAGTTTACACTAAGCTATCTGAACAAAACATCTTAGCTTTATGTTATAGGTGAAATATAGGACGACTCTGAATACAAGAGGAAAAGGTAAACTCTGAAAGGTCAGCGATACTGTATAGCCTGCCTTGATGGAGCTACTGTATATTTAGCAGTACACTTTGTCAAGCTGCCTCACACAACACGCACATACGGGTACAGTACATATAGATGTACCAGTATAAACTGTATACATACATAGAGAGAGCGAGAGAGAGCCCAGCAAATATGTAATAGTTGGCATGACCCTGTGCTGGTTCTAGAGGAGGAACTACAAAAAACTTCAAATCATGGCCTAATTACACCTGCCTCTGCTTCACTCCCTCACCCTGCCCACTTGGAAAAGTAGAGCGCTTAACGACGACACACACAGCTTCTGAATGAACCCCCCCAGCTTCAATTAAACTGTTGTGTCTGAAATACACTTTGTCAACAGTTTGACCTTTGACTAGGAGTGTCACGATACACTCAATTCACGAGACAAGATGATACACAGACGATATTGGGTTCACGAAAACGAGACGAGATGATATGAACTGACTCAACAAAACAATGCAGGTACATTTTGAAATGTTTTAAAACTTTGCATGCATGACCTAAGCATGGTGCCTTTAACTGTTGAACTGAAAAAAAATGATAAAAGTCTAAATAATGGCGGTAGTTGTAGACTAATGAAAAGACACATGCAGTAGATTGGGTTTATGTTCATGCTAAACAAACTACAGTTCCCATGATGCTTAGCGGGTCGAAACGGTAAGTAGTGAATTAGTTCGAAGTAGTCCAAAATAGACGCTGGTATCACATGTTTTCAGAGAAGTCACATGCAGCGATTGTGTTTTGAGCTGACAAATCTTATGGAAGTTGAATCAAATGTAGAATTACTACAGCTTCCACTTGGACACTAACACCGTCGCAGCTGTTGAAGTCCGATGAAAAACAGCACCCACTGAGTGACGAGTGGGGTTGGCCATCGTTTCAATTAGAACGATTCCGGTTCCTAAAGAGTCTCGATTCCGATGCTTTTAAGAGACGTGGTCATAAGAGTTTGCACGGTTTAAATGAGGGCGGTAACTAGAGTTCTTTTTGGATTACATGTCTGAACTTTCCCATTCATTTTTAAATATGAACTTTTTTTGCTCAACTTTACAATGAATTTCTCACAAATCTATTTTCACAGGAGTACACTTTTACAAAAGATGTTTACTTTTAAAAAGCTCATGAAAAAAACATTTCCACATATGCCGTTATGTTATTCAAAAATGTATATTAATTTTTAAATTCGCTGCAGGCGAATAAGAAACGAACCATGGACTCCAAATGGCCCCCAGGTTGCACTGTGGACACCCCTGACCCAATTACCTCTATGGCAGAGATACAAGGAAAGAGGAAATTCAGAAGAATTAAGGTCAGCCCTGGAAATGTATCAATTTAACTTTTGACCTCAACAAAATTAGCTATCAAAATCAATAGGGTTCCTAGATTCACAAAGAAAACAATGAAACTTAAAAAAAAAGAAAAATGT
Source organism: Dunckerocampus dactyliophorus (assembly GCF_027744805.1). Lineage (NCBI taxonomy): Eukaryota > Metazoa > Chordata > Actinopteri > Syngnathiformes > Syngnathidae > Dunckerocampus > Dunckerocampus dactyliophorus. The sequence goes on along the minus strand of NC_072821.1, from coordinate 8,851,699 downwards.
ACTCATTTGACCTTCTCAGCCACATTTTGTGTTGCGTATCATTCAAAATCAATACTATTCCTGGTTTCACATAGTAAAACAATCCCTAGAACTTCCTGGCTGAAAAGGAGCATGTGCTGACTGATAAAAGTCGTAGTTGTGTCATTTGGCAAGAACTGTAATAATAAAAAAGTTGAACAAGAATGAACAAATGTTTCCTCTGGTGGGAGACAATGAGACACATGAGAATTGACCCAATGATGTCACCTTGACTCTGCTGTTTTGTCAGCCCACAACTAAATGAACAACATTCTTTTCCCACACAACTAAACCACGGTGCACTACTTGTGACTTTGACCTGCCCTTCACAAACAGTGACTTCCACCGATGCAGCTGCCTGAGAAAGACAGCGAGGGAGAAAAGAAACCCAGAAAGCGGAAAGTGAAATAATATATTACAAAAACCTCTTTAGGTTGTTACCTTCTACGATTATGTTTGATTGACACTCCTCAACTTCTGCTGTACTTCCATTCATCACTGAGTTGATAAAAGCCTGCTGTGTAATACGCCCCTGTCGTCTTTCACTGCTGCGCACTACTTCACTTCAAGCTTTTATGGACATGTGCTTGTTAACACACACACGCACGCACACACAGACACACAGACACACAGTCAAGGGTGGTGCGCTGAAAAGAGCAGTCAAAGCAGCCTGTTTGATGAGAATATGACAGGACACGGAAATGCGATTAGATGCACTTTACAAGCCTCCCTGTGACGACAAATCACAACAATTGCACACCGAGCTGATGATATGGCAAATCACCCTGTGCGTGTGTGCGTGTGTGTGTTCCGTATTGACGTCTCATTTGCAGCAGACAGGTGGCAATTACAGTGTTGCAGGCGAGCGACTGAAGTAACACATTTTTTTATTCTTTTTGCAACCGACTTCCTAAAAATGGGGACACAATACACTGGATGACATCACGTGCTCTCAAAAGCATAAATGGATGACTCAAACTACTCACACTGCACATACAGTAAATAACACTTTCACTGCCACACCGCTTGTGTGCATACACTCATCTATAACAGCACCAATTCATCCTAATTGTGCTTCAAAATGCTTTTTCTTAACATTTGACGGTGTGTGCACCCTTTAGTTGTATAGCATTTTATACAGTGTCTTTTAAAATTATATATTTATATTATTATTACTATATATACTGCGTTATTCTATCTATCTATCTATCTATCTATCTATAAAATTTACACACAATAAACTAAAGCTGTATACTGTAAATTACAATATAATAGAAATACAGCAGCAACCTTCTCTTAAAACTCCCCTGTACACTTCAGCTTTACAGATGCCAGAAGTCTGTTGGACAGGTGGTGTACAGTATGGTGTGGTAAAGTCGTCTAATGCAGTGGTTCTCCTCTGGTTTGGTTGTGGGACCCACCATCGTCCGTCAGTGACAAGCGGCGACCCAAATTGCGGACATTTTTCAAGTAAAACTTCCTAAATATCTTATATGTAAAGGGGCAGAGGGCGCGTACTTTCTAACATGCAAGCATTATATCCTGCCTCTTCCTGCTCAGGAACATTTTTATCCACAAACCCAAACATTTTTTGAACAAAAAGTGTGTGTAAAGGTTTTCAGTGCATGGTATATCTGATGAGTTGAATGACTTCGACTGGACTTGGCCCTGGATGAGAGGTGAAATATTTTTAAAAACATCAAGCGAGTCCTGTTGCTCCGATTCAATTCCTCAGATAAACAAAAAGTACAATTCAAAATATATAAATATAACTTTTTCTGATTACCTCGGCAGTTTAATAATAATATGAATAATAATATCTTCTCTAGACCACCCCTCTGCCTGGGTCAAGAGATCTAACTGGGCATGAAACTGTACCAGCGAGCCTTCATCGTGGGCGGAATTCGCAACACAACGTGAGCGAGAGCGGTGAGACCCTTGTCTCTTTACAGGATAGTGCACTCTTCTCCAGCTGACATAAAGGCGATCTAGCGGTGTGCCGGATGGACGGTTAAGTTCACACTCGATGTCCTTCCCTTCCTGCTCAAGCTTCGCCAAGTCGTCCATAAACATAGCATGAGCCTCGTGGTGGTGTAGCAAGCAAATAGCACAGACGCGAGGTGCATTCAGGGTCATTACTCATTTTTTACACATTCACAGAAAACGGCTCCATGACCCCCAGCAGCTGAGAATCACTCATCTAATATGACATGCGGCGCTATCAGCTTTAGTAGATGCAAGTCCGAATAATGGTGTGTGTTTCAATGAGAAACTGATGTGCTTTCAACCTTGGTCTGCTTGCACTGGACCTGACTAAACAAAGCAAGCTGTAATAGAACTCAATTCAGCAGGACGCAGCGCTGAGAATAGACCACTCATTGCTCATCCTGAAGTCACCACACGCACACACACACACACACCTGGCTGCAGGTGCCAGGCAGCATGTGTCTTGTCTCCATCCATTGTGGATGGTGGCAGCTGATGCTTCTGTCCTGAGGTATGACACAAAAAGAACAAATAGGGCTCATGGCAACACCTGACGCCTGTGCAGAAGATACAAAACTTTAGTGGTGCTGAACTGAATCAGAAATAAAAGTATCCTAGATGGATGGATGGATGGAAATAAAAGGGAGAGAAGATGATCACTGTTAAGGTCCCCTCTGTATTGGGAGGGGGTGTTCTAGATTGGGAGTGTGGGGGTTGTGGTGGCTGTGGTTGTTATCTCTGATGTCATCTTCTACCAAAATGACATGTGCATCACACTGCTGATCCTGTCTAGTCCACTCAGACAGTCCTGTGTGTACCAGTATGTGTTTGTGTGTTACGACGGCACTTGGCACTCTTTCCTGAAGCTTCACCCTTGACCTCACGATAACCCTGACACACACGCACACACACACACACACATACACACAAAAAGGATTCCACTGGCTGAGGTAAAAATGCATGAAAATTAGTAAAAGGGATAGTTCAGATTTTTTGACATGAAGTTGTATGACATCCCCATCAGCACTGTAGTCCATAAACAGCGACGTACCCCCCACTCGGTCTCCTAAGTCCAGTTCTGGTCAGATTTCTGTGATCAAGAGCTTAGCTGAGTTCCGCTTAGTTGCTGGGGACAGTTAAATAAATAGTTTGACTTCTCAAAACAATATGCGTTCAAAAGATGAATACATTTGCATCACAAAAATGCCTTCTCAAAAACACCAGACCTCACAAAACGCTTGGCGTTATATTTGCCTCCCGCCGTATTCCTGCGCGCTGTCACATGTGCATTCTCGTGTATGTAACGAAGACGCTCGCATCTGCTTCCGTGACGGAGCGCCGCAGCCATCTTGTTTACGTATGTGTTCCACAGCGGAAGAAGATGCGAGTGTCTTCGTCACACTCACATGAACTCACAGGCGAGTGCCCAGCGATACGGCAGGAGACACGAGCGTTTTGTGAAGTTTGATTTTTGTGAAATTTTGCATCTGCACAGCAGCTAAAAATAGATATATTTAGATTTGTAAAAACAGTAATTCAAAACAAATTATATATTGTTCAACTGTTATTAATAAATCATATTAGTTTTGTGATTGATCCCAGAAAAACAACTTCAGTGAATAGAACTGTAGGGAATAGAACTAACAGTAAATCAAACCAAAAGTTTGGTTACAAAGGAAAAGTGTAGACCTTCAGTGAGGATGAGCGATACTAACCTTTATTCATGTTTCTCTTTTGAACACCTTAGTGACACACACAGTCCTGTCTTCACCTCTGTGAAGAAGCCATGAAGGCAGGGCTAGAGCTGTGACGGTGACGCCAAGCTGGAACAACACACAAACATACACACACACACACATATACACAAATGCATACCCAAGCGTCTCCCTACAGACTCTCTTAATTAGACTCCACCCGTCCCCCATGGTCCCTGTGGCGGGCGAGACAAAGGGAGGCTCACTCGTTTGGACGTTGTGTGTGTGTGCTCACATTGTGTGTGTGTTTGTGTCCGAGGGGCCTATCCTTAGCAGATGCTCATATACGTCTCTCCACTCTGTGTGTGTGCAGCAGTGGTGCTATCATTAAAGTGTCATTGAGAAGTGGCACCACTTAATTTTAGCATCTCTCTCCGGGGGCAGCGAGGGAGGCGCAGGAGACGGAGTGGCGAGCGAGAGGAGGGGATGAGGAAATGGAGACAGAAAGAGAGAGAGAGGAGCAAGAATACCGATGTGGAGGTTACATGGGATTGCCACGAAGGGACAAAATGTAAAACACCTTATGATGACACAAAGTGTTGTAAGGACATGATAGATACCATGTTGATGACAACAAATTATGCCAAGACAATGAAAATGAGTCAACACTCTTTTTCAGTGTATAGTAACTCAATACTGCAATACAAGCTGTACACTTACTGTACTACTCTAATGTAAATATTAAGTTTCATTTCTATAGATATATCCCTTGAGAAGATATACTGTAGTAAAAATGCTTCCTGAAATGTGAGGGGTGAGAGACTGTAACTATCACGACTAATAATAGCGATTACGATAACTTGTAAATGCAGAAGTGTTAAATACGAGACATTCTACACACATATTAAGCAATCTGGACTTTTTGACTTTGACCTTGGCATGTCCACTCCTTCCTTCCTGTGCGTGTCTGTCTGGACAATGTGCGACTCAAATGTTCGCACATTGTCGTAGTCTTTTAAGAGCAGGTATTGACTTGTTATTCTTCGCGATCATGCTATTTAGATTGTGTCTGGGAGGCTTATATGTTGTCACAGAACGCTTGCCAACACACAGTCGCCATTAAAGTGTTACTTTTACTGCGGGGACTTTTTTTTTTTTTTACTTTTTTTGGACCGGCCATTATCACATTTTCACGTTTTTTGGCCCCCCCCCCGCTCTCACTTCATCTGCCTTTCATCACTTCATTTCATTGGCTTGTGTTCAAGGTTAATTCTTAAAGTTTGCAGAGAGGGAACGTTTTGATTAGTTTATCAACCGACGTTGCTACTTTGCTCATGACAGTAATTGTTATGTCTATAATATGCTGATGTCTTCAAATGGTAAATGCATCACTATACCAAAAAAACATGTAAGTCCAAATTTTATTAGATTCTTTTTTTCAATATTGTATTTTTCTTGGGATAAAAAGGAAAAATCTCACAAAATGCGCAGACATACAGTATTTTTTGTCATTGATGAAGCACTATACAATGCCTCCACATCATTGCAGAAAATGAATAATACAAAAATTGTAAACCATCCATCCATCTTCTATGCCGCTTATCCTCACTAGGGTCACGGCTATGCTGGAGCCTATCCCAGCTGACTTCCGGGGAGAGGCGGGGTACACCCTAGACTGGTCGCCAGTCAAGGGCAGGGTACATATAGACAAACAACCATTCGCACTCACATTCATACCGATGAACAATTTAGAGTAGCCAATTAACCTAACGTGCATATTTTTGGAATGTGGGAGGAAACTGCAGCACCCGGAGAAAACCCACGCACGGTGAGAACATGCAAACTCCACACAGAGATGCCCAACAGAGCTTCGAACCCAGATCTTCCCGATCTCCTGACTGTGTGGTCATCATGTTAACAACGAGGCCATTGATGTCCAATAATATGAAATGACCGATAATATTGATCTTGTCATACCGGTATTGATTGTAATGCTTTTCAAGTTTCATCTTCAGATTGTAAATATGCAATTTGCAATGAAAACGGTTGTTATGCGAGGCGGGAGTAAGACGTCATCCTCCAATTCTTCCCATCTAATATCACATCTCTTGAAGAATCATGCAAAGTCATTCATGCAGCAAAATATTAAGCAACAGGCGGAGAAGAGCTGAATGAGCCCCGGTTTATAATTTCACGGATTGTATTAGTCCAGACTTGCAGTTTACTTTGGTCTCAAATGGATGTTTGTGCCACATAGAAATGTGCAGCTTTCAAAATTGTATTGTTGCTGTTGATAGTGAGACATGTTATAATAATTATATATACAGTATATATATAATATAACAAGAGAAAAACATCAACAGCCTTTAGCGATTTTTTAATGAATAAATGCTTTGCAAATTTGTTGAATTTATTTAATTTTTATTTTTGCATTTCATGTAATTCAGGTAATATCTTAGATTGGGGTCGTCAACCCCGCGGGTACGGAGCCGCGTGCGGCGCTTCAGCCTCCTTGTTGTGGCTCCCTTCCCAAAGTTCTAATATTTTTTTAACACTCGAGTGTGGAAAAAGCGCATTTCGGAAAAGAGTTAAAAACATCCGACTTTTTGTAAGAGCCTGAATGCATCCTTGCTGAGTTCTGACTGGTGATTGGATGAGTGTGAGGAAGCGCGAGGGAGCCCGTGTTTGCCCTGTGGCGTTCGTTGAGACATAAAAGAGAAGTCTTTTCCCCTCACAGTAAGCTAACAAAGAATATATCCCCACTAAAAGAAACATCGGAGAAGAAAATAGTGTTAAATTGTGCACGGACAGATTCTGTCGTCTTCTCTGCTAACGATACCGGCTTACCTGTATGCTTGATATGTGGCGAGAAATTAACAAACAGCAAAAAACGTTGAAAGACATTTTTTTGAATCAAGCATCCTGCTGTTGTAACAGGCAAAATTAAGCAAGATTAAAGCTTTTGAAGCTGCTACGCTTTGCAGCTCCAGACAACTTTTCTTTAGTGGGGGAGGAGGCAAAATGCCTCTTTGGTAGTAAAGGTTGCCAACCCCTGTCTTAGATAAATATTAATAATAATGATTATACTAATATCCATCCATCCATCCATTTTCTATACCGCTTCTCCTCATTAGGGGTATGCTTGAGCCTATCCCAGCTGACTTCGGGCGAGAGGCGGGGTACACCCTGGACTGGTCGCCAGCCAATCACAGGGCACATATAGACAAACAACCATTCACACTCACATTCGTACCTATGGACAATTTAGAGTCACCAATTAACCTAACATGCATGTTTTTGGAATGTGACTGTGTGGCCAACGTGCTAACCACTAGACCACCGTGCGGCCCCTTATACTAATATAATAATAATAATGATAAACAACATTCATTCTTAAATTGAATCATTTGAAAATATATTTTAAAAGAAATCATTTTAAAACGCTTGTAATAGCAGAAAATGTGAAAAATTAGAAAATTTGGGTGTTAAAGCGAGCAATCAATGAGTTCAATCAAAGGGTTTGCTATGTGGATTGCCAGTGGGTTTGACTTTGTACTTTAATCTACTGTGAATAGGAATGAATATTAATGATGAAAACGCATGCATGTTGTTTCCTGTATGTGTGTTTGAAAATTAACATGTCGTGACGGCAGCACCTGTCCTTTGCAAGTACGACTGCACTTTACATCCCTCGTGTGTGTGGGTTTGTGTGTGTTTGTGTGTGTGTGTGTGTGTCACTTCCCAGTTCGTTGAGTTTGCGTCGTGGAAAATGTATGAAAAAAAGTTGGGAAGAGAAGGCACAATAAAAAGGGAATATGAATGAAAACGGACACAAGAGATGAGGAAGGACAAAGTGGGAACATGAGAAGAAGGTATGAGAAAGGAAGGCATGAGGAAGAAGAGGGAGTTAGGCCCTCTTCATTTATTGCTCCAGTGGAGAAGAACATGGAGCTCTCTAATGGTGTTGGTAATAACAATAAAACCAGGACAGGAAAAAAAGAGACAACGTGAAAAAAAAAGTGAGATGTTAGGACAGCGCATGAAGCATGATTGTTTGCTTTTTACATTTCCTCATTTTGCCATTCAGCCTTTTTCTTGCTCTAAAGCCCACCTCACACGCAGGCATGAACACACACATACCTGTGGGCTGCTGGCGCTGTGTGTCCTTGCTCTATGCTTTGTTAGGTAGGGCAGTGCTCCGCTGTACTGTAATTGCTGTGTCAGGACTTTCTGTTGGAGGAGATTAATGTATGGAGATGGACGGCTCCTCGGCAGCCACCTACATGATTATTTTTACTGGACACGTGACAGCTGGGTGCCACCTTAGCACAGCACAGCACAGCATGGCTGTCAGGAGCATTGAAGCACAACACGGGACACAACATTAGGTACACCTGCCTACACCATCTTCTAGTGCAATCCAATATACAGTACGTTATGAGCTAAAATGCTGCCTTTATAAGGATAATAATGCATTTTTTTCTTTATTTAGTCAACTGCAGTGTACTGGGCGTTTATTTACTTAGTACTGGGAATTCATGAGACGCAAGCAGCGTTGTCCTTTTATTTTTAGTCTTAGTCTTTTGGACAAAAATGCTTCTTGTTTTAGTCACATTTTAGTCAGTTCTGTATGTTATAGTTTTTGTCGTTTTAGTCAGCTCAGTTTTTATAAAAAAAAAAAAATAATAATAATAATTTAAGTATTGGACATTGGATGAGAAAAAAAAACAAAGAGGCAATGAAATTCTTTATCAAAATGATGGCACTTGCTTTGGCTCCATTTTGGGTTACTGAGATGAGAAACAATATTGAATTAAATAAATAACTCATGGCAAAACAAGAAGGTGGTGTCTGTGTGGTGACTCACTGCCACATTGTGTCTTTGGGAATAGTCACGTCAAGAATCAGGTCTTCAGTGAAGGTAAAAGTAACCCGAAATGTTCATTTATCCCTTTCATTCATCATTTAGACAGCGGTGTGAAAAAGTGTTTACCCCCTTCCTGATTTCCTATTTGTTTGTCACACTTAAATGTTTCAGATCATCAAACAAATTTTAATACTAGTCATTGACAACACAACTGAACACGATATGCAGTTTTTAAATTAAAGTTTTTATTATTAAAGGAGCACAAAAATCCAAACCTACATAACTCTGTGTGAAAAGGTGTTTGCCCCCTAAACCTAATAACTGGTTGGGCCAACCTTAGCAGCAACAACTGCAATCAAGACGTATGAGATGTATTCCATTGTAACCTTCATGTTCAAATAAACTAAACTAAACTAAAACTAAAACTAAGTGTTTGCGATAACTTGCAATGAGTCTCTTACAGCGCTGAGGAGTTATTTGGGCAATTTTAGCAGAATTGTTGTAATTAAGCCACAATGGAGTTTTTTTTTTTAAGGATTAACTTCCCATTTAAGGTCATGCCACAGCATCTCAATAGGATTCAGGTCAGGACTTTGATTAGGCCATTCCAAAATCTTAATTTTGTTTTTCTTCAGCCATCCAGAGGTGGACTTGCTGGTGTGTTTGGATCATTGTCCTACTGCAGAACTCAAGTTGGTTTCAGCTTGAGGTCATGGACATTCTCCTTTAAGATTTTTTGGTAGACAGCAGAATTCATGGTTCCATTTATCACAGCAAGTCTTCCAGGTCCTGAAGCAGCAAAACAGCCCCAGACCATCACACTACCACCACCATATTTTACTGTTGCTATGATGTTCTTTTTCTGAAATGCGGTGTTACTTTTACGCCAGATGTAATGGGACACACACCTTCCTTGCGTATAAAAAAAAAAACTGTTGTAAATGGAGTAGATCTTCTAAATGTGCATCTCTTTTGGAGGACTCACAAGTACAATGTTTCCACAAAATAATGCTATGTTAGTGTAGTTTATCATTTACTATACGATTTACACTGCATGTAGTGTCAATATGTGTTTACACAAAAAGCGGTTAAACCGTGACATTTGCGACTTATTAGGTTATAACATTCACGTTAACATGTAGGAAATATTGTTATGTGCTTCAACATTAGTTTGATAGCTGCAACGCCAGGTGAAATACGCACTAAATCGACATGCTACAGCCCGGGATGCAAAACTTTACAAGGGCACACGTCTCGTCACGTCTCTTCTTGATGCTAACAAGGCAGCTAACGTCGGTGCTATCTAAGCTGTGACAGTTAAGTTGCCCAACTTTTGGCAGTACAACTCATGCCTGTGGTTTCAGCACATCAAATCCCAGTTCCAACCGTGCGGAATAACACAGGACGTGACAAAGTATTTCCACATCGTGGCCGCGCTACACCTCCACTTTGTCTCATACTGTAGGAAAAAGTGAAAACACGTATTGTTCTGCAGTTTTTGTTCTCTGAGAGCGTAGCGGACCTCTACACCCCTCCGCATCCACAGTGCAAATGAATCACACACTTGTGAGGCGCAATGCCGCCGCCTCCGGATGTAATTACTGTATTTTGTTTTTGTTTGACCGAAATAAAATATTACAATTATTTTATTTTAATGATGTGATGGCCAAGTTTAAATGAACAAACCAAGAATCAAGTTTATTTGTATTTTTAAACGCAACTGTGGTGTTTTTGCGCACTTTTTTGTCCCTCCCACAAGGTTTTTTCCTACAACATCTGTTGCACTATATGCAAATGATATGCAAATTAGCCGATGACGTTGCCTAGTGACTTATGGCAACTTCTAGCACAGCCAGTAGCTACTTTTCTTACTGAGGAGTTGGCAACAATGGGACCCGCCAGGTCACCTCATATGGTGCATTAGCATTAGCATCAATGCTAACTTCAGTGGTGAGAGCTGAGTACAGTGTTTCGACTAAAAAAAGCTGAGTTAGTGTTTTTAACTATAGGCTCGTAGCTTTGTCACTTAACAAATGCCCATCCTCTGCTAGTTTTCCTTCATTTTTCTTTACTTTCTTGCATTTCCCCATTGCGGGACTCAAGAAAGGCTCATTGTGTTTCATTCCAAGGATGCAAACCTACTCAAAGCTATTGCATATGGAAGAATGTGGAGGAAACATGACAATACGTAGCTGACATTGATTGTTCGTTAATGCGTGTAATTAACAAGGAAAATTTGTGTGCTAACTGTGGACCAAATGGCATGCCAGCTTGGCATTTCTGCCCACACGGTGCATAAGTGTGTTGTGATGAGGCCACTGAGACAACAGATAAATTAGCTTTGGGAAGCAAATGAAAGTGCAAGATATACTGGAGGGCCCGGTGCGGGTTCATGTAGTGGTTCGACGCGCACACACACACACACACACACAGACACACACACACACACACACAAGCCAAACCGTCCCTCCCTTCCTTCCCAGCCAGCGTGCTTCCATCCATCAGGCCATCTCAGGGAGCTGCCTGTGGTTCCACTGGCTGGTTTAATTGTTAATGCTAATTGCTATTTATTGGCTCAGATGCAAATGATAGGCTGGCCAAAGTGAAATTTTATGAGGAGTCAACTCCCCCTCTCGCACAAATTGAAAAAGTGAAACAAGAGGAAGAGGGAAATGAGGCGAGGAGAGAAGAGCTTAATGGCGGCTCTTTAATGGCAGAAAGCAAAAAATTAAGACTGATTTAAGACAAGCAGCTAAGCTTCCCTCCAAACACCCAAAATCCTCTGTGAACCCCTCTTAGGGAGATATCCATTTGGCACTGGAGGAGAGGCGAGGAGATGAGAAATTAGAAAATGATTTAGCCTGGAGAGCTTCTTGTTAATATCACATATCAACACATCTGTCTTTGGAGCTGATGATTCTTTAAATAAAGTTAGCTAGTAGTAGAGCGCGCCAAGGTTGAACAGTTAAAAGTGAAACAAACACTTTTGTTTGCCGAACTACAGTATGGTGAGCATCAGTTTGTGCAATTATCGGCACATGCTCTGACAAGAATGAGGCAGTAGAGTGCAATTATGGCGCAAACAAAAGCAACATTACATTTTCTCATTAATGCACAACATAAACTACATGCCTAACTCAGTAATGCATATTGTTGCTGCCCAACTGTAAGCAGTTAGTTCCCGTTTCAAATTTTGCGATTTCATGAACAAATCATGCTGTTTCGTGGCTGACTACGGCCTATTATTGGTAAAAAAAATATGCATATTTGAAGTAAAATACAAATATAAGGCATTCGGAAGATGCATTCAAAGGCGCTGTGAATAATATGTAGTATTCCACACTACTCACTAGGTGTCAGTAATGTTACTGTAATGTTCGGTGACACATAAACACCAGACTTGATCACAGGAACAACAGGCTTTTATTGCATGTTCCCTAAAAAATCTCAAATCTCAAATAAAAACACTCAACTTTGAACCCCCAACATCACTTCCTGTCCGCCTGCCACTAATCTCTCCTAGGCAACAAATTCATAGCAACACATACGAGCAGGAGTGTTATTTATGCCTTAAATTGCTTATTTACTCTTATTATGTCTACTATATTGGGTAATATGACTGTATAGGTGACTATAGGAGTGTTATTTCATGTCTAGAGGGCTCGAATAATGTTAAAATCCCTATTTAGAAAGTCGTAAACAGGTTTTTTATGCTCTTAACTATGAAAATATTTGTTTTGTAAATAACAAATCCTACTTAATCGAAATTCACTTATCACGGTCAGGTCTAGAACCAATTAAACGATGATGAACGAGGGATTGCTGCATCTGCATTTTGCAGGTTTTTTGTTTAATCCCAAAATTGACTTGTATATAAAACGCAAAAATGTTGTTGGAGGTTTTGTTAGGCGGCTTTTATGCGGAATAAGTGAATCCCATCACGAGCATTGTTAGCTGCCTCGTGGTAGTAGTTTTTCACTATCTTGAGCGCACAGAAAAGGGAAGTGTGTTTGTGTCTCATATACGGATTGTGGAAGATGGGCAAAATTCCCCAAAAATGTGCAGTTTTCCTTTGAAGCAATAAAAGTAAAATATAAGATAACACATATAAGACAATAAAAGTAAAAAAAACAAACATGGAGCACCAACTTTATGTTTGTTTCTCCGCAAGGTCCTGGTTTATGGATAATGACATAGGATGCTAGATGGGTTGGGCCCTACCATTTGGGGTGGGGTGCCATTATGCTAATGAGCAGGACACTTCCTGGTTCATGGAAGATGTTTTTTTGTCCGTCCGTTTGTTGGAAGGTTACTTTCTGGTTCCAAATGAACTAAAAATGGCGAAAAGAAAGAAAATGTTCCTTTAATGAAAGTGAAAAAATTGTGGAGTGCCGGTTGTGCTGTTTTGTTAGTTAGCAGGCTACTTCATGGAGGACGGCGTGAGATGGAGGGACTGTACCATTTTCATTCCAGGGCAGGGGAACAGACCGAAATGGCAAAACAAGAAAAAAACGGAAATGAAAATATTGTAGAGCGGTGTATTTGTGTTAGCTTTTTAGTTAGCAGGCTACTTCCTGGTTCATGGGTAATGATGCAAGGATCCTGATTTGTACCAAACCTGAATGGCTTCCATATATTATGTAACACAATGACACAAATATCCATTAATAGTGATGTTTAGTTTTTCATAACCTTGCTTGCAAACCAACAAAAACAATCAACAACCTGGGATCCAAGCTAACAGACGTAAATAAATGATGGCAGATAACTACAGACATAACAGAATTAGATGAAAGCATATTGGAGGGTGACACCTGGTGGAGGTCAAATGTGGCCGGTGCCCCTCCCCTCCCTCTTTCTAATACACCCTAAAAGGCAACACACTAGCTGCACTAGACATTATCTTAATGTAGTCCAGGTAGGTAGGTACTGTAGGTGAGTGTGTGTCCTCTCATTTGTTTTCCCAGCATCCCTCGCTCCATCACTCTGTCTGATTGAAGCCTCCTTCGCGCCACCCTCAAGGTGCGATCGCCCCGCCAATTAAAGACCAATCCAATTGCTTCTGCGTGTATGTGTGGGTTGTGTGCCATGGTGTGTCTCTATGTACAGTATGTATATATGTATGTATGCGCTATATGCATGAGAATGCTCACACCTGTGTGTGTGTGTGTGTGTGTGTGTGTGTTGGAGGGAGGTTAATGCAGTTAGGGTTATTTCACAGTCCATTAAGAAGCTTATGTTGACCTACTGACCCCGAAGCCAACAACACAGAATCCATTAAGATGACAAAAGGACTGTGTGTGTGTGTGTGTTTGTGCATGTATGTGTGACTGTGGACTCAATTTGACACTGTGCCACGTGAAAAATGTCAGCTGGTATGTGAGAAAGTCAACTGCTTACTGTTTTATATTAATATTGCTCTTTATTGAAATGGAAAGAAAACACGGATGCATACGTGCGCATGTATTTGTCTCTGTACGCTAATGCTTCTACTCCTGAAACGCTGCACATAAAAGGGATATTATTTTTTTTTAACTTTCATATAATAATCATATTTAAAAAATGTTTTGCTTACTACATCCTAGATTATTTATAAAATGGTATTTTTGTATTATGTTTACAAGATTACTATTAAAATGGTAGGAATGGTATTACGGAATGGTACTAAGAAGGCAGATTACCCTCGATATTTCACAGATGGAAATGCCAAAAATGATGAAAAAAAGCATCCCAAACTTCTTGTCAGTGGAGGAAGGCAATGAAATGAGAGACAAAAATCCCAACTCCATGTTCGTCACTGATGTCACTAAAAAAGAAATCATTGATATTGTCAATAAATGTAAAGCAAAAGCATCAATTGATTTGTAATGCAATTGAAATAGAAACGATAAAATGGGTCATTAATGAGATCGCAGAACCGCTCATGTCTGTACGTCAGTAACTCATCATTTCAGGTATATTTCCAAACAAAATGAAAAAAGCGAAGATAAGTACCAGTTTTAAAAAACCGAGATAAACATCAATTCACAAACTACCGACCAGTTTCCTTATTACCACAATTTTCCAAACTCATTGAAAAGTATTCAGCAACAGGTTGGACAAATTTATAAAAAAGAATGAACTGCTTGCGAACATTTCAACATCCATGGCCCTGATCGAAATAACCAAGGAAATTACCGACCCTGTAGACCGCAGAAAGTGCGCAGCTGCAGCATTTATGGATAAAAACTTTCGATACAATTAATTAATCACAATATCCTAACTACAAACCTAGAAATGTATGGAATTATAGGATTAGTTTTGAACTGGGTAAAACGCTACTTAGCAAACAGGAAGCAATATGTGAAGCTAGGAGAATATACTTCTGTGAGCTTGAATATATCGTGCGGCGTACCCCAGGGGTCTATACTGGGACCAAAACTCTTCAACCTATATATAAATGACATCTGTAAAGTCACGAAAGACCTAATGCTAGCATTATTTGCAGACGATACTCCTGCATTTTGTTGTGGAGAAAGCACACAAGAGCTAATAAAAAAAGTCACAGATGAATTGACCACATTAAAACGTTCGCAAAATGACCAAATAAATACTCATAACTGATTGTAGACCTTTTTTATGTTGCACCGTTCCACATCACGTACTCATGATGGGCTCAGCCATCAAGTTATTATTGATACAATTTAATGCACACACATATATTATAATAGCACAATATGCTTCACACCTATTGGCTTTTACGAGATTCCATCACAAGGCTAAAAGCAATAATAATCATTTAATGCCTTCATCATTCACGCTGCCATCGCAATGAATTCATCCCCTGTTTTAAGTTATTAGAGAAAATTGAATTTTTTTGGCTGTGATTAAATTTCAATCATTTGTCTTTGGAGTTTCACCTCTATGCCTCACAATGTGTGTGTGTGTGTGTGTGTGTGTGTGTGTGCTAACTCAGTTTGAACAACTCTGGAAGGTGTTTATCAGTGAAGGGTACACAATGCTCTGTTGTAAGTACTGTCTGAAAGACACACACACACACACACACACACACGCACACAGGTATAGATGACGAGGCGCTCTAAATTGTCCTTCACACAACTCTTCCTGTGTATTGACTGCGTGTCTTTTTTTCTCAAGCAGACATTAATGTCAAATTGTTTCTCAAACGGGACACAATTGAAAAGGCGGACAGTTGTTCAATGGCTGGAGTTTGACCATTGATTGCCAATATGGCCGACAATGTCTCTGATGGCAGGAAAAGTGCACTCGACACCCAGCACGCGCACACGCAGACACAGGAAGAGAGTTGTGTCTATGCATATGCACAGCGGTCGCCTTTCATTTAAATATTGCCCCCGTCCCAAAGCATCCTATTACGTGATACAGTGTGATAGCCACAGATCAATGGACGCCAAGGAGACACTATGCAGGCACACAAACACACACCGTGTGTGTGCAGCCTGCAGGCGGATGCTATCTGCTTGTTATTCTCTCATATGCTAGATCATTAGCACTATAGGATAAAAACAATAAAATACATTGAAAGCACACACAGACGTTATAATCTATAGCCCCTGCAGAAATCACCATATAAAAGCAGCTACTGGTGAGATTTTTCTTTGTGATTTATGGATTACAAATACTGCGCACACACACACACACACACACACACACACACACACACACACACCCCCACACACACTACTCGGCTCAGGGAGACAAGTCCAGACATCATTAAAAAGCGTGGTAATTCAAATGTTCACTATAAATATTACTGAAAGTGTACATTGTTGCTATGACTGTAATGACTGCACAGGTAAAACATTCCCAAGGGGACATAAGCATGTCCTACTGGTGTGTTGCAATAAAAAAAATATATTATTGACAGTTTATGACTGTGTCTCCAGGGACATCTTGGAGTGCACTTTTTTCTAACTACAATTGTGCTTGTTCTGCACAACATTTTGTTTAATTTGAATTGTCAGAGAGCTGTGGCACAAGAAAAAGTGGCTAGATAGATAGTCTGATTTAAATCAATTTACTGTATATTTTCAATCAAATAAAATTTCAATGAAAAAAAAAGAATGACACTATTTTTTTGTATTCAAATAAGCGTTGATAGAAAACATTTTACACATTACAACATGATTTTATACATGCACAAATCAACATGTTAAATACATTAAGGAAACGTCCATAGGGGGCAAAAAAAAAATGATATGCTTGCCTCAACTACCTAGGCTATGATATTATTATGAAGGGCTGGCAGAGGAGAAGAGTATATATAGATATATATATAAGAGTATATTTACTATTGGCAGTGGTTCACTTCTTTTTATTGTGACAATTAAGAATGTTAAAAAGTGAGATGTGTGGGGTGAATCACCTTTGAATAACGGCTTGTCATTTAAAACTTTCTTCTTGTAGCATTTGAATACACTGATGAACTTATTTTTACACGTGTATGACAACTAAGAAAGTTAAAATGAGACACATACGGCAGATCTGTGAATGGAATCACCTTTGCATTGTGGTGTTCATTACAAATGTTTCGACTGAATGTGTGTTTTATTGTTTTATGGTAAAAACAAAACCATGATTCACTTATTTTTACACTTACAATTCCAATAACAATTAAGAATACTAAACTGAGTTGTGAATCGGCGTTTATTGTAGTATTGGAACAGTGAGGCAAATTCCTTTATTTTTGCTGCTGCAGACTGAAAACATTTGGGTTTGATGGGTACATTTGAAACCACTCTTGGTGACATCAGCAACAGCCTGCAGAGGGCAGGAGGCAAGGTATGACTATCTACTGCTCATAGAACACTCCATGAAGAAAAGCACAATGGCTACGCCAGAAAATGCCAAGCGTTCATTAGCAGGAAGAATAGAAAGGCCACGCTGGACGTTGCCAAAGAGTAGTGAGATGAGCCTCAAAAATTCTGAGACAAAAGTTATATTGACGGATGAGGTTTTAAAACTCCTTGGTATCACAACATATCATGGAAATACCCGTGTGTGTGTGGAGGTTAGTGCTTGATACTGTACAATGCAAGGCCGATTGTGTCTGTACCTGGGCTCATCGCGCTCTCTCTCTTTGTGTGTGTTGCAGATTGATGCGTACCACCAGTGTGGTGCTTTCTGCTGAGAATGGCCACTCTCCTCTGCCTAATGATGCGACATCCATCCCGGAGCGCCATGTAGGTGTGCACACGTGTATGTAAGTTGCATATGTATCCACAAGGCCACCATCCTAGGGGCCGGCGGGAGCAACGCAGCACCTCACTCAGTCTTCTGATCACTCTTTATTTGGCTGGGAGCATGTGTGTGCGTCCTTATATGTGAGTGTCCAGGCTCCGGTGTGGCCATTAATATTAAATATAGATATCCTTGTCATCCTCTGATCCCATATCCTCCTCTCAGGGAGGACGGGAGGTGAAGACACGGGAGGTGAAGATGAAGTGAGAGGAGGGAGAAAGGGTGGGGGAGAGTTTAGACCATGGGATGAGGGTTTAAGCGAGGAGAGGGGAGGTTTTAGGAAAGAAAGGACATGCATGGCGTTTAATAGTAAAGGAAATAAGAGGGAATACGGAGGGGCTTAGGGATGGGAGGAGGTCTGCTGATTGATTGTGGAGAGTGTAGGAGACTTGAGGGAAGAGCAATGAGGAAAGCAGGGAAAAGAAAACAGAAGGATGAATCCATCACTCACAGGGTGGAATACACAGGGAAGTGTAAGAAGACAGCAGTCATTCCGAGGAGGTGGGGAAGGAATATCGAGAAAGCCAGCGAGGGCTAAAAGTAACAGACAGACTGCGATGAAGAGAGACAGCGAGAAATCCAAACATGTTGGATTGAGATGTGAGCGGCGTGATCGAGGGATGAAGAGGAGGGGTAAAAAAAAACAACAGCTTTGACCTGTCATGCACCCGTAATGAAGAGGAGACGAGGGAGGAAGACAGGAAAAAGGAGGAGTGACACTTTGATGTTCCCAAGCCAGCCGCTCATTCCCATATTCCCTGGCAAGCGCTCACCTGATGGAAAGATGGCAGGAAATCAATAGTCCATGTGCGTAATGGAGTAATGACTCTCACTATGTGTGTGCGTGTGTGTGTGTGTGTGTGTGTGTGTGTGTGTGTCCTATCCCTAAGCAATCACACACAGCTTAAGCTAGTCCCAAGTGGTGGGGGCCACTTTAACTAACAACTTCATTATTGCAGCCACACACACGCACGCACACACACACACACACACTGTGGACTTGAAGAAATGTCACTCACATTCTAAAATGTGTTGTAATATCAACACATGTAGGGAAGAAATTTGCTTTAAAGCAGCGTTTACTGAATTAGAGTATTCTTTTTTACTAAAGTAAAGAAAAATACAGTAAAATAATACTAATTTTAACATCTTAACTGTACTGTGCTTGGGTCCCTTGAGAGGCACGACGTAAAGCCAAGTGATTATTATTATTATTATTGTTAAAACGGGCTTTTTGATTCATTTTTGACATAATTTTCCATCAGGCGTTCTTTTTCTTGCAAGGATATTACCTTTTTTGGGAACTTAGGTGGATGTTTCACTGGACTCTGGACTCTGACACTTTACTATGAAGCACTTCGATATTTTCTGGTCAATCAAGAGAAAAATAACCCTATATCGCTATCCTTTCTAAAGCAATGAGTGTCCTGCATAATGAATGCCCCTTTGTGTGAGTGCGCTGATTCAAACTCATTCCAAGTGTCTCCACACTCTGCCAAGTTGTTCTGATGCTGCAAAAATCTTCCCAGTTGTGGGAATTGTGGGCCCTGACACACATACAGTCTAATAGCATGAAAAGATCTCATTATATCATTTTCCTCGCGTAGACGAGCCAAAATGTCCCCGCAAAAAATTTCAAATGTCCTCACGCAAAAGTAGGGATGTCAAGGAATGTGCCACAAGATACATAGAAAGACAGGCACACAAACGCACTTACACGAACACAGCACCTTGTGGGACCCCCACCAAAAGGAATGATCACCGCTGTAATGATGCAGCGGCGGGGAAAAGAAGGATATGGACAAAAGGTGGCCCCGTCGCGGCTCGACGACAGCGCGGCCTGAGTGGTGGCTCACGGCGGCGGCCCCCTCTGTTTACTAGCGGCTAATTAATTCGCCACATATGCTGAGAACATCTGTCGCCAGTGACCTGCCGGGAGAGCAGAGGACGCACTGCTGCGACCCCCACCCCCCCCTTCCTCCACTACACAGTCACATGTACTGTACAAAGGCCTGGTGAATGTACCAAGTTTGATCTGTCTTGTGTCTCCTGTGTCATACTGGTCCATAAAACGCATGTATGCTAAATCGGATTATTATTAGACAGTGATGATGCACCTCTAGAAAACGTTGGGCCGCCATCATGCATGACATCACACCAGCGTACCTCACCAGACCTGAGTCCATTCGAAATTGAGACATGTGAAGTGCATCTGCCACATAAATCACCTTTGCATCTTAAAACCCTCCGTAGGGTACTCATTGAAACACTTGGAAATCCACAAAGGCATTTATTAACAATTATTGCACAACACAACAGAAACACAACCAATGTTGTAATAGCAATAAGCAGGAAACTGCTTGAAAAAAATGTCCGGGATGGGAGATTAACTACGGTGATGATTTTCTTATTTATTGTTTGATTTATTCTACGATTTACGAGCCACAATTCCACATGGCCAAAATGGCGCAGGAAGAAGCAAGGCTTATTAAATCCTACCCTCAATCCGTTTCACATCGGTTTCTAATCAGTTTCTTCACTTCCTATATTCAACATATACAATATATAATATAACATATAACGTCCATAATAATAATAATAATAATGAGCAATAGTTATTATCTAATGACTGATGAAGAAGTTAATAGGTGACAGTAACACAGTTGGATGTGGAGTGAAGACAGACAATGTAATACTTCCAGTAGTGATAAGAAATGAAGAGTCATTTATTTGACTTAGCATTGTTCGGATAATTCTTGATTCTTCTTCCTCGCACTTTGTAAACATCAACTTCTTAAAATGGCCCATTTTAATGCATTGCGTGAGTTAATGCATTGTTAGAACATATGATTGCTTTTTACATTATTTTCTATGGGAAAGTGATTTTAAAATGTGAACAAATAGAATGTTTCGTGTCCTGAGACATATCCAGCACTTTGAATCAGGAATCCAAAGTTTGCATACACAATATGTGCTAAC
Source organism: Dunckerocampus dactyliophorus (assembly GCF_027744805.1). Lineage (NCBI taxonomy): Eukaryota > Metazoa > Chordata > Actinopteri > Syngnathiformes > Syngnathidae > Dunckerocampus > Dunckerocampus dactyliophorus. The sequence goes on along the minus strand of NC_072821.1, from coordinate 8,830,894 downwards.
ACACATTAAAGTACAAAATCCAAAAAAAGGTTCCCATTTGTGTCCACCATGCTGTCCTTCATGCTGCGCTGTGCTAAACCCAAAGTTGGCCGCAGAAACAAAGTGAACTTGTACAAGTGAACAAAGCGCAGCACAAGCAGAAAAACTCCCAGCAGCCAATCAGATTCATTATCCTCTGCTATCCCACAATCCCCCGGGGGCACCTATGGAGACAAAGACAAACTCACTTCCCCTTGGTGTCCTACGTCTCCCCCTCTGTCTCCCTCGCGCGCACACACCTTCACCCAACAAGCAGGTTTTAAATAACAAAAAGAACATTTAGGAAGACTGATGTGATGTCATGCTTGCATATTTTTTGAATCCCTTTTTTGAAAATGCCTGCTGCATCATTGCCTCAGTTTTCGTGCCATGGAAGATGAGATCTGGAATTTGAGTAAGTAATCAGTACAATTAGTAAGTCATTACTAATCTTGTCCTGCCCTATAGAATTCAGTTTTTTAAGCGGGCGTCCTAATATTTTCACATGACTGTAAATGACATTTGTGGCGCCCCCTGTAGGTTGTGCTACAAATGCTTTGGAAGACATGTAATACAGCCGTCCCTCTTTTATAGCGGTTAATTGGTTCCAGCCCCACCGCGATATAGGACTCAATGTTAATAAATTGAATATTTCTGTAGTTAGAGCAGAGAAAACCTGTTTATGACTTTCTGAATATAGTTTTTAACATTATTAGAGCCCTGTAGGCATGAAATAACACGCTTATAGTCACCTTTACACTCCTATGAGTCGTTGTTTACATCACATGGCGTAACCCTTATGCTGCAAGGACTCGAGGCAGCCCCCGGCTAGCGAGCCAGAGCTTGCCTTGGTTCACGGCTGAGACCTGGGATCTTGGGCTCCAAAAGGTTCGTGGCCACTGCGTTAGTTGGTCTTCTTTGCTTGATGGCCAGCTCCAACTAGTGGTGCCCAAGGCGACACTTAGGACCAGCGGAGACCGGGCCTTTTCTGTACTTGCGTCGTCTTAAAACCCACTTTCCTTTTCTGGCTTTTATCACGGCGTGAGTTGTGTGGTCCTCTGTGTCTTTTATTCTTTTCTTTTAGTTTTGATTGGTTTTACTCATCCTAGTTTTTATTTTATTTACTTATTTTTTTAACCCATTTCTTTTATCTATTGTTTTGTTGTTTTCAATGTTTTCATGTCTGAAATGTTTTTGTTTTTATTTGTTTTTATTCGTTTTCCTGTCTTAATTTTGTATTTTTACTTGTTTTACTAGTTTGTGCAGCACTTTGGAAATAGTGTTTACAAAATGTGCTACATAAATAAAGTGGATTGGATTGTAAACCAATCAGGCTCAAATTTTACCGGCCTGTGCTTGTCAGTCCCCGGTGTGTACCAAATTTGATAATCATTTCGCTAAACACTCTAAAGTTAAAGTGGGTGTTTTGTAGAGCAGGGGTCCCCAACCCCTGGGTCATTTGGTACCGGGCCGCACAGAAAGAAAAAATAGTTTCCATTATTTCATTTTTTTTTTGTTTTATTTTGAAAAGTGTCCGGATTCTCTCTGTTACATCCGTCTCACGTGACGCATGTCCATTGTTTGTGTGCTAACTTTCTCTCGCCGCACAGATAGACTACTACTGTATTTTTAGCATTTTTCTTTCACCTCATATTTGGTCTCAAATGCTGATACTATGTGGGAATGCATAAAGGTAAGTTTTGATGACTTATTGAGTGCTAATGTGCACATTTGTCTCAAGTTAATTCATGCTAGCACACTGCCTTTTACCACACACAGAAATTGCAAGTCAATCCGACTTATTGGGGTCAAACTTTGGGGTTTAATAACAGCGACACCACGTCGTCTTCTTGTAAAAACAATAGCACAGGAAACACAGTAGGGGGGCATGTCTTGCCAAATTTTCGCCCTTTTGTGCACAGCGGTTCAGGAGCACAGTTGGCTTAAATGCATACAAAAAACTGTTGACACAACTGTACTTACATACAACTGTAAAGCCTGAAGTCGTCATACATATACAGTAGAAACCCCACTGAACCCCACATAGGCAAGCACGTTGGCAAGGGAGGCGAAGAAAAACAAAAACCTTGGGCAGAACAGACTCAGTGTGGGGTGGTTAAGACTGAGAGACAGAGTAGAAGGACAGAAGGTAGCGACACCAGTAAACCAGCGAAGAAGCATCCAGAGCCCCCAGTCAGCCAGTCATTCAGTCAGGCAGCCACCCAGGCAGCAAGCTATCCCCTCTCCCCACTCCCTTCTCAGCTTCTCCAACCTGTCCCTGCTAATTTGGTGAGGAATCAATTAAGGCAGTGTTTGCTGAGTTCTCCTTGCCTTCAGCTCATCTGCTCCCCTCTAATGCAATTGTCCCGTGTGCTGCGTGCAGAGCGGCATAATAAAGCGATAAGGCTAATCAGGTTGGCTGCTCCTCTCCTCTCCCCGTACGCACACTACACTTATTCTATTAGATGTGTAATGAGATTCTGCACTCCATCAACACGACGCCACTATGCCTAAGTGTGTGTGTGTGTGTGTGTGTGTGTGTGTGTGTGAAAGTATGAAAGAGTTGTGTGTTGGCACAAGAGAGCTTGTGTTCTTGCAGAGGAAATTTGCTCCATTTACATTCTATCATTAGCTTGAAACAAATGTGCCCTTGAGCTTAGCTCCCCGTCTCTCTCGCTGGGGCTGCAAACACTTTACTTTGGCATGTCATCATACTATTCACTAACACACTTGAATAGAGCCCACAGCATCATGTGACTGCGATCATTAGCTGTGGGATTCATTCCTCGTCATGTAAACAAGCATGTAACCAAATAAGTTGTCCAACAATCACATCAGCTAAACCATTCAGAGCCTCACCTGAGCACACACACGCACACAGACACGCACCCTTTTGCACGAGCCCCTCCCATGTGCGGCGACAAGTGCAGAGAGTGATGGTCGACTCGATGTAGAGGACACAAGGTTCTGTGATGTGTAGAACAGTTCTGGTCAATGGGCCAGATAATGAGTTGCCATAAACAGCGGCAGTCCTCCACTGTCCACCTCAGCTCATTACCGCAGCTAGCATATGTAATCAGAGTGTCGCTGGGCCGTGTCCTAATGTACTCTACTCAAAGACGGGGGCTCGGCCCGCAGGGGGGGTCACAAGAAGGTAAGAACGGATCAGTGGACCATCCTCGGGAAACGTTTTTGATTGGTTCACTGGCCCAAGAGTTGCGATTAAGTTAATATACAGTATAGTGCAAAAATCTCAGGATACTACTAGCTTTGTTGTTTTAACGACCTTTTTCACAGCGGCCCTTTTGACATAGCAAATACATGAAGACTGATGCTGTTAGCAAGATTACACAATGGCCATTACATTATGGTGGGGATCTGAATCCAAGGGTGGCCCTTTATGCAAAAGCGACTTTTTAATGATGTATCAAATGTTTGTTGCTGGAGCCTGTTTATGAGAGCCAAACGTGACAAAAACCTATCATCTCTCTCACTTGTTTGCTCCACTTTTTAGAGTCATTAAAAGAACTCTTTTGATGAGCCCGCCCCCGTGTATACATCCACCACTACACGGACAGATTTGTAAAAAATCAAAATAAAAAAAGGCTACATTGCTGATGCTAAAAACATTGCAGTGCTAAAACCCTCGGCATGTACTTAATTTTTTCTTTGGCTTTTTGCACTTTTTCCAAAAGGAGAAGTAGTCTCAACAAGTGCGGTTAGCAGACGAAGAAAGTAAGTAGGCCTGTTGTTTTGTTTTTTTAGTATCATTTTACACTTGTGTGACGGTGAATATGTGATGTGTGAGGTTCATCTGCAACTTGTTTTACACTCGTATGATACCGATATAGCCAAAATGCAAAAATGGTACTTAAATAGTCACCTGTACAGTTAATAAAGGTTTTATGATAATGATAGTTTGACTTTGGGACGACTGATTTTTTATATTTCAATTATTTCCAATTTTAGAAATCTAAACAAATAAGTTGATAATGGCCTTTTGCACAGTCATTTATGCGTTAAGCAATGTGAGAACATCAGGTGATACCAGGGGTGTCCAAACCTTTTCCAGCGAAGGCCACATACTGAAAACTGAAAGGCCGCAAAGGCCACTTTGACATTATGTACAGGAGATATGCTAAGTAGCTATATATGTATTTCAAGAAAAAAATTCATCTCAGCTTTGTGATATCGGTGAAAAAGAGCATTATTAGTATGACCTCTGGTCTGCTATTGACTTTTGCAATTTTCGAAATATTTCAACTTCTTTTTAAATAATCTTCATAAACTTTCTTTTTATAATATTGCAATTTTTTTTTTACATTATTCTCGTAATATTATAACTTTTTCCCCAACCTAATTGTTGTTGTCATTTTCCAAAAATGACAACTTTATGTTATTTAGTTTTTTTTGTTTCTGTTTTTGTTTGTTTCTGGTAATATATGGCTTAAAAAAATAACATATTTTTTCTTTAATATTTCAACTCTATGCTACTAAAATGACATTATTTTCCCTCATAAAATTATGAGTTTAAACTTGTAAAATTGTGTTTTTTTTCTCCTTGTGGGAATCCAACCCTTTTTCTCTCTAATATTACTTTTTTTCACGTAAAATTTCTGCTTCTGTTTTTTTTTTTTTTTTTTTTTACATTTTCCAAATTGTTCAGCTTTTCTTCCCATAATTACTATTTTTAAATTTTCCACCTATTTCAACTTTCCTCTTGTAAGTTGTCTTCTCGTAATTATTCTTGTAATATTGTAACTTTTTCCACAACCAAATTTTCTAAAAATTACAACTTCATATAATGATTAAAAAAAAACTTTTTTTTTTACTTTATGTGACTAAAATGATGTTATTTTTTTCCTCATAATATTGCAATGTTATTCTTGCGAAATAAAAAAATTCTCATGAGATTACATTTTTTTTCTCTTAATATTTTGGCTTTATTCTTGTAAAATTACTACTGTTTTTTTTTCATTTTTGCTCTTTTTTTTTTTTTTTTTTTTTTTTTTTAAGGTGTCTTGTTAAATCCTATTTTTAAAATGCCACGGGCTGCAAATGTCCTCCTGGGCCGGACTATGGACATCCCTGGCCTATACAGTATAGTATTTCAGTTATTTTTACAATTTTTGTTTAAAAAAAATAAAAATCTAATTTTGGACATACATCATTGGTATAGATCTTTATGAAGCCAGAAAGGAATAATTACAACACACACATAAACAGCATCAGTATCAAGTTGTGCACATCCTCATTAACTCATGGAGTGTGATAAAACGCAATTCTCTCTCATCCCAGCCAAGATTCCATAAAGAGAAGATCGTATTTCAAGCTGCTGAATCTCTAATTATAGCTTTATTTGAAGAAAACAAGGGAACACTTAATAAGCAAATGAGAGTGATAATAACTTGCAATATGGATTGGACCTAACAGAGTAGATTATAGGGGCAAACCCCCTGCCGGGAGCCCGAGTCAGAGAGAGAGACAGACTCGTAAATAATGTGACAGAACGAGTAAATTATGGCGCTAAATACTCAAAGCAGTAATTATGTCTTGTCTTTGAATAGACAGAGATGAGTGGGTTTGGGGATGATCGGATAAAAAAAAAGGGAAGTTAACAGCCTTCCTTCTTCTCTTTCATTTCGTCACATGACAGACAGTGTGTGTGCTGCGCTTCCTGCTGTGTCCATCTTCATGTGTCCACTGTACTTTAGTTCACTAAACTTTTAAAGAGGCATTCCAATTAATTCCAATCACCACCTCCGATGTTTCATTTGAACTAATGAGTTCACCTTTGAAGTTCCCTTTTAATGCAACTCTTGATGAGAGAACTTGATGGTTCCTCAGGAGCGGCAGGGGGGCTCTTAAGGAGACTCTGAAGAGAAATTGCATTGTGGGAAATGTAGGAGCCAGTGTTTTCGTTCAAGATGAAAAGCTTGGAGTTTTCTTCCACCTTGAACCGTCCTTTGCACTCTCATCCTTTGGAACGTGACATAGTGTTTAGGAGTTTGCCTTTATATACCATCACAATGGATTACAAATAATGTCCTCATTTTTCCCATCCATCCATTTTCTATGCCGCTTTTCCTCGGAGAAAAGTACCCGGAGAAAATCCGCGCAAGCACGGGGAGAACATGCAAATTCCACACAGAGTTGCCCAAATGGAGATTCAAACCCAGATCTTCCCACTCTAGTAGTTAGCCAACATGCTAACCACTCGGCCACTATTATTTTTTGTGGAACCTAACTTTTCTACTCCTGAACCGCTGGGACACAAAAAACTGTGTTGCCCGTGCGACCATTTTTCTGCCAAATAAACGCTTATTAAACCCCATAGGTTGGTTTGAATTGACATTTCTCACACAGCTCAGTGAGCTCTACAAAACACCCCCTGTAACTTTAGGGAGTTTGGTTGGATCACTACAAAATTTGGTTAACATTGTTAGGGGGACAGACGAGCATCTCTGGAAAATTTGAGCGGGATTGGTTGAAAAACGTGGCTGCCATCAAGCCGAATGTCGCCCGTAACCCTTCAACAAATTGTCATTGACCATTTGTCTAATGACGATAATACTTTGAGAATATCTGTCACATGCAGCATGTCTCCCAAAGCATTTTGAGCACAACCTAAGGGGGCCACCAAAAATGTCATTGTGACCCCAGCTGAAAGAAGTTCAGTTCAGTATGCTTACGGTTTTGGCTACGTTTTATGTCATAGGTTTATTGTATGTTGTTAACCGGACCGTGATCTTCAACTCTCACTGGATCGGTTCACTGCTGAGTGTGAAGTGGCTGGGACGCGAATCAGCACCTTTCTCGCCCAGAAAAGGGTGGAGTGCCATCTCCGGGTCGGGGATGAGATCCCCCCCCCAAGTGGAGGAGTTTAAGTATCTCAGGGTCTTGTTCATGAGCGAGGGAAGGATGGAGCGTGAGATCAACAGGCAGATTGGTGCGGCGTCTGCAGTGATTCGGCGGACTCTGCATCGGTCCGTTGTGGTGAAGAGGGAGCTGAGCCAAGAGGCAAAGCTCTCAGTTTACGTCGATCTACGTTCCTACCCTCACCTTTGGTAGTGAGCTTTGTGTAGTGACCGAAAGGACAAGATCGTGGGTACAAGCGGCCGAAATGCGTTTTCTCCGTAGAGATAACGTGAGAAGCACTGCCATCCAGGAGAAACTCGGAGCGGAACTGCTGCTTCTCCGCACTGAGAGGAGCCAGATGAGGTGGCCCGAGCATTAGGTCAGGACGCCTCTCTGAGGAGTTGTTCAGGGCACGTCCGACCGGTAGGAGGCCTCGGGGAAGACCCAGGACACACGTTGGACAGACTACGTCTCTCAACTGGCCTGGGAACGCTTCACAATCCACCGGGAGGAGCTGGACAAAGTAGTCGGGGAGAAGGAAGTCTGGGCTTCCCTGCTTAGGCTGCTGCCCTCGTGACCTGACCTCGAATAAGCGGAAGAAGAAGAAGAAGACGGATGGATGAGTCGTATAGGCAGGTCCAGTCACGCTACTTAGAAGTCTACGTTCCGACTTTTCAACCCCAATTTAACACACTTCCTCTCTTTCGTGACCCTTTTTTTCCATTCTTGGCCATCTTTGGACTGCTGTACATTGTTCCCAAATCTGTTTAGGATCGTCCACCGCGATAGGATATGAAATTGACTTGTAAAGAAGAAGACAAGTATTCACTGAGGAGTTTGCCATTGAAGGTTGATTTCATATTAGGGCTGTCTGTCTGTATGCATGTTAAACATATGGTGTGTGTGTGTGTGTGTGTGTGTGTGTGTGTGGAAGATTGTGCCTTATATCTCTACCATTGACTTGGCTGTACACACGTCACACAATCTCACTTTTTATACATGGTTATATTTGACATATGCTTAACAGGGGCCAAGGGGATTGCTCACAGCATTGTGTGCATATGTATGTGTGTGTCTGTATGAGTGTGTGTCTCCCTGGGCAGCAGCCGTCTGTGCTCCTGAACCAATCCAATGAAGTTGTCTGGCTGTCTGGGAATGACAGCTTCATTATCTCGTATGAAAGTGGGACAAATGGAGGCTTGTCTGTGTGGATCACACCAAGTGTAAGCATGGCAAGATGAAAAAACAACATTAACACACACACACACACACACACGCAGCCTGGCTGACAACCCTTGACTTGTTTTTAGTTGAGTGGAAGCTCAAAAAGTTGTTTGGAAAATGACCGACATCTGGGGAAAAAAATATGCCTCTAAATCAGGGGTGTCCAAACTTTTTCAGGCCACATCCTGAAAAATGAAAGGATGCAAGAGCCACTTTGATACTTTGTCAACCTACACATGCAGATATGCTAAGACGTTGCGTATATTCAGAGAAAAAACTGCATCTAAGCTTTTTGATATACAGTAGATGAAAAAGCATATTGTTAGCATGAACTTTGGTCTTTGCTTTTTGTTGCTGTTTTTTTTCCCCAAAATATTATAAATATACTTCCTGTAATTGGCTGGCGGTGTACTCCGCCTCTCGTCCAAAGAAAGCTGGGCTAGGCTCCAGCATACCTGCAGTGAGAACAAGCAGTACAGAAAATGGATGGATGGATAAATATACTTCTTCTCCAATAATCTTCTAAAATGTTCTTTTCATAATATTATGATTTATTCCCATAATATGATACCTTTTTCCCCAACCTAATTTTCCAAAAATTACAACTTTATTTTGTTTTGTTTATTTATCATAAAGTTACGACTTTTAAAAGAAAACATATTTGAATACCTATTGTTTTTATTTATTTAATATTTTAAACTCATAATATTATAAGTTTATTTATGTAAAATTGTGACTTTTTTTTCTCAAGAATATTACTTTTTTCGCTTCATATTTTTGCTTTATTTTCATAATAATTACAGCTGTTTTTTCCCATTTCTTTTATATATATTTTTTTCAACTATTCAACTTTGTACTTATACATTTTCTTCTTGTAATTATGACTTAATTCCCATAATATTTGGTCTTTATTCTTGTAACATCAAACTTTTTCCACAGCCTAATTTTCCAAAAATGCCAACTTTATTTTTATATTATGACTTTAAAAAAATTAATTTTTCTTTAATATTTCAACTTCATGTTACTAAAATGACGTTATTTTTTATGTTCTCTTTAGATTATTACTTTTTCTCGTTAGATTACAACTTTTTTCTCTTAATACTTTGACATCATTCTTGCGAAAGTACTGCTGATGTTTCTATTTCTGCTGCTGTTGTTTTTCTTGTTAAGTTTTCTTATTAAATTATATTTTTAGAATGTTCCGTGGGCCAGTTAAATAAACAGCCGCGGGCCGCAAATGGCCCCCGGGCTGCACTTTGGACAGCCCTGCTCTAAACTGAAAGAGGTCAAACTGTCACCACCATGTGTGATAAGCGAGCAGCTGAAGGATTATCTCCACAATTGTGTTTTGCTTTTGCTTTTGCTTTGGGTTTGGGGGATTTTGTGTTACCACCACATAAGAATACCTGCAGTAGCAAAGGAAAAAAGTGTGCTGATGACCACGGAATCAGAAATGAAACTTATGAACATGTAGCAACAAAAGTGGCACACAAAAGATCAGTAAAATATGGCCAACACATCAAAAATGAAAAGAAGAATATAAAGTACTCTTTATGTGAGGAGACTCGCCTACCGGGCAAACTCAGTAATCTCCCTCTCATTTAATGGTCAACAGCTGCTAACTTCTTTTTGCACTTGTAAAATCTGCTACCCTCCCTGTTCTCTTCCTCAAAAGCCACGCCTACATCCAACGCTGCAACTAGTTTTATTTCAGTTTTTTGTTTCATCGACTTTACTATGCTTGCTTCACTTTGTTTTCCACTTGTTTGACAAAAAGTGCAAAAAGGAGCAGCCTAAACATGGGACGATAAGAGAAGAACACGAGAAGAAAAGACGCACGTGCACTGGAAGTTAGTCTAAATAAGCGAACCAGCATTCAAAGCGGTAAGTGCCAAATCAGTTGAATGTAAATGTGAAAGGAATGTCTGACAACATCCATAAGCGTGAAAGTAAAAAAAAAACAAAAAAAAAACACTAAGCATGGAGCCTAGTTAACAAACAAAAACATCACTCGTAAATTTTGTCTGAACACCTTTAAGGCATGCAAAGTTTTTATTTTTACATTTCTTCGGCGGTCAACTTCTTTTTACATTTGCATCTGCAAAAAATGAGATGTGGGACTTGTCATTGTTATCATGTTAGGTTCCTGAGGTTGTCATTCGACTGTTAGGAATGGTAACATGTTACTTAAAACATTGCCTTAACATTTGCATTATATCCTACGGGACAATGTCAAAATAATGGATTGTGTTCTGACATTAGAGGTCCCACTCTACCACTATTTTCCGATCCCCCTTCTGTGGAACCAGTGCAGTAACTGATGGCTGTGTCCAAATGTTGATCATAGGGAGATGCTGCGTTGTTCTGAAATGAGGTGCTAGTGCATGTGTGTGTGTGTGTGTGTGTACAAGGGGGGAGATGCTGGCAGATGTCAAACAGTTGAAGCTTCCCACGGCACTGCTGACAACTCTCTTAGTAACTGTGCACCATAGGGGGGGAGACAGGTGAGCGTGTGTGTATGAGAAAGAGAGGGGAGGGGAAACAGACATGACCTACCCCCCTTCTATCCCTTCCCATCTGCATCCTGACATCTGACAGGGGCATCACACCAGGCAAAGCCACTATATATATATATGTGTATGTGTGTGTGTGTGTGTGTGTGTGGCACATCAAATCCAGTGGAAAGGTAATAGCATGTAAATGACCTCACATATGTCATCCATAAAAAGATGGCCATGCACACACACACACACCTTCTCTCTGTCTATAACACACTTGACACCCTCAGGGTTGGGGGTTCCGGCCTCTGTCTGATATCTTTGGGTCAGTTTCTCACACTCCTGACAGGGTCACACACCTCTCCTCTCATTATTAACCTGCGGTTAAAATGCCACACGGCCAACACTGAAGGACTGTTTTGATATGTGAGTGATGGTAAAGAGAGTAAGAGAGAGCAGGGAATTGTGGGTAGAAGACTGAGACATATGGAGGAACTTTGTATGGAGATATAGATAGAGATGTTGTGTGTGTGTGTGTGTGTGAGTGTGTGTCCTGCGGGCTTTACCTATCACATTAGCAATATGACAGACTGCCCAGCCTCCTCTCTCATTTCCTGTCAATCAAGCACACTACGTCACAGGCACGCCGACAATAGCTCACATTAAAAGGGGAAAACCATCCAATTACAGTCTTAACAGGCTGCTCATATGCTTTGGGACATTTTCACGTATATATCTGTGGACGTTTAGCTCCGGTTAAAAGACACTCACAGCCTCCCATCTGCAGCCATTCGCTCGCAGCTATTTTCTAGACTATATACTGTATAGACAATTTCCACTTTCATTTGGAGAGGATATTATGCAGAAGTGCCTCAAGGGAGCGAAATGATGGTCATGGAAAAGAGTGGATGCTTATTTGGGCTTTTGTACAAAGGAATAATGGCATGTGGCGTGAAAACGCAAGTCAAATTGAACAATAACAATGTGTTGACAGGCATTCCTGGACTAAAAACTGTATGACATAGTCTACATTGGCAGCATTATTCAATGTGAGTGTGTGGTCAGTGTTTGATAGATTGCGTGGATATCACACATATGTGCATTAAAATGGCAAACCATCAGAAACATCTCCCCGTATGATGCAGCACAAGCACAATAATAAATATTTCGTTAGGAGCATACCTCTCTGATTTGTGACACAGCGCCTGGATGGTGCAGGTGTACCTAACAAAGTGTGAATGTCTAGTGGTGCACATGTTTATGTGTTCCCCCCCCTCAACTTCCCCACCAGGATCATTCCCTCAAGCTCCCTGCACCAACAGCTGTCTCCGCTCATTTACATACCCTCTCCTCCCACTAATGGAATTTGCCGTAAATTTCCTGAGGTGAAGAAGAAAAAAAAACAGAACTACAGAAATGCGTACTGTACCCGGTGCATGCTGGGGGAAAGATAGGAAAGATTTTGGTCGGCGTGCAAAGTCAATCAGGGTAGCGCATCAGATTTAGAAGTTGATGACAAAAAAAGAAGAGCAGCATGCAGTTGAGCTTCGACCTCAACCAAGGCTGACCAATAGTATTTTAACCTATGTGAAAGGGAATAATGGACAGCTGGACGGTGAAGTTTAGCACCATGCTGGTGTGGACATCGCCATGCACCGAATTATCTGTTAGCAAGAAACTCAGTCCGTGTTTGAACACAGCATAGCAGAGCACAGCAACAATATCCCGCTTTTGTGGGTTCTGTGTGAAAGACGCAGGCAAATAAATATGGCCTCCACTGTCTTCGAAGCACCGATTTCGTAGAATCTCTGTATGACAGAGGCCCGAGTCTGAAACGTGACCTCCTGATTTGCATATTAAAGGAAAAATACACATTATAAATGTAAAATTTTGATAATACTGTCAATCAATAGTTTGTCAGCTGATTGGAGTTGTTTTTTTGATATATATATCCCTATTTCAGTCCTGGGGAGAATTACACTTCATTTGCTGTTATAAGTGAAGGTTGAACTAAAGTTGAAATGTTAACAAAAAATGTTTTGTGTTTGTCTGTATGTTACCTGTTTCCTGGATCACAGATGATCGGAACCGGATGATGATGCGACCATACCATTTTGGATTTTCATGTTGAGGAAACGGCTCCATTGTGGCTAAAACAGTGAAAAAACAACTGTGAGCCGTGAGAACAATCAGTAGATCCCAAATTGGAAGAGACACCGTTCTTGGGGGTGGGCTGTCCACACACTGAACGAGTCGCATACACACAGGAAATGTACTACCAGCAGACCAATCACAGCCTTTATGGTCAGGGTTTGGAGGAGGCGGAGTGCCGTGTATGAAAAATGCTTACACGTTGGCAGATCTGAAAAAGAGAAATTCATTCCTCAAAGAAAAAGTTAACAAAAATGTCTTGCTGTATCTTACGATGATTTAAGTAAGTGTGAGCCTCCCCTGGTGAGCGCCAGAAGACTTCAAAGAAGGTGCAGCAGCTTTAGAAAAATAAAGAAATCTATGTTGAAACATTGTAAACTAATCTGAGGTGAGGCTCACTCTCCCACACACTCACACGGCTTTTCAACCCATGCTGTACAGTACAGTAAGCCGCATAGTTTTGCACAACAAACCACAAACTGGTGATCAAAAGACTACCTGACAATAACAGTTCTAAGGTGACCCAGTAAGGTCTATATGGACTGATTAAGTCCAAGTATGGGCACTTGCTATTGTCTTCTTTTGTCTGTGACCTTGACAAAGTTTTCCCTGGCAGCCAGTCAGCATTCTCCCTGTACCTTTTCTCTACTGTCTCCTGCCCTCTCTCCACCAATTGTTTCCTTTTGTTTCGTCCTCCATCACTGTGGCAGCGGGTCCCGTCCATCAATACAAGGCTGTCAGTCACTGGAGTGACAATTGGCAGCTGTCGATACAGTGACCGGGGACGGCCGTCTATTTTCAAGGCTTCAACTAGTGAAATGCTATCAGCTGCCAATACACACACACATCAACGTAGCACGTGACATGCGCTGAAGCTCCAAACCCCGCACGTGCATACTGTACATTATTCTCCATGCACCCAAATCACATTGGCTCATCGCTGATGCAGGAAAATTTGGTTTGGTAGCAACAAGATCTGATCAGATGTGGAAACAAAGAACCACCTTCTGACTTCCATCTATACAAGCACAGAGGCTGACACACACACGCTCACACACGCAGACGCAGACATGCGTTCCAGGAAGAAAGCAGACACACTAACACTGTCTCCCCCTGCTGGAGACCTGTAAGACCTTTGGTAATGATACTGAGGTGCATTAACATTCATTAATTGATTCAATCATCCATGTAGTCATTTAATCACTCCTCCCACTTTCTACCAACCTTTTAGCATTACTTCCTTTCTTTACTTCTTGCAGTCGCCGCATTTTACTGCCGCATGACTTGTATCCTTGAAGCCTTCCTTCGTCACCTGCCTCCTCTACTCCCCCCCCCCCCCCCCCCCACTCGTACAGTATGTGCTCTTTAGAAGCATCTGCTCCTGCTTTACAGCTTCAAATGTAAAAAGGTGAAAAGTTGTAGTTAACCTTTTATTATGGATCGGCTAATGGACGCATACACTCTCCAGATACTTCATTAGGTACACCTGCGCGATTGGGAATCGTCCACATTGTGGCTAAATAAATAAACGGAATATAACAAACAGTATGATGCAGTACGGTGGTTCACCATTTCAAACTACTACCACAGTAGACATGTTGTGAAACACATACCTCTATAGCTACATCCATCTTTAGTTTTATAATTTGAATCAAAATTGTCCACAATTTATGTCTGAAGTTGATGGTCATTTTGTCCAACCCTACCTACTTTGCACGTGTTTGTAGCAAAAGATACTTCTAGTCGGGTTGTCACTGTTCGCTTTTCTTCATTTTAATGCAAAACTTAATACAAACAAAAGTGTTTCTTACAATATGAAATGTACAAAAATATGACATACAAAGTACTGTGCAAATGTTTTAGGCTGCAGGTGTCAAACTCAAGTCTCAGGCGCCAGATACAACACGCAACCTAGCTTTTGGTGGCTCGTGAAAGCCTGAATAGAATGAATGCATGTAAAAATGACACTTGATCTTTCTTACTAATGTATTTCTATGTATTGCATTTATATACTGTATATCCAATCCATTTTCCAGAGTTCTTCTGTACTAACTATCAGAGGTGGGAGAAAGCTAGTGTTTTGCAAGTCTCAAGTAAGTCTCAAGTCTTTAATACCGAGTCTCAAGTCTAGTCTCAAGTAAAGGCAAGGCAGGGCAAGCTTATTTATGGAGCACAATTCGTACACAAGGTGATTCTAAGTGCTTTACAGAAAAGCAGGGTAAAATCACTTCATAAAATCATTCCATAAAAAATACAATCACTCTAACATCATTCCATAAAACAAAAAAAAAATACAAATTAATAAAAAATGAAGAGTTCAGATAAAATACTTTTAGTTGTCATATGCACAGTTGAATAGAAGTGTCTGTTCACCACTTATTTGCTGTAAGAAAAAAAGTTAATACATGATTTATTCATTAATATGTCTTTGAAAAACCGTGATAGAGTGAAGCTGCGAAATTCGAACAACAAAGCGGCAAAGACCGTACATGCTTTCACAGTTATGAGCGTCACTCTCGCTGGCAACCATAAAAACAATATTAATGCTCCTGTATTAGGCCACCACTAGCTTAGTAAAAGTAGTCACAAAGATACAATTAGCAAGATTATACAAAAATATTTTTATGAAAAAATATTGAAGGAGAGAGGTGCACGGTCCAAGGAAGAACCCATTATATTTTGACAACGATCTGGATAAAGGTGCTGATATAGGAACCCATTTTCACCGTCCACACCGCAGAACCATAATAGCAGCTCCCATCTGCTTGTCATCCTCCATAAACCAGGAAGTAACCTGCTGACTAATTAACAAATATGACGCTCCAGTTTGGCCTTGGCAAAGGTCTTCACTCTGCTTGGTAAAGCATTGCTTAAAGAAGAGAGCCAATGGTAGTTGAAGACGTTTGCACGGTACTGTACGTATTTCGCATTTCATCCAAGACTGTATGGGTATTTGATCAAAGTGCTTCAGCATCTAAAATACTGATTTCAACAGACTAAATGTTGTTTTTTTCCATTTGAGCCCACAGTAAGAAAGAGCTTTGAGGCCCACTAAAGAGCCAGGCAGCAGCACAAGTACAAAGAAACATTTTAGCAGACGTTGGGGTCCAACGCTACAAGAGGAAATGATCATTTCCTTTGTAAAACGTTCTCAGGCGGTGCACTTGATGACGATGACAGACGCCACAGAGAAAATGTAGAGCAGCAGATTAAAAAGATCTATCCTGGCAGGCACTGCATGGGAAAGGGCAACAAATGCGTATCCGCTCGCTCACTCGCTTTTGCGCACATGGCATCCATCCGTCTGAGAAATGTGATTACAAATGAGAGTGTGAGCAAGCGAGCCGAGCGCCACAGCTGGCATGGCATCTGGCTTGGCATATCGCTGCCCAGCCTCGCCCGCCGCCTGCACCACGCTCTAATGTGGCTGTCGACAAGCCCATTAAGAAGCCATTACTAAACGCTCTG
The DNA here is from genome assembly GCF_027744805.1 of Dunckerocampus dactyliophorus. Taxonomy (NCBI): domain Eukaryota; kingdom Metazoa; phylum Chordata; class Actinopteri; order Syngnathiformes; family Syngnathidae; genus Dunckerocampus; species Dunckerocampus dactyliophorus. The sequence goes on along the minus strand of NC_072821.1, from coordinate 8,814,677 downwards.
TCTCTGCTAAGCCTTCCAGGCCTTAGAGCGCAGGCCTGCGGGAGTGCCAGCGACATGAAGTGGGAGGGTGGGCTGGAGAAAAAAAGAGAGGGAAGAAACAAAACACTAAAGTCGTGGGGTGGGAGCAAGGTAATCTTTTATCCGCACACAGGGTCACTCGAACTTTCAGAAGTGCTAATTTTGCGTATATTCTACTGTATTACACCGTATTCCGGAATAATTCCACTCTCTATCAGTCTGCAGTCTGCAAGTATGAATCCCCTTTTCCTTGATTCACCATTATTATTGGGCCTTTTTCTGGAAATAACTTTCTTCAGCCTTCTGATTGGTTGAAATGGCCCAGAAGTTAGGGTTATATCGCCACCTGATGCTTTGGAATGTGCTTGACAGGCAGCGTAAACAAATATGATGTTTTAAACAACTTTAGTAAGGGTGGTATTGACTGGAAATCTTTTTGAATAGTTGTGAGACTCAATCCTGATTGAGCCAACCTCACAGAAGCAGTTGACATTAGGTGCATTTCATGTTGTCAGTATGAATACTGCTTTAATGTTCATGAAAAATGAACATTTTGTAAAAGTAGGATTTTTAATATGAATGTACATAATTGCATCAATGTACTTGAAGACTGACGAGTTAAGATCATTTAAAACATGTAAAGTACTTGTTATTTAGAAAATTCAATAGAATATTATTGGTGTATTTTTGGGGACAAGTGATGACATTGCGCCGAAATTGGTTCCTAATTGCAAGATACTCTGCCCAGTATCTAACATTCACAAATTGATGTCCTCATGTCCATGATCCATAACACGTGTGAAGAAACGTTACCAAGATATTCAGATCATCAACTATACATTTCCCCCATACGCTCACATGCTAGATGATACTGTATGAAGATAACACCAAGATGATAAACTAAGTAAACCAGATACATTGATGTAAAGGGCCTGCTCAAGAGAGCGCGTGGCGGCTGGTGGTTAAGATACGTTTGTGAACCTGCTGCTTGGCTTCCTCTGGATGCCCCCCGTACACCTCTGCGTGTGAAATGTGAGGCTGGATGGACATGTGACCCTTATGCTGTTCGCCTGCAGCAACCCTGTTGAGATCCTTGAAAGCTGGTGAAGACTGATGCTCTCTGTAGACATCCTGAGCAGTTGTTGAGCACCCTGAAGTGCATTCTGTGAAGAAAGTTAAAGATATGTTAGGAAGTTTGTAAGCACTACTTGTGCACATTGATTATCTAACTTGATCTTGCAGAATTCCACTGCAACCAGTTGGCATGTATTACTCCTACTGCTATGACTTGACTTGGGTTTCTGTTTAAGTCCTGCCTTCCTGCAATGTAATTGGCTGGCTTTTCATCAGTAAATATGTACCATTGATAGGGATGTCAGTCTGCGTGCATGCTGACACTTTAACGCCTGGAAAAGAAATGTTATCTATAGTTTTTTTTAAAACTAGGAGTGCCCAAAACACCAGCGTTTGAGTCAGAACATGTAAAGTGACTTAGACCAGCGTCAGAGTTTGCTTGCTCTCTGTGTGTGTCAGTGCCTACATGGGTGAATCATTCACAAAAGACCCTAAACACATAAAACAGTCTACTAAATTAGCTGATAGCATGTAGGGGTGTAACGACTCATTCACTACATCGATGCATCGATTTATATTCCTATGATTCAACTGCATCAATCTGGGTTCTCAAGTTATATATATATCGATCTAACATGGTTTAAAAGGTAATCAATCGATTAAATCGATACTAGGAAATGAAGCATTGGATTTAAGATATTTTTTTTAGCACTTTACACGTTACAGTGTGTCCGGGACATCATTGTCTTCCGGGTATGTGGTGGTAATGGGAGTTGTAGTTGACCTGTGATATACAGTTGGTCAGTTCATTCACTTTATTCAGTATTCATATTTAACTCATCTGGCCTTATTTGAAACTCCTTTTAAAGACATTTATGGGGATAATATGTAAAGTGAGGACATTTTGTACGCCTCTGGACGGTATCTTACGGTCCAGTAGCAGTGACGCTTAGCGATGTCATCATCCAGCGCGGTGTGTCCAGGTCAAAGTATAATATTTCAACTTTATATAAGAATGATATAATCCCCGTATTTTAGCAATGCAAAAATCTAACACTGTGCATGCACGTTCCATTAGGACGTCCTTGAAAATTTAAGTTTTTCATATCGGATGTACTTTCATTCGTATACAGAAAAGTCAAGTCCAAAGTCTTTCAAGCTCATGGATTGGAGCTTCAGGACAAGATAAGAGGTATGTCGGATATAAATTCACTTTAATATGTATCTGCAGATTAAATTTCATTAAAATCTGATGGTGCGAAATATGTTCATTTTGCGGTGGAATTACTGTATAAATGCAATTAGTAGTGTGGCGTGGAAACCAATACAGCATTTATGACACATGATTTTCTTCCCTGGACTTTTGATTATCAAAAAAATGTAAATGGCTCCTCTGTTGACTTTTAAAACAAATGTTCTGATATATTTTGTAGTACAGTTATAAAGCTTTTGTCTTGACGTTGTCTTGATGTTAAAGCAATGTGAACCAAACTATTTTCCGGTATGAAATTTGCTTTAACTTTTTCGAAACTTGGGGTAGAGAAGTGAATGAGGTATCAAATTTAAGTTCAAGTCATGTTTTATCAGACTGAACTAATCGCAAACTTGATTTTGCATATTTCAAAATTTTGTAACATTCCTAACATATGTGCGCTGCAAAACGTCCGTCAGTGTATTCTTGCTAGTTGCTGCACCGTTTTCTCAAATGGCTGATCTGATCAAGAGGATTATCAGCCCAAAAAAATCCCCTGCTGCCATCAGCCGTACGGATAAATAAGTAGAACAAACTTATTTTTTAAAAAGTTCATGTCACTATAACTTAATTTCTATTTACTTGTTTTTTTTAAAGGCAATGTGTTTGCATGTTTTTTTAAAATAAGGTTTACTAATGGATTTTACAGTGGTCATCAGTGTTGCAAACATCTCAGGAGGGATTTTGATCAGAAATGCAGCTCCTAAACACAATGGTTCCATCTATGTTTGACAGTAGGGAAGGTGCTGCTGGGGTCATATTCACCATTTCACTGCCTCCAAACACGTTGAGTCGAGCCGATGCCAAAGAGCTCAATTTTGGCCTAATCTCACCACATCACATTCTCCCAAGCCTCGTCCGAGTCATTCAGGTTTTCTTTGACAAACTTGACACAGGTCTGTACATGTGGCTTCCTGAGCAGGGGGACCTTGCAGGCAATGCAGGACATGCATCTACTGTATTACAGCAGTGTTTAAGTGTTGAACCACTTCCTTTCAGTTGTGTTACCAGACTGTTAGCACAGTATGTTAATTCTAAATACGTAACTTTGGGAACCAGAAGCACTCCCAGCGATGGGATTGACAGCATGCTTGCTGGGTGGTTGGGGATCAAATACTTATTCCCCTCAATCAAATACAAATTAATTGATAATCTTTATTTAATGTATTTATTTTTTTCATTGACGCTTTCTCTGTTCCAATAAACCTATAAATACATTTTTCTCAGTTCTTTTTTTTTTTTTTTTTTTTTTTACAAAATCAGCACAAATAGTGATCAGCTCTTAATGACTGCCAACATTACCAGCAGCAGACTAGTGATGAGTGCCTAAGTTTGTAAAAAAAAACAAACAAAACAACAACAACCAAAAACAACCAAAAAAACAACTGACCTCCTTTTCTGCTGTGTTGAAAAAGCTGGAGCTCGCTCAGAAAATACACACTAAAGCTTTATCAGACATAAAACTACCAAATGGTGCATTAAAACCTGTGTCTGGATTACAACCTGTTCTCCTAACCGATCTCTTAGATTAAATAAGCAGCTGTCTGATGCCAGAAGAAATATCAAACATCTTGCTTGGCACATGCAGACACACAGACGTAGAAATACAAGATCAGATTACAAGAAGAAGACCACAGATGGTAACAAAAAAGGAGACCAGAGAGGGATTTTGTAGCAGAGTGAGTGTTAGTTGTAAACGAGTGCAAAGTTTTGATGAAGGACAAACTAATGTCAGGGACTGAGGCTGTTCCAGCTTCCTGCTCCGCGGCTAGCACATGTGATCTCGCCTGTCACTCACACTACATCGCCATGACAATCATTGTGGCGCCGACGCCCGGGGGCGGGAACAAGCCTGTCCTTGTAACAAACAGTAGCCCTCCGTGATCTGACGCCGACAACTGCCATGAAGGCAGTGAGCACAATGGACAAACGGACCCACATGACTGCAATCACATGAACACATTTGCAACACGTCATACAAGTTCACATAACCTGCTACATTATCTTCTCAGCAGCAATTATTTGATGCATTTCTCTGCATGCAGCATCTAGTCTGCACAGGTGCATGCCTTCTTGTATTCATTATGTGCATTCACTTGTGTGTGTGCTGCGCTCACATATCATTATACTGTATGTGTGACAGAGGAGTGAGAGCGGCAGAGAGAGGGACACTTGGCGTTTTTGTGTATGTTAGCCACAGGGCAGGGAGCAGGGACTTGTCAAGCTGTGGAAGAGATGGCAAAGTGGACGGTGATGCCAGCCCTCTGTGACAGCTCTTTCACACACACATACTGACACAAAAAAAAATGTACGCTTGAACCACCCTCCCTCAAACCTACCCTCGTGCACACTGTAGAGCTGTGAAAGCTGGGATGCAGCAGGAAAACAAGACTGGTGGAATCTCCCTTTAACTGGAGGCCGATTGGTGTGTGTGTGTGTGTGTGAGGGGGTGAGGCGGGCTTGCGGGGAGGCAGGGTGGGGGTTCAAAGTGTCACATCAATTTGTGCCTGCGCTGTTTCTGAAAGAGGCTAACCCCACTGCCACTTGAGTTTAGCACAACAGTGCAAAACATACTAGCAGGCAGGACACATACAGTACACACACACACACACACACACACACACACACAATGTATAATTGCAGAGCTGGAAAGAAATGCAACCATAAGAAAAAGAAAGGTTAATTAAACCTCAATTACTTCAAACTGACCAGGAACGCTTTCGTCATGTGTTCCTGGATTATAGACGCATCTTATAGGGCAGCTGCATGATAGACGCCTGTCCGTTATGCAGAGTTGATTTATTACTTCATACAGTAGTTGTACTGTCATATTATTAGTAGAATATTTTTATTCAAAATCTGAAGACTATTTTGAATGTTTTTTTTAATCTCAGGTAAAATAATACAACACTAAGGCTAAAGTGAAATTATTGACACATATTGATGTATTCCTTGAGAGCACGTCTACCTTTTCTTATGAATTGTTTTATTGAGATATTTTGCAAAAAAAATGTGGTTTCAGGGTAACTTTAAAGATGCCTTATATTTATACTTTATATTTCCATTGACTACATTTACTGTAATTTTAGTTGATTAAAATATTTTCTTATGGAGTCGACTAAAACTACATTAAAACTAAACCAGTTTACATCAGTGATTCCAAAACCTTTTACAGCGGCCTACCCCTTCAGACATTTGACCTGAAGCCATGTACCCCCTACTCCTGCACACTTCAAAAACATGTTATCTTTATTAACTTGAAATATTGAACATAATTAATTGGTTAATTCATTTTATAGTAATTCTGGGTCAAAAATGTGTATTTTGCATGGTCAGAAGTTTCACATGAGCACTGATAAATAGATAAGTAATCATGCTACATCTTGAAGATAATTGGTTAATTCATTTTATAGTAATTCCGGGTCAAAATTTTGTATTTTGCGTTGCATTTTGATAAAGTTTCACATGAGCACTGATAGATGTGTGATCATCCTACATCTCTTTTAGAAATATTGAACATAATTAATTGGTTCATTGATTTTATAGTAATTCCATGTCAAAAATGTGTATTTTGCATTGTCACATTTTGATCAAGTTAAAATAATAAGTAATCATCCTACATATTTTTTTATGTCAGTTTGATGTTGGCATCCTTCCGTTTGAACGGGTTGAATTTGAGCATCATTTTTTGTCCACTCACGATGGCTATGGTTGAAATGGGCATATTAATTTAATACCAAATTGAAGGGGAACGTTTAATAGTCATGATAAAGCAGTATTTGAAGTACAAAAATACACACAGCCAACGATAAAGCCTCATTTTAGGGGGAATCCCCACTCACAGTGACAGGTTTTCAATGTGCCGCGTGGGCATTGGAACACCAATATAAACAAAATCTTCAAGATGAAACACTCTTAATGTACGAAATAATCATCCAACTCACTTATTTGTTCATGCGATGCACACAGAGCAATTACCAACTTCGTGCTGTGTCTACTTTCTGTTCTGTTCTCCTTGCGCCGTGAGGCGTTCAGGCGCACTCAGCATCGCGAGTGGCAGGCGCTAATTGTTTTTCATTTTTATTCACGTACCCCCTATTACAATTGGCGTACCCCTGTGCCCAACACTGCATATGCACATAGATTAGGTGAATGTAGTTTCTGCAAATATATCAAAGAATTTTCCAGATATATGTATAACTGCTGGTGAGAACCCCCTGGGGTGGACTGGCCAGGGCCCCCAGACCACTTAAACCACTCGTCCCCATTAACAGGCTCCCAGATATCATTATGCTCCCTGGGGAACATGTGTGCTCCAACCATTTCACCCGGCTCCTCTTTTTGGCTCACTCAAACGTACCACGACCCTACCTCCTCGTCATGATGCTCCTCAATATATGAGATTGATTTATTTGTTTCGGTGTTCTCTGGGACGGACTCCTCTCCCTCCCTTTCGCTCTCCTTTTCTCTCGCTCATTCTGGGCAAACTGAAACCAATTAGTGAGCAGAGCACTTGTAGCGGAGAATGTAGGGCAAGCGAGGAGTAATAAAAAAGTATTGACTTTTCGGCGACTGTACGCAGCGTGAAAGGGGTGCCGCGGCCTTGTCCGACATGAAAGGAGCTCCATTAATTTCACTTATTTCACCCGGGCCCCTGTCAGGAGGCCCTAATGCGTCCCATGCACACTTCTCGCATGCAGCCACCGCTCAAGACAGCACACCATGCAGCTCTAGCCTGCTTACCAAATGAGTTGACATTAAACATCTAAGCAAGAGAGAGGGGGGTTGCAAGAGAAAAGAGTAATTTCTAATTCCCTGCTTGAGACACAAAGCGAGGCCTTTCATACGAAGCTAATTTTTCACCAGCCCCACCTCCTCCTATTGATTTTTACTCTCATGTTAAGGCATGCTTTGGTGGAAATTGACCTACAGTACCAAAACAATGACACTTTTGGTTCAACTTTAGGTGATTAAGAGTCAATGAACCCTAACTCCTATTTGGCTTTCCTACCCAATGACTTAATACAATATGACTTTACTGAAGCTGTAGAGTGGCTGTCTATAGCATTTAGATGACTTCTAGTTGGTCCAGCAGGGGTTTACACAGCACGTTTGGAACTCCAAATATATAAAAGCTGGCATTTTGTTTACAACACTGCACAGCATGAAAACACAAACGTTTGAAAATTTGTGAATGGTGGCCCATCTTTTGTGTTTATAATGCTACTCCTGCTCATGGGGCTGGCCCACTGTCACCTTGCAGTCGAATTCAAAAACAAACTATGAATGCATTACACAGGAGTGTGTTGGCATATGTTTCACTGTTTGCATGTATTCATATGTGTGTGTGTGTGTGTGTGTGTGTGTGTGTGTGTGTCAAAGAGAGTAGCTGTGTGTGTGTGTGGGGGGGGGTGTACAGGAAGGAGGGAAGAGTGAGAGGCTATCGGCAGACAGAAACTAATCAGTGTGTGTGAGATAAGAAAGCAGCCTTTATGGTGTATGGTAATCACCCAGCACCACTCCTCTTGGCCTGCCACCACCATGCATAATCACGACGACTTATTCACATGATTGATGAAATATGCGTCTCTGAAATCTGAGCTGCTTTTGTTACCATCCTGTTTTTTCTCGTATACCCCCAACATTCCCGTCCCTCCCCTTGTGTCTTTCCATTTCTTCCAATCACGCTTGTCGTCTTCAACCTCTCTGCATATCTCCTCTGCCTGTGCAGTGGCAAAAGATGTCTGGAAATATGTACAAACAAGAAATTACACACACAGCACGGGGTCCCTCTTGAAGCACTGTTCACTTCGCTGTCGTGATACCATGTATGAGAATGAAGGGGGAAATGAGGGGAAAGAAGAAGGGGGAAATTTAAAAGGAAAAGATAGAAGTGTTGATCAAAGGGACACTGGAGTGGAATGAGCAGGGTAGAGAGCTTTTGTCATTGACACTTTATCATACCAGACAAATGTTTCAACGGTGGAAACCACTTGAGCACAAAGCAACGGCAAGTCCACTTGAGGACACAACAATGGTGACTATTGTCGGACACAGAAAAGGTGAGTTCAGCCCTCACAACTATTATATCGTCTCAAGGAGCAATAGTATAGAAATGAGAGTAGTCAGTGTATAAGCTGCACAGGTTGTGACTGGAATCCTCTAACACTCCTCCACGATGACATCACTGATGAAACTGGTGAATGTTAGATACCTTGTGCTCCATCACCTTCACCTTCAGCTTGCTCAACAAGGAACTTGTCATCTTGCAGGTGTGTTTGGGCACCTTATTACCTGTGTTGAAAAACTGCTATGTGGCCTAGTTTCCCGGTGAGATCATCCTCTGCTTGACTACACGTTTGAATTCACGTTTCCCTCAATGAACCGCAGGTCCCCAGTGCCAGCATCACTCATGTAGCCTCATGGACTCATTAGGCTTACCATCACCATGCTTGACTCTTGGCAAGATACAATTATATTGGTACCAGCTATTTAGACAATAATGGCTGTGTAATGTGGAGGAAAAAAAACAACTCCAGGAGCGACAAAACAGCTTATCAGGATGCAGTGGGATGTAAACAGCATAAATCCAGGCTCAAGAGGGAGTCCAAACATATCATACCGACATGCAAGGCACAAATAATTATCTGGTGGGTAGCAAAGGCAATGGCAAAACCTAACTAGCACACTGATTGCCAATCAATGGCAAGTGCGCTCTAAGAATCCACAATCCAGCGTAAAGACGCGTCCTATAGTTGTAAGCAGGAAAAGGAAATACATAATAAGAGTGCTGGACAGGAAATGTGGAAACATAGGAAAACCAACACTGAAGTCCAACATGTCACGCAGAACGTGACCACAAGATCTCGTGTCACAAGATGTCGCAAGATAAAAACGTGAGATTTCTCTTTCAGGAAAAAAACGGTCTTGTGGGCACTAGGCTTGGGACGATAATAAGTAAATGAATGAATCACACAAGAAATGAAAATGAACTGGATCAGTTTGCAGAACTCAATATATTGCCATGTGCATGTGTCTGTTTTCTTTGTCTCCTGCATCCCAACAGCCAGGAAGAGGGGTCACTTTGTGCATTGGTTTCAGCACCTTGGCGCGTTTGTTCCATAGAACAACAGCATGAACGGAGTGAGCCCTTTTGTCAGTCACACGGTCTCTTTGTCTCGGTGGGTGGAAGCGGGGCCGGTAGCATACACACTGAGTGCAGAAGAGTGTGGCCTCGTGAGGACCAATGCAAGGTAACGTAGTCGAAATTAAATGAGCAGATTGCAGTATATTGTCATATATTTTGGATATTTTTTCTCTGAACTTTTATTCTAAGTAATGTTAAAATCTCATCTTGTCTCATAGACCCAATCTCGTGTATCTTCTTGTCTCATGACACCCCTAGTGGTGAGTCATTTTCAGTGGATTGTAAATATACACTGCTATAGAAGCTGTACACGGTCTACTCTACAATATATCCAAGTTTTCTTTCAATAGTATTGTTCCTTGAGGAGATATATTGTAGTAAAAATGGTTGCTGAAATTTGATGGCTCTACCTACTTGCTTAAAATACTGTGAAAAACATAGAACAAACACAAACTTAAGGATGGATTAGAGAGGAATCTTGGAAAGATTATATTCTTTCATGTTTAGATTGCACATCAGGGAAAGTTGGGGGCAGAAACTCAGGTTTAGATTAAGATTGGGGCTGGTGAATTAAGGCCCCCAGCCTCAGGGTGCTGTAACATATCAATAATGAGAAACTGGGAAGAGGAGAATGAGGTGGAGGGGAGGGGGGGCGCTTGTCTTTGCTCCTCGCCACACACCTTAGATTAAATATGCACAATTCCAATGCAAAATGGGATAGGAGCCGGCGAGGCCTGCGTGCACTTCTAATCCCCTACATTGGAGTTGTTTCAGGCGGGGTTAACAGGCTCATCAGTCAACACAGGCTGCTTAACACAGGACATCAATGCCATTTGCACATTTAAGTGTTTGTGATTGCTTCGCTTTACAGATCACACTGACTCGCCGACACCCCCAAACCACACACACATGCACGCACGCACACACACACACACGCACCCTTTGCTGACTGGCAGTAAGTCACACATACACTTATAGAAACACACACCTGCTGTAGCAAACATCTCGTAAATGTAAACGTCTTCAAATAGACAGGTCGTATGCCAATGTAAATGTAAGCAGACATTGTGAAGAATAGACTGTACTTTCATATTTACTGCATATAGAGTCCTCTTGAAAAAGTGCATTGAGTTCTTTTCCCAACACATTGTTTATGAGCTGGCTGTCATCTGGCTCGAGTGAGTGTTGTTTGATAGCACATACAATACATGCACGATACATGTTCTCTGAGACCAGGCTAGCAGATTGTGATCGGTCAGAAGGGGAATAAAGAGAGGATGATGACAGGAGATAGAGCTAGGCAGTGATTAGACCACACTACATATGCAGTATGGTTCAGTGGAGCATATCCATAGCATATCCACAGGCGGCCCATTAACGCATAAACATCCAGATCTTACATGTCTGCTTCCTCTATGTACACTAGGACTATATAACCATGATGACACTGCATTTCAGATAGTAACATTACAGCTGTGGTTTCTTCGGCACAGTAGAATTCAATTCTGACGCGCCTGAGGTTATGGAATTCTCAATTTGACCAACATTTGGGGAAACCTGTGCATCTAAAGTTGTATTGAATGTACTAATTTAAACTGCTGCCATGAGAGATGTCAAATAAAATCTCAGAATCTCATAAAATCTTGCTTTTTCTTTGACTTTTAAAAAAGAAGACTGAAAAGGGGTTGGTTAAGGGTGTGGAGAGAGTAAGTTTGTGAATACAGTAGGTGACGTATGTAGACTCTTAAACTCTCACTTGTTAGCAAAGTTAAGGGTGAATGTTATGTTTTTGCCTTTCATTTGGGGTTCACTTCTTCTTACAGTTGTGACAATTTACAGTGATCAAAAATGATATATGTGTGTGAAGTGTGCAGACTCCTAACAAACATGCAACAAACCTCACTTGTTGTCAAAGTAAAGGGAGAATGTTTTGTTGCGTTTACATTTTAGAGTAGGCAACTTCCTTTTACACTTGTGACAACTTTGAAAGTTCAAAACATGATATTGGTGAGGCACTTCTGTTACGTGAATCACCTTACACCTCGTTAATTCTTCATTGAAGTTAAGACTTAATTGTTTTAACTGTTTTTACATCTTAATTTTAACACTGGTTACTAACTTTTACACTTGTATGTTCCTTGGAACATATCCTGTACTGTTGATAGTTTTTTATGTGTTAATCGTTTAATCTAAATCTTTCATTAATATTGTAATTATTTGTCATCTGAGGTGAAACGAGACAGTGTTTGACCTCAGGGGTTCGACTGTACTGTGCAAGCGCATGTTGGACATTGAAAGAACATTATCGAGTCATTTTTAAGTGTGAACGTGGATAGCATGACTGCCTGGTGACAAGTCCTTTTGCCCAAAGTCAGCTGGGATACGCTCTAGCATAGAGCACGGACCTTGTGAAATTTGTACCCATTTGTCGCGCATGTGCCAATACCAAATAGGTACAAATTATTTTTTTTATTTATTGGTTATTAGTTATATGTCTAGTGGGTACGGTTAGGGTTAGGGGCCAGGTTCCTGAAAATATCATCATAAAACATGTACCGCTGATTTTACAGCAAAACTGCCAGGTGTACAAATTTCATAGGGTCCATATTTTATCAGACACCGGCTGAAATAAAAGATATGCAGGATGAATACTTGCTACTGCTTACTAATACTTACAGGACGATACTTTATTCATCTCCAAGAGACATTCACATCTACTGTATATATCAGTGCTCATGTAAAATTTCAAAATTTGACCATGCACAATACACATTTTTGAACCAGAATTACTTACTATAAAATGAATTAATGTTTAATGTTTCAATTGAATGAAATGTAAAAATGGTTTATGTTGTTTAAGTGTGCGGCAGTAGGGGGTACATGGCGTCAAGTCAAACGTCTGAAGGGGTACGCGACTGTAAAAGGTTTGAGAACCACTGCTCTAGATCACCTTCAATCCTCAACAGGATAAGCGTGAACTAGAGCTTGGCATTAATGTCATACAAAGACATAAAAAAGGTAAGCAACTGCGCAAGTTGATCTGTTCTCGTCATGTCAACAGCTTTGAGCATAATTACTGAACTCTTATGCCATCTATTGTCTCAAGTGACAAGGACAGTTAATCGTAATCCAGATTGCACATTTTGAATCCTACACGTGTGTCCGTGATCGTTATCCCTCTTGCTGAAGGCCTCTCAGAGTAAAACGCCACCATTATGGAGGCAAAGTGCGGGCTAATTGAAAAACACACACTCCTGACTAGGCAGGAGTACGATAGGGGGAATGTTTTACGACTGTGCAAATGAAGGGGGCTGCAGAGTTTTACGCACGCTGTAAAATTATTATGGAGAATTAGCGTTCTTTCTGTCCCACCGCAGTAACCTGTACACTTATGCAGAATGACGGAGGAAAGATGGATGGACGTGTTAACGCAGGGAATGTATACACTGTCGGGAACATAATAAAAGTAGACATGCCTTCAAGCATTAGCTGCCCCCTTCGCCTGCCCTATACCAATATACATTATCCATACTAGTATTTCATATTCGGGTATAAATTGTGGAAGGATATTGCTATAAAAGATCCTCCATACATTAGCTGCATTGAGACATTATGGCTTCTTAGAGTAGGCCAGCATGCATTGCGGACACTTTCTTTTGCATGAAGCTTTGCAAGCAACAATAACAAACCACTCCAAACTACAACCAGAATATAAGCACTTTGCTAAATTGGTACCTCTCTTTTGGTGTGAATTAAAATATGATCTTTCTAAAGAATTTCTAAGAATTTTATAATCCAATACACCTTTCCTATTAGATTGTGCAGTAGGTAGGTGAGCATTACTTGGGTATGTTTATGAACTGAATGCATTGCATGGCTGTGCAAACAGGTTCTGGTGTATATTGCAGCCATAATTCTAGTCAGACGTTAGCTTTTCAAAGTGGTGATGGGTGCCAGTCTAATGCGAGCGGAAGGATATGCTGCAAGCACAGACAAACACAGACGTGACCACTCAGTCTAGTGTATTTGATGAGCACGTGGCCTCCTAATTAGCAATCTTTTATGGTTACAGGCAGTACCGCTGGTGACACAGCTAATAACACAACCACAAAATTAGCATAGGCCTACCCCATATCTGCATTTAAAATTACTCACTATTCATGAAACAAGATGGTAAAGCCGAAATAACAAAACACATTTATCCAACCATCCATTTTCTATGCCGCGTCCTCATGTCCTAATTAGGGTCGCAGGGGTATGCTGGAGCCTATCCCGGATGACTTCGGGCGAGAGGTGGCGTACACCCCATACAAAACACATGTCATTTCCAAAAGCATAGTTAATCTTATCCCATGATTAGCTCATGACTCCGGTCTGTTATTTTACCTGGACTACCAAACGTGAGAATAATCGAACATTTCCCTCCCTTGTTTGCCCTCATAAGGTGGATTTTAAAGTGCCGGGTTTTCATGACGTCGCAGGAAATACCTTCTTCCTCGTGCCTCTGATCTGCCCCTGGCTGGATGAGTATACAAGGGGTGGCGTGCATGCTGTAGACCCACCAATTAACAGAGGACAGCGTTGTAAAAATGCAGGATTCGCTACACTTTTAACTCTTGGGTGTCGAGGACCTTGCAGGCGCGGAAAATGCGTCATTAATCATTCAAAGCATCATTCAAATCATTCAACTGACGCAGAAACGCACGTCATGGCTTTGAAAGGCCTACCAGGGTCTGACTTTTCCCTCTGGATGTTCCATGATGTTATGTCCAACTTTCTTGAGGTAGAAAAAACATGGAATTTGGAATGGGACATAAGTGTAACTGCCTGAAGGTAAATTATTATGAGTTTTGTAGTATTACTACATTTAACTTGGTTTGCTAAAGTTGTAAATATACTTTTGAATCATACATTTTGTATTCAAACAACTCTTGGAACTTGGCCCAGTTTAACTGAGTCAAACAACCCTGAATTCAATGAAAATCTGGTTAAAAAAACTTGAGGGTAAGCCAAAAAGGAAAATTAGAATGTAGAACTTCTTCCTGCTCTTAGATTATGATTAACTGTGCTAAAGTGTTACTGGAAACATTACCAATGCAATATTATTATAGTTTCATGGTGAAAGTTTTTACCCGGCACGAATGACATAATATCAATTTGAAAATAATGCAAAACCCTACGAAATTGAAGGTTGAAAAACCTCTGAAACCCAATTCGGCTTACGAGGGTCCATTGTTGTGCATAAATGTGAATGACCACATTATATTAACTTACACTATTACATCAATATAAAGTATGGTCTTATTTCCAAGAAGCTGATCTTTGAAGAGGGACCTGAGTAATGAGGGCAAGGACACGTGGATAGATAAAAGGACGAGCACTGCACAGCACCCTTCGGTCGACGGCGAGGCCATTGAATTCCTGGAGAGGTGGGGCCTGTCATCATTGTGATTATGTGGACGCCTGTAAGTCGTGACAGGACATGCCACATTAACACTGACAGACTTTCTTGCTGTGACACAGATGGGTATGGTAAATAAAAGGTCCAGGAGTCATGGGCTATTTCCAGAGCTGTAATGGTCAAGCCACAGAGGCAGAGCCAGCAAAAATTGGGATATGCTAATGATGGGACTTGAGGCTACAAAGCAAGGCTTAAGGTGATGATTACAAGCAGAGTCGGGTAATGTGGCAGGGTGGTTGATAGGGCTGCGGCCTGGATTTGAAAATAATTAGGAGCATGGCTGGATAGCACAGCCAGATAATGTGTCTGGGGGGGTGGGGGGTGCGTGGGGGGGGCATGGCCTGGCACAGTATGAAGATGATGAGTATCAAGGCTGAGCTGTCCACTCCATCGGCCCTCTGAGCTGTGACAAAAAGCTCTGCTGGCTCTCGCTGTAGCTGGGGGTGCTTCCAACGATAGGACTTGTGCGCTAATTACCACAGTCAGAGAAGAGAGAGCGCAAATAGAGGCAGCAAGAGGCACACTAGGATGAAGCCGCAGATGGAAATGAACATGAAAATGTAGTTAGAAAGGCTGTGAGTCACAGTGTGATGATATAACTGGACACGGGAGGAAACACCACTATTGCTTTCTCCCAAACACCATCCTCCAAAAGCACCAATATGTCCAAAGAAATAGTCAAAGTGTACACTATGTGGGGAAAAAAAGAATTACCAAATTAGGAAAGCGCTTAATTTAGCATTTTACCAAGACATTTAGGACAGTTCTATGCCTCAAACGTTGTGGGAACAGTTTGAGGAAGACCCATATATGTTCCAACATGACTGTAGACAAAGCAAGGTCCATAAAGGAAATATGGAATATGTCAGAGCAGCAAACAAGTGTAAAGGCCAAAGCTTTAGTCAATTTAACATACAGTTGAACCTCTAGAAGATAATAAGGAAATAATCTATTCCGCGTGAGGACTACAACTAGCAGCATAACTAGTGGCATTTAAACATTCATATGTCATTCACATGTAAAAATGAGTTACCCAGACATCAAAACAATGAAATTAACTTAACTAAAATCATGCAAATACTGTAGAAATAATGTGCTCAGATGTTGAGACTATAGACAGTTTAACAAGTCACATTTTAACAATCGTATGGTATTTAAGTGGAAATATAAGTTAAGTACTGTTAATATTCAAACGGAAAAACACTGTAACAGTCGTAACTGTAAAGACAAATGACAAATATGTTGCTGATGCGTCTCGCACCTCATCTTTTTAACATTCTTAATTGGCACAAAAATGTAAGAAGAAGTTAATCACTGTAAAACATGTAAACACTCCCTTCACTTTGGTAAGAAGTGCTGAAGTCTTACTGCTTTCAATGTGAATCTTTGGATAGCTTTTCCTCTCTTCTCATATTGAAGCTAGTTCCTTTTTTAATAAATGCAGCAAAAAAGCCACAACAGATAAATTGAAGCTTATGTTAAGTTGGCTAAGGTCATGGTTGGGGTTCAATGACTGATGCGCAGTGGCATCACTGCTAATCTTGCTATTATGCTAAATAGCCCACATGCTAGCCATTCAGTATATTACAAAGCCTGCATAGACCGACTGACCACAACAGAGCGTACTCCCCCAGCCCCAGTTGTTAGCTGCAGGAGACCCCATTCAACCACCCACTCAATCCCCATTCTTATTTATCTCCACTTCCTGGGGCCGCGTTACTTCATTCCCGCGTTGCTGTTCTCTCCTTCTCCTGCTCTTTTCTCTCTCGCTCGCTTGTTTCACTCCTTGTTTCCGGGCAATTGGGTCTGGGTGCTGGTGGTAGTGGGGGGCTGGTATAAGAGGTTGGGGTGGAACTGCTGGGAACTTTGAGTGTGTGTGTGTGTGTGTGTGTGTGCAGACACATATATGTATGTGTGCGTGTGCTGGGAAGTGAGCTAATAAAGGACGGTGATCCATGAAAGGCCTTGAGCAAAGACACAGTCAATTACCTAATGCCTGGACCAGACCGTGGGGCCCACGCGCGCACGCACTCTCACTTTCAACCATGCAGACACACACACGCACGCACGCGGCCGTGCATACACCTCATTTACGTATACATGGAAAGGGGGCAATGGAGGGCATAACTGGGAATTGTGTTCGTGTGTGTGGGTGGGTGTACATATGCGTGTGATGGAGAGCGGCGATTTATTAAATTGCTGTCACTTTTGACAAATTTGTGCAACTCAAATTGAAAGGACTTGGCTGCAGCGAGTCTCTGTTTTCCCTCGTTTATTCTCGAGTTGAATATTGTGATCCACTTCAGACAGAAACAATGGCATCCCCAATTTATTGTCTAGAACGGTGTCCACGTACATATAAACTGAATGATGCAGAGTTTGTACATTAAAGATGCTAAAACCAATCAGGTCAATATATGCTAAGTTATCCAAAAAAACATTGACATCTTAGCTTTGTGTTATGGGTGACAATTACTGTAATATCTAATAATTAGGGATGTCCGATATTGGCTTTTTTGCCGATATCCGATATGCGGATATTGTCCAACTCTCAATTTCCGATTCCGATATCAACCAATACCGATATGTGTAACATCACATATCTCCTGCTGTGGAATGAACACATATCACTTGTGAAACTAATGGATACAGCATCAGCAATTAGCTTCTCAAATGGCTGTAAACATCTCTCATAAGCAAACTACCTCTGCTTGCTGCTATTTCCACGTTTTTTTAATATTGCCGTTACTTCATAGACATATGAATTCCGGTTGGGCGATGTTAGCATGTATTGCAATATTTTTGGGATGTTTCGCGATATGACGATATAATTAAATTCAGTTTGAGACCCCTGGTGTAGGCAGTGTCCAAAGCAAGTTGTCGGAAAGCAGCAGCAATTCGTCCATCTTGTTAGCCAGGGAGCGAACGTTGCCAAGATGGATAGATGGAAGAACAGAGTGAAAACCTCTTTTCCTCCACCTCACGAGCACATCGGCTCGTCTTCCTCGGCGGTGCCGCTGTCTCCCGCTGCTGCACTGACCAAAATCGCTGCAAATGTCTCCGGCTCGGTGAAAACTGGAGAAAAAGGTTCGCCAGATAGCTGGTTAATATTTAAAAGTTGGTCTGTAACTAGCGGATAGGTAATTTTTAAAGAAGTGTAAAAAACACACACAAGAGAGCGAGTGGCCAAGGCTGCCATCTTAGTCACAATACCGGTACAAGTCATTTTCTTACCATTGGAAGAATGTATATCGGTATACAAAAATTATCACCCAACCCTAATATGAATGAATGAATTGTGCGTGGGAATACAGTGTTTTCCACAATGTCGGAAAATTATGCTGTCGAAACAATGTTATAATGGCCATGTATCATGCAGTCCAAGGCCAAATACTACCAAAGGTAATTGTTAAGTCTTACCTGTGAAATGTTATTCTCTGGGATTTGGTTTGCAGGACATGAATGAGACATCTTATCCGCTCCTGCTCTTGCCACATCTAACATGGCAACGACGTTGATGTGCGGCTCAGCGCTCGATGCAGCGTCTACATATATATGTTTATGAGCTACCCCGCTCACCATTAGCCCACCACGTCCTACCACCCTGAACACAGTTAAGCAAAACATCGGCTCAAGTAGTATATGCTGCGTGTTGACTGTTAGGGCGACAGCATATGGCCTTCCATTATAGGGAAAAAAAACGATACCGATATTACATTTTTAAGCCAATATTGGGCTGATAATATATATATTATCGGACATCCCAGTAATAATAGTTTCATTTTCATTTTTAGAATATACTGAGGGCCAATAAAAAACAAGCTGTTGGCCCAAAATGGCCCCCAGGCTGCACTTTGGACACCCCTGGTCTATTCCTATGCACTGTATTGATGTTAACCCTTAAGCTAGCATGTCGACATTGTACCACATTTTAAACCACGTTGTCTCTAAGATAACCAATTAATTCAGTCATTCATTTTCCACCATTCATTAAATTGCATTAACAGACTTTACTCAATTTTAATTGAAGACCCCTGCTGCAAACAAACAATCATCCACACTCACATTCACACCTTTAGGGCCTCAAGTAACATAACATACATCACTTTTGACTGTGGGAGGAAACTGTAGTACCAGGAGTAAACCCACAAAAGCACAGGGAGAACATGCAAACACCACACAGAGAGGTCCAAAAACTTCTTACCGTGAGGCAGACGTGCTAACCACATGCACCACCACCCTAATTATCTCAAAGTATGACTTACAGGTTACATGAATAAATCTATATTTGTATTTACAGTTACCAACCTACCTCATGTGCGTGACCACTATGTGAAGCTCTTGGCATTGTCTGGCTGAGGAAGAGGATTACTCGTGTAGTCCAACTGTTGCTCCAGACTTTCGGCTCCTCTGGTTGGCCAGTGGAAAGATGGAAAAAAAAAACAACACAAGCGGTGTTTACACTTGCACGCATTTTGCCGCAACATTGTTCTGCAATTTTTTCCTGTGACAAAGTCATTTACTAGTTTGCGCTGTTTACGCATAAATTACGCCCTTGGCACGCAATTCGTGACCGGAAATGGTGCGCATTGGCACAAAATGACCACGCTCCCCTGCGAGTTATTTTCACCTTGTCAAGTACTGTTTACGTCTAGTGCACGACAACAGTATGCACAACGTGCATTGTTCCCACATGGGTATCCATTGTCATTAACACTACCTGCATCCGTGGCATGATTTGATCCTGCTGTGTCGCCCGCGTGACGACACGCAACAGCAGGCATCACACCGAGCTTCATTAATTCCTCTGTGTGCATTGGACCTACAAGATGTTGAACTCCAGAGAAGAAGCTCTCATTGCAGAAGAAAGAAAGGTAAGTCTATTTTATCGCGCAGCTGCAGAAAGGGAATGTGGAAAGAGAAGGAAGGAGGCATGAAGTAGAAAAAAGCAGACTCGAAGACGTTGCTTATGATCACTTGTTACCAGAGATTCACAAGGAAGATCCAAGAGGGTACAAAAATGAACTGAGAATTCCCCCCGACTTGCTCCAAGAGGTGGGGGAAAGTTAACCCATTCATGTGAATGAGACACGCTTTGATATGCATAGGTTGCGATGCGTTCGCCGTGCGTTCATGTTGCGTTCACCGCTAGTTCAAAGAAATTATGCGTGCCACAAATTTTGAACATTTCTAAATTTTCTTTGCACACTGGCACAGAGCACCACACAGTTTACACACATTTCACACCTGTTTATGACCACTTTACTCATTGGCTTTGTCGTATGATAAGGCTGAAATTTCTCCAAAGCCAATGAAAAGCCTTCTCATTTGACTGAAGCAGTACTAAATACAAAAGAAGAGTACAGTGGTGAAAAAAGTGGGTGGTCTTTTGCTCTGTTGCCAGGGAAATTACAGTATGAAGAAGATCAAACTGAGGGTTAATACGAGTGCTTCACACAACTGAGTAGATTAGCCCGTGAGTGGTAATGAGGTTATAATCAAGTGTTTGACAAAGTCACAATACACTGCTGCTAGACTTGTTACACATACACACACACACACAGACACACACACGCGCGTGCCATTCCTAATTACGTGGAAAAGTCTGTGACATTTTTCATGAGAAATATGTGATAAAGCAGTATTAAAGTAATCACCAGGCATACACCTATGAGGTTATCTAATAAGGATGTGTTCATTTACTACTTAATGTTGAATGGATTGTGTATAGGGCATAAGAGAGAACGTGTTAGCTAACTAATCTGCACCAGGACACAAAATTAGGTACACCTGCACAAATGAATCAGATCCAGTACAAGAGCATGATCAGAAATATTAATTTAACAATATGATTGTGGTTACATTTTGCACTGGTGCAGAACTGAGATTTGTGGTGCCCCGTATCGGTCTAAATGCTTTGGAAGACATGCTAGCATACACGCACTTCAAATATCCTAAAAGTTTTATTATCATCAGAAAAATGATCAATGACTTATGGTATGGGCAATTAGTTGCTAAGTCCCGCCCATGTCCCTGCATGATGGTGACCATGTTTTTCAACCAGTCTTGCTCAAAACTATGCTTGCCAGTCCTCCAAATTCCGTGGTAATTCAGCTAGACACCCAAAAGTTAGTTAGTAGAGCATACTGAGCTGTGGGAGAAATCACAGTCAGTCCGACTGATAGGATCAGGATCAAAAGGATCAAAGTTTAATAACAGTGCCACCACGTGGTGTGTTTTTCAGAAAAATAATAGCACAAGCAACACAGTAGGGTTTTAACATTTTGTGACACATTTTTACAGTTTTCTGTGAAGAGTTTCAGGAGCAGAGGAGTTAGCGTTCACAAACCAATACACAAATCGATTTTTAAAATTAATTCTAATTTCTCCACTTGACTGTATATACCTAATACTATTTATGCACTATACAGCTCTTGTGTTGGATACTTTTAGACTGCACAGTTTTGTTGTGGCCAGCCATTACATGTGTTCTTTGCAGTTGACAACAGACAATAATAGAATACTGACATTATTTTGTGGGACTCACAGTGTGCGACTGTAGAGCCGTAATTCATTCTGTGCCTCCTCCAGGTGCCCGTATGAGGTCTGCAGATCCAAAGCCAGCTCAGGAAAACGTACGCCTTGCTCCCACATCTCCCCGGGGTCTCTGATCCGGACCTGAAATAACCACAGAGACGCACAAGTATCAGATAATGATCACTGTTTCTTTCTGCTTCAGCCTCCCTCCCGCCTCTGTCTTTGTCTGATCCTTCTCCCACAGGTGGTGATGGTTTACAGCTAAAAGCAGAGGCCAATCCTCTTCATCTCTCCTCCTGTGACAGAGACCATGAGAGAGGCCGAGAAGGAAAGAGTGAAGAGAAAAAGAAGCTGGACAGGGTAAATCCAAGCAAGTCTCAGGATAAGTTAAGTGAACAATTGAAAAAAAAAGGGGTGACAATGGATGTAGGACAAAAAATATTCAGTATGCTGAGCTTTAACTGATCATTTAATCAAAACTAATGGTACACAACTGGTAAGAGACAAGTAAGTATCTAATTCAAACAAAGTAGTCACTACAAAGTACATTAAAACGAAAAAAAATAACAAAATGGAATTAGAATGACTTTAGTCAAAGTCAAAGTGTTGATGACGATATCATTTTTGTCAAATAGTGTGGAAACCATTATCATATGCAAAAAACGTAAAATAAAAGGAATTTGGTGACCAATCATGACACTTCAAATGCAGCTAATGCCATCTTGTGGACTTGACTTGAAAAAAACCCAACAACAATAACATCAGGAGGTTGCCTACAGCCACAACTCTTCATGCCAATTTTTTGACACGGCGATTATTTGATTTTGTAACCTGCGCAATTCTTCAGTCAGACGGCATAGATCACCGAGGTGTTACATGTTCATCTTTTGCTGAGGTGACCTTGTTTGCGAAAAAGCAAGGTTGGGGTGAAGACAGAGGAAGGGGGTGGGTGTGGGGGACCCTGTCCTTGCTCCTATCGCCGTGGGATCAGTGGCCTGGCCTGACCACTTCCACAACCTGCACCTCAACCTTATTCATCACCTCCAGATAGTTATCACGTTAAGTTTGGGGTGAAGGAGGTGATAGAGAAAAGAAAGAAAGAAAGAAAGAAACATGGACTGTCTGCAGTAATCACATAGAATAATTGCAGCAATTTAACTTAGATTTCATTTGCATTCTGTTCACAACTTCTATTTTCATTATTAAACCTTTATATCTTTGTCAATCACAAACTCGGACTGTGTACTAAAATTAAACAAATAGTCAAAAAGAAGGCTCTGAGACCATATGCATATAAAAAGTACTGGAACCTAAATTCTTTTTTGGAAAAATGACACATTTAAAGTGACACAGAATCTCTGTGTCCAAGAGCCCATCATGATGATGTCATGCAAAACGGTGAGATGTCAGCTTACCTCATGAGATGTCCGTTTAATATGCTTCAAAAAATTACGTTTTGCTTTTTTCTTTGACTTTTTGCAACACTTATTAAAAAATGACCAGCCTAAAACACCTTGTTGAGTAGAGAAGCTTGGGTACTGTTTTTTTTCTTCTACATTTTATTATTATGTGTGCTAACTTTACATTTAATTTAACACACATATTAAGAATGTTGAAAAGTGAGATGCAGCTCACTGTTGCATTATGCCTTTGTCTTTAAAGTTAAGACAGAGTGTTTAATTGTTTGTAGGTATTAATATTAACCGTGGTTAACTTATTTTTAAACATGTATGACTCTTAAAATGTTACTTACATACAGTAAAAAATATTTCTAAATAATTTCCTATGGGAAAAATGTTTCAGCACCCAAACAAATCTTTTTTATTCATTTTATATATATATATATATATATATATATATACACTTTTTTTTATTTAATTAAACCCAAACAAATCAAAGTTCGACCAAGTGTACTAGTATGTCCTAAGTGATGTTGAACAATGTTATATTGGAAACATGAAAATCATTTCTGGGGGGAGTCTTAGAATATTCAATAGTCGACAATACGATTTGTAGGAGACTGAATCGACTACCAGGCCTATGAAAATGTCACGTGATCAAGATTCTGTCCACATGGGGGTGCTGCTGAGCATACATTTTTACATAGAATGTCTTTGTTTTTGTTATGAATAGCCTATTTTGACACACATTCAGCCTCATTTTGGTTAATTAAGAATTGAAAATGATGTGTGTGTTTAACAGAAGAGCTATACTTATGCAAGATGGCAGTGCGTACAGGGTCTCCAGATTTGCAGTTTTGTAGTTATTTTGCTCATATCAGGTGTAGTTTAACGCCTCACACTCGACAAGAGCTTTTGGATATTGGATTTGGCAGCACCATCGACTCGTCCCTGAGATCTCCAGAGTACCGGAGTCTACACACACACACACACACCACCCAGCCGGGCGGGCTGAAGTGCTCGCAAGTGGCGTCTAGAACGTAAACAAAGGCGAGAAAGACGTGGAGTAATACGAGCCAAGCTCAAACTACCACCACACAGACTCTCCTTACTGAACCTCGCTAATGTGCGGGTCTATGGCAAATAAAGTAGACAAGTTACAACTCCACATCACCCACAGTAAGAGACTTTTGGACTGCTACATCAACACTTTGAGCTGATAGAAAAGAGGCTGAAACTGGCAAGACCAAAGATGCTTTCTGTGTCAGGTACTGTTGTTGCACACTTACCATTTTTATGTGTTTATCTGAGTGTTGTAGCCTTTTTTCATTGAGGTGGAAAAAGTCGCAAATGAGACATGTTTATTTGCAGGGATCGCCATTAGCGGTGCTCTTAATAACAATTTGACTATCAGTCGACTATGGACAAAATGTAGAGAATCAGATTCGACAATGAAAATCCTGTCGAAGCCAGCCCTAATCATTTCCAAAGAACACACACATCCATTGGGTTTTTCCTACGCGTGATCTGTGCAAATGTTTGACAGCTGCACACATGCACGTGCGCGCACACGCACACAATGCTCAGTCAAATGCAGACACTAAACGTCTCTTTACAGTAACCCCCGAGAGAGCTGTGTGCCATGTTTTAATGATGCAATTCTTCTTTGAAAGGAGTTTTAAAGGAGCTCTGCCTTCAATAAGAGTAATTCCCCATTGGACAAAAAGAGGATGTTGAGGGGCTCATGTGATTAGAATGACGCTCTGTAAAACTATTACTCTCTCATATCTGTTGCGCAGCCTCTGGTATTTATCTCAGGCACAACATTAGGTACACCTACATATCTACACATTCATTTTCATTCAAATCTTTGTGGAGGGGTATGGCACATGTCATATGCAATATTCCCATCTACAGCACTGGAGAAGGAAATCAACCTCTCTTATGTGCTCTTTCACATGAGCTGCTGTCGGAGGGAAAAATGCCTTTTTTTTTTTTTTTTTTTTTTACAGCTTCTGGTGTAAGTCAGTAAATGTATAATTTCTCTTACCTGCTGTTTGGTGCTAGTGATCGGAGGAAGTATGGGCCTGGGAGAGCAGAAGGCTCTACTTTTTCTCCTTGGGGATCCAGGAGTCACAGCGAAAGTGGGGGGCGTTGGGGCTGCAGGTGTGAGATGAGTGCTGTCCCTTGAGACTATCCTGGTGGGGGCCTGGTACTTGACCTGTCTCAGTAGTAACTCCATCTCATGGGGGACTATCCTGAATGGAGAGTTGAAGACCCCTGGGCACTAAGGGGGAAGAGACAGGTTACTCCATTAAAGAACTACTAAGAAATGGCATGTTCATGTTAGCTGGATCATTTTACATAAAATTCCCCCAGTTTCATTCACCAAATAAATAAGGTTACACACTGACAAACACACAGATGGTCCAACGTTGTATTATACTTGTACATGAGCACAGGTACACACATGCATGTGCACATGATCTAAAGTGGATTTGCTACAGAAGGCCTGATCAAGAATTATTCACATAACAGTTGGAGCACTCTGTCTACTTTATATGCTAATAACACTACTTGCTACTTAGGACACTTAAAATGAGAAAGGGGCTTAAGTGGGAAATGAGGAGTACCATGCCTCGGCTTTTTCCAAAATAACATTTCCGGACTAGTTGATTATTATAAAATGGTGTTTAGTTAGTATTTCACAATCAATAACAACTAAACTCTTGTTGGATACGTACACAGGACAAGGGCTCCTATAGCTCCTAAGTTCCTAAGCTCCTAAGTGATCACTATTGCAGCATGCAGTTTATAACGATTGTGTCTTTTCAGAAGACATCAGAATGTATGAGAAGAAATTTCATAACCTCATCAAAATTGATGAAACATTTGTAATTTTTGGCCCATGGTGAAATCTCAAGTAATGTAACGGACACGCCAAGTTACCATGGGAACCAAATAAAATCGTGACCTGTATTTTACACACAAAAATCTACCCCGGCAGATGGACAACTATGAATTCCCAGTATGCCCAAGTTCACCTTAGTGGGGCACAATGAATACCAATCAATTTAAGAACCAGATTGAAAGAGAACTTAAAATAGCAACCAAAAAAAACACAAAAGTCCATCTATAGTGAATGACTGAACATCGAAAACCACCTTGGTCCGCTGGGGACTGGAACATTTCAATAGACAAAAATAAACAGAAATTAACACAAACATGTCACTTGCCACAAATACAACAACATACACACACACAATCCCACACAGTAGCAACGTGCAGGCTATGGGAAGAGCAATGATGTTGACCCCAGGAACACAGCATCTCTGTCTCTGTCAGAGGGACTTGGGGCCTTTTGGTAAGCTGTGAGTGTAACTGTGTGTGCGCGTGTGTGTGTGGGCCGGGGTCCGAGAAGTGCAGAAGGATGAACTGTGTGGGAGAGCCATCTATTCACTGCTGACAAGGTCAGAGCTATGAAGGGAAAGAGTCCCCTGCCATATGCAGAGGAAGAGAGTACGATATATACAGTCCAGTATCTATGGAGTGAGAAAGAGCTGACACAGGACTGGGAGGGAACAACAAAACTTTTCCTCTGAAATGAATATGCAGTTAAGTGATAAATGAAAGAGACACCACAGATCAGATTTCTATTTTACACTTTAGATATTGCCAAGAGAGTCAGATACTGTAAGTATGACAGTTGGGGTCAAAGGTTATATAATGCAGCACTCCACCAACATGCTGACACTATGCCAATGTTTGTGTGTTGCGGACCAACCTGCTTAGTGCTGAGTAGATGGTGCCATCTGTAAGCTTGATAGGCTTTGGCTTTCTGCTCGTTCACCTTTTTCAGACAGATTCTCTCTCGCTTCTGGAGCTCTTCAAGTTCATCCATTTCCCTCCTGAAACAATATTTTACATGTTAAGTATTATCACGGAACAATATCTACACAGGCGTTTATTGTTTGGCAAATCATCATCAGTATTGTTTTCCAGATTTTAAGTCAAGATAATTACAGTTTAGTGGCACTCAAAGATCAGCAAAGACCAAGGCCAAACAATGCTGTTTTTTTGCACAACTTCTGAACTATGCACTTCCTGCAAATGCCTAAATTTGTCACAAAAATACAGTCATTATTCAGAGAGTAACATGAATCTCGCAATGTTAACAAAAGTGAGAAGAAATGTAGAGGACCCGTGTGCACCATTATCATGATGAACACCAAATCTAAATGTGTTCCTCATTGGCCTGTGCCCCACCACCTCAACAACGTTGTATATAAAATGCCTAAGAAGTCTTTGAGCCATCCTGCTGACAAACGATCGTCCCTTTTTGCTAAAAAAAAAACTTGAAATGCATGGTCACAGACAACCCAGTAGGGATTCCTCATTGTCAATGACACTGTCCATGTCTTTGTACCATTAAAAGTTGTTAACTAATAAGACCAGCAACAAATTCCACTCACTTAAGTGACTGAATCTATAAGAAAATATGTGAAAACTTCATCAAAAAACTGAAGAATATTGATAATTTTTTTAGTGATGAATGACTTTTTTGGTAGGCTACTGTTATCTATGTTACAATACACTATTCTAACTAGCCGTGTACTGTCCTGTTTAAATAGCCGTGTTGCACCACTGTTTGGCACGCACTGTTTGGAAAGAAAGCATTTATTTTATTAATACTTAAAAAAAATATATTTCTGTGCACTAAATATCCCATTTTATGATGTGCAAACCTGCGACTTATAGTCCGGTGATGCTTATGTATGTACAAATCTTTTATTTCCTCTAAATTTAGTGGGTGCGGCTTATACACCGGAATTTACCGTACACAACATTAAACAATTTGAAAACCATGAGCTTCCTCTGGTGGCTGCCAGGCACCCATGGCAGCCATTGGCCAATGAACTGCTCTGCTGGATGTACTGCATTATGGGTAGGAGTTAAAATAGCAGTTTTTTGTTATTTTAAACTAAAACATCGGTACTTGTATATTTCCTAGCTATGAGTCTTAAGATGCTGTGTGATGAGTTTAGCGTTCTTTGTAGATGACACTGTGAGTCTGTGAGACTGTTATATTGACTAATGACCTCCTGTGGTGTCGTGAGTTCACTTATAGCTTGTGATTGACTCCTGCCAAAGAAAGAGATACCGTTTTCTCACTGACTCCCGAGCGGCACAGTATTTAAACGGTTAGCAGTATTTCTGAAGTACAGGAGGTGTCACGAGATTAGAACATGGTCATAAAGTAGTAGGTTCAAAGTTTAAGAAAAAAGTAGCGGCTTACAGTATACACCTGAAATTATGGTATATGAACACATATTATATGTATAGTAGAACCAAGTGCAACAATAATTTCCACTAATTTGAGTGATGAGAAAACCACAAAAATGAAATTGGTCTCAAGTGCTGTTACACAGAAATTTCAACACCCAAATACAACTGCACAGACAAAAAAGCTGCAGCTGCAAACGAACAGAAGTAGAACCAACTGTACTTATATAAAATAATAATGATTTGAGCAAAAAAACATACAAGTAATGTGGAGCTTTGCCGCTGTATTTTTAATTCAGCCTTTAGTGGTAATTCCCTGAAGTGTCCTTCAGATGAATGAAAAAGTGCCTGATAATAAGAGGCTGGGACAGCAAAGGTACTGTGAGAGAAAAACAAGGGGGGACCAGTGAGCGAGCTTGAGGGTATAAGTGGGAGGATGATGAATATATTTCATCACAACAGCCAGGACAGGTCTGTCTGTGACATCTGTTAAGCCAAGCTGCTTAAATGGGATGCATTAAAAGCCCATACACAGCAATCACACAGCCTTATTGTTACAAGGGGGTAATAACTTAAAGAGGGAATTGGAAACAATTACTAA
This sequence comes from Dunckerocampus dactyliophorus, assembly GCF_027744805.1. Taxonomy (NCBI): domain Eukaryota; kingdom Metazoa; phylum Chordata; class Actinopteri; order Syngnathiformes; family Syngnathidae; genus Dunckerocampus; species Dunckerocampus dactyliophorus. Next base: position 8,785,904 of record NC_072821.1, on the reverse strand, counting down.
AACACTCATATCACGGTTACGTGGAAGAAGGACGGCTAAAGCCAATCTATTTCCTCAAGAGCAATTCCAGTAAGAGTTTGGCTCTAGCTCATCAACAATTCATCCCTTTTTCACATTTCCACTCCACTGTTCTAGCCAACTTCTATTTTCAATTACAAACCTCCACAGACAAATCAGAATATTCTTAGTGGGGTCTGTAATGGTGGGTTAATACATTCAGCGGCTAGTGGCGTTTAAAAAGAAATCACAACACCGTTCCCGCCGCCTTTGCATTCTCATTTCTTTCTCAGCATCAGATTATATTACAAGATAAATGAAATATGCAGAACATTACCCCCGCACATGCAAATCTATATGTGTGTGCATGTATGTGTTAAGCTCAGTAGTTTAAGTCTATGCATGATAGTGTGTATATGAATATAGAGGTTGCTTGGCCTCCATTTGTCACCCTGGCTAACGGGGATATTACTTATTAATGCAAAATATAAAGTTGCAGTTTACTCCGGGACAGTGTAAATGAACTGAATAGCTACAGTGTACTCTGTGTGTATTTATGTTCATTTATGCTGTAAAGCTGCTTTAAAAAAATAGATGTGGCCTATATTTCCATATCAGCATGTGTGTCAGTATTCATGCAGGGTGTTCAAAGAGCTTTTCTTGAATGTACGTGGAACCTTGCTAGAGTGTGTGTGTGTCATGTTGAATGGGTGACCTTTGTTTCCCTGCCCCCACCCCCAACATTATTAATTGCTGTGTAGTGGACAAAAGCCAAACAGATTTGTAACGGCTGAAGGCACCTCGATCTGTGTCGACCCAACCAGCCGACACAACATACAACCCTCATTAGCCCTGTTCGGCACGCTGCACATGCACTTGCTACATTTGTGTGTGCGTGTGTGTGTGTTTTGAAGTAAGTGAGAGATTGAACGGTGAAGTAGATTACAGGAGGGAAAAGAAAGATTCAAGCAATGAATGCCATGTCAATAAATCAAATGAATAATTTGTTAAGAGCTATTTTTGTATATACAGTGGAACCTTGGTTTTCACACAAGCTAGTTTTCAACAAAAATGATTGCCACAAATATGTCTTGGTTTTCGTACGGCCAAACAGTACACATAACAAACTAGTCAAGTGCTCAAACATCCACAAGCATCCATGCATTGGCGACTCAGTCTCTGAAGAATGGATAGTGGTTCTTTGAGAGTTGGGACACTTTGTGACCAGGGAATATAATCATCATCTTATGTGTGTGGGTGTGCGTGTGGGTGTGCGTGCGTGGTTTATTTGCTTGTAGAATGTACACAGAACGATGAACAACTCTGAATATGCCTCCTTCCTTCTTCCTTTCAAGCACTGCACTGTGTACTGATGAGGTGTTCAAGTGCACCGCCTATTTTTGAGTACTAAAGGAATCTGTTCTTTTTTTCTTAAATTAAGGATGACTACAAACGAGTTGCAAGTGCCAGAACTTCAATAAAGAAGGTGAGAAACATGACTGAATTCGGAAAGAAGTTGTAGCAAAGAACAAGGGTAGCGTCTGTTCCAATAGGGTTGTAATGCAAAGGTTCCTTATACACAGTGGTGGAGCCAGGGGGTGACCAGTGGCCAGTCACTCCCTGGCCACCCCACTGGCCATCTAGACATTTCAGGTAGCAACTTATTGCCACCCCATGTGAGTAATGGTCTCACCTTGACCACCCCAATGGAAAATTTCTGGCTCCGCCACTGCTTATACACAGGTTGCATGGAGATAATAGATAATAGACAGATAATAGATAGTGAGCCAGGCTTGTGTGTGTAATGATGATTGTACCTGCTGCTGAAGTTTACAATAAAGTTTAAGTGAGCAGGAATACAGCTCTAACCGTCCATTCTTTAAAGTTAAGTTTGTAACGAACGAGAGTGAAACAGTGTCCATGTGGCTCTTCCGTCTCCTCCATCCTCACTGCACTCATCACCGTCTTCAATAAAAGGTACAAGTGATGTTCATTATTCATTTATGCATTTTGTTTCTCATGTATATGAGTTTTGCTTTGTTTTCTGCATGCAAAATTTTAATTATTCTCTATTAAATGTGTTTTGTGTTAATATGTTTGGGTGTCTGAAACAGATTAATTGGATTTACATTACTTCTTATGGGAAAAATGTATTTGGTTTTTGTGCATTTTGGTTTTCGTCAGACCTTTTGGAACAGATTAAGGAAGAAAACTGAGGTTCCACTGTAACACACTCAATTTGTCATCATATTATTGGATACCCATGTGTTTAGTGTTGCTGTTCCATGAAAAACATGTCCAATGGGATCACAAAACATCTTAGGAAAATTCAAAATTCTACCAAAAATTATTGTGGAAACAGCTCTTGAGTTTCAGCGAACATCAAAGGATTAGCTATGCCGATGTTATTTTCTTTTTCTTTGGCTTTTTTGCATTCCACAAAAGTAAAGAAAAATGTTACTAGAGAAAAATATACACTTCAAGTGTGCTTAAGTGTCGATATTTTTGTCCACGGTCAACTGTCAATGTTTTTTACATTTTACACTGGTTAACTACTCATTAAACTTGTGTGACCATTAAGAATGTTAAAAAAATAGATACTTCTGGGATGCAAATTGCTTTCAAAATGATAATAAAGATATTCTTACGACATGTTATCTGTTGCACATTTTAACCTATTTTTTTACACTTGTACGACAGCTAAGAATGTTAAAATGTTCCTTTATAAACACCTGCACAATGAATACAGGTTTAAAATGGCAACAGTTTGACCCTAGAACAGATGATTTCCACTTCCCATATCTTTAAATGGGAATTCAAAATACAAACAAATCTGAGGTTGATCAGTTGGTTGTTTGACTGGTTTTAGTTTATTTGGAACATGCATACATGAAGTAGGAACAAGCACAGCTTAATTAATCTTACCAAATCTCCATATCTCAGCAATTGCTAATCATTTTCTTCACCTCTCATGTTCAATATACAATACTAAGAAAAAGGTAGGGATGTCGGCCCCCACCGGGAAAACCCCCAGGATGCAGCCAAAACACGCCTCCAGTGCCGCAGGACAATCCAACCTGACGCTCCCAAATTCCCGAATGCACACGTCCAAACACCAGCATCACCAGCAACAATGGGTACTGTTCCATCTTTAAGGCTCTACTGTATATCAACATTTGGTGAGTTTTTTGTTTTTATCCCCAAAACCATAAACATCATTTCCCTTTGTGTTTGATGTGAAAAAAAACTCACAGTAAATGCTTTGTATCAGCGAATATCTTATAATACAGCGTGTAGATGGCGAATAAACGAGCTAGCGCAGCCTCCTTCAAGTACTTTCAAATAAGCCAAACCTGAACCGACATTTGACCGGGGACCTGCTCACTTATTTAATGGCTAATATAGTACAGCTAAATTTCTCACCGCTCTCTCAATAATTTACCTCCTGGTTCAGAATGGGGAGTCAAGGGCTGCTGGGATATCAGAGACCGAGGCACTTGCGGTCATCAAGGCCAGCAACAGAGCAACTAATTGGCCAAATTCTAAATATTTAATGGAGGCTTGACCTGATTGGCTGCTTTAATTGCTCCAATTAAATGATTCAATAGGGCGACAAGGAGGAGGAAAAAGGGGTGTCAGCCAGTCAATTGAGACAATGGCCAGTTGAATGTATAGAGCCAGTAACACTGAGTTACCACTTAGGTGACTCATAAATTGATCAGTTCATTGTGCAAAGTACTAAAAACTGGTGCCATGAAATAGTTTTGGAAGCTGACAAATATATTTTGCAAAAAGTTCAGCTGCAAAAAGCCTTCAAGTTGTCCTTAGTTTCCTTCATTGTTTCCTCCTCAAAAGTAATTTTCTTAAGAGTCAAGGAGAGCACAGCAGCCAGATTATACTGCACCACACATACACGCACAACCCCCCACACGCACGCTCAATATACAAATCCAATCAAACTGAGGGAGTGAACTTGTCTCCACCCAAACTGGATCAGAAAGAAGCGGCAAAAGAAAGACTGACGCATAGAAGCGGTTAGAGTAGGCAGTGCAGGTCCCACTCCACTGTAGCAGCTCGCCTTTCATCAATGTCCTTGAGAGGGACACGAGGAAGGGAGCAATGAAGAAGGCTGGAGAAAAGAGACAGGAGAAGAAGTAGCTGGGGGATGTGAGACGCCACAGAATAGCAGAATAAATAACCCTGACTGTGTCAAGTCTGCATGTTTTTTTTTTTACATTTCAGTTCAAATAAGCGTATGTAAAATATAGCTAGGTGTACATAAGTTGTGACTGTTCCCGTGTTCTTGCGGCATCACATGGAGAATATTTATCAGATGATGGCGGTAATAATTACCCAGCTGTTTATGGCAGATAGAGGAATAATTCATGCAGCCAACAGGCCGTGTTGGTGGCAGCGGCGATGACTCCAGCACATTTAGTAAATATGCAAAACAGCCTCGCACCGCTTTCCTAATTGCCCCCATCGTCCCACCGCATGCCCTTATTAAAGCCCAGGAACTTTAAGTGTCTCGCTGACAAAGTGATAAATTGTTGGGGTGCCGAGGAAAACTGTGGCAGAGTGGGGACTGCGCTGGGGTCTTGACTTCATTAGGCTATGCAGAAGGAGAGGAAGGATGGATGAGGATGGACGCTGATGCACTGGTGGCGGTGGGGGTTGTGGGCGGCGGGTGGTGCACACAACAAAGTAGAATTAGAAGAAGATTTGAGTTTAACTCAAGTGGTGTGTAGAGCCAAACACGCATTTTAATAATGAATTGAGCATAAAACACTACAAATATGGCAACAGTTTGACCCTGGAAGAGATTATTTCTATTTCAAATTATTTTCTCTGTTTCATAATATGAACAAACATACATTTTACAGTAGATCGCTGTTATGATATTTTTTTGTTTTTTAACCAACACAGAATGCTACAAATGATTATTATATATCGATTTGTGTTTCAGATATAAAGAAGATTAGGTGTATTTTTTTTTTTATTAACAAGCTGATACTGTTTGGTATACTTTACCCTTGACTTATTGTTCTGCTTTAAATATTTGTATACTTAAAATTATATTTAAAAAGTAACATTAAATTCTTATTAAATATTTATTAATTGTATAATTTCTTTTGTGTTGCTTCTTTTTTAATTTACAGTTTATATTTGTCATTTTTAGTTTTATGTTTATATTTAAGTGGGCTTATTCAGGAGTAACATCACTATCAGTCCACGTGTGTGATTCCCTTTTTCCTTGATTCATATTTGTTTTTATTGGGCCTTTTGTAGAAAATACTAAAATCTTTATGGTTAGGGCTTGTAGTGCCACCAGTTGCTTTGGCTTGTGCTTGTTTTTCATGTGTGGAGTTTTTTTTTCCTAATTACCATACAGTAGGGGAAATACAGGTGTGAAAATAGACATAGAAATAAATCATAAGAGTCAGAGAAAGATTGATCAGTCAGACTAAAACCCTAATACTGTATGATTACCATGAGCAGCCGATCAACAATGGGGACCGTTCGTCCAACATCGAATTATTCATTCAGAGTGCTGGACAAACAGACAGACAAAACAAGTCTCAGAGGAAAGGGGCACGCTGGCGGATTAAAAAGTAGACCTTGGCGGGATGAGTGATCAGGCAGCGTGCGATCTGAGGGCTTGCTGGCTCCCAGAGAAAGGATGTTTCAAATAAACGCCTGTGCGGCATTAATTGATCGGGAACCTGGCAGCACTAAATAAACATGTGATTAACTGGAGAGGAAAATGACCTCAAAACCTCAAAGCACAGCAGAGGAGGGGCTTTGTGTATGTGTGCGTGTGGCTTGTCACACATAGTTGACAATCAAACCTAATCAGGTGGAACTATAGTCATAATTTCTTCCTTCATAAATGTGAACACAAACAAAACATGTTCTCAAAAAGAAACATGTTTAATTTTTTAATCTGTGCTGTTGAGAGCTCTGATATGCAAATTGAGTTACAAATGATAATTTGTTGCTTGGTTTACTCATTTAAAAATTACAAAAGCCTATTTGACTGTATCGTCTATTGTTTTCATAATTTCTGTAGTTCATTTGATCTCATATTAGGTTGGGTTTTTTTTTTTTTTACATTTTATTGGCAATATAGCATCAGAATGAGTTTGTGCAGGGATCAATCTGTTTTTGTTATTATCGTGAAGTGGCAACACGTCCTTAATAGGCTTTAAAAGCCTGCTCCCTCAGCCCTCAAACAGGGGCAAAGAGTGTGTAGAAAAGCGAAAACTGCTGTTGGGAGGTAAGGACAGAAGTCAGTGATCCAAGGAGCACTTTTACAAATTTACATTTAATTTTAGCAAAACCCTAAAGATATTTTGGGGTAAAATATATTAGCAATGTTAAAAAATGACTATTAGCTAAGTGTGTGTGCTTTTTTTGTCAGAAGTAAAAGATGGGTGTAACTCTCGCAGTAAGCCCTGGAGCACGGGGTGTTTTATTAATGCAGCAGCTGGGGTTCAAATCACAGGCTAATTTTTAATTTTTTCACATCGTTCACTTCTCACTCTCTTAGCCTCAAGCACTTTAAAATGATTTTTCCTCCTTTTCTCTTCTTAGCGATCTTTGTCTTTGTCTCAGTGTCACTTTCATTCCCTTACATTTCCTGTAAACTAATGTCTACTCTGCAAGGACAGATCTTAGCGCCGCCATATATTGCCTGGTCATACACACACACACACACACACACACACACGCACACACACACACACACACACACACACACACACACACACACACACATACTGTACCTGCACACATGCGTTAAGGTCATAGGTACAGCATAGCTAGGATAATCTTGACCAATCCTTGAAATTAGGGTTTTCCAAACTTTTTTCTTCCCTGAGAGACTTGCTTACTTAAATATATCAAGTATTGTCATCACATCAACATATACTGTACATAAACTATAATGATAAAGAACACAGAACACATGTTAGCTGACAGCATTTTTCACTGACTATTGCTGACCCAATAAAAAATCCACCACCCACCAAAAGTTTAGAAAACCAAGCTTTGAGGCTATAAAATAAAGAAATTTCACTGACTGAAGGTAAAAGTTTCATAAACAATAAAACAGTCAATGGTTGGGCACATCAACAAGCGCTTAACATTTGTCCCTCCCTCCTCTAGCTTTACTAGCCTGCACTCCCATTGCTCTACAGACTCTTCAGGCTGCATTATACAATGCTCTATTAATGCAACTTTATTGTGTGAGTGTGTGATTTTGAGTTGCTGTGTTTATTTCTACTGTACAATGTGACAGTTTACATTAACTAACGGGAGGATGCGTACTGTGGGCTTTGATGTTTGAGGATTATTTTAACTTTTTCCATTCATTTTTATTCATTTATTTATCATGTAAGGTGACGCTTATTATTAATAACAGGCAATTGCATCTACTATATGCTTGGCATAAAAGTCAGTCTCCTGAAAGGGGTACCAGAGAGAGTGGCGTCACTTTGAGGGGCATGATGCACAGACAACATTGATTTGTGGACCAAAAAATATATGTATACTAAAAACACATTGAACAAACAGGGGAAACAGTGTTGAATAATGTACTCGGTCTGTTGTAGGGGTGTCACGAGACACTCAGTTCAAGGGACGAAATGATACACGAGATTGGGTCTACGAGAACGAGAAGATATTTTGACATTACTTTTGAGTAAAGTACAATGAAAACATAAAAAAATATATGACAATAAATTGCAATCTACAAATTTAATTTCTACTACGTTACACTCTTCTGCCCTCTGTCTGTATGCTAGCGGCCCCGCCTCCACCCGCCGAGACAAACAGACTGTATGACTGACAAAAGTCCTCACTCCGTTCATGCCGTTGTGCTATGCAACAAACGTGCCAAAGTGCTGAAACCAATGCACAGAATGAAATCTCTTCCTGCCTGTTTGGAGGCAAGACACAAGGAAAACAGACACATATGTACATGTATTTTCATTTATTGCGTGATTAATTAATTCATTTGTTACCGTCACAGGCCAAGTGCCCACGGGACATTTTATTTTCTGAACGAGAAATCTCGCAAGATCTTGTGACCTGGGATCTTGTGACATCCCTAGTCTGTTGTGTATGAAACACGATCTGATATCAATTTCAGCCCATTTGCGCATCGCCATTTTGTTAGGTGCAAGTGTTTTCAAAGACGATGAAATTAATAATACAAAACGGTGGAATTTAGGTTTCATCTACTGTGATTTCCATAGTATAACACCTCATTGTGCACCAAATGCATTTTGCAAACGTAACCAGCACAATCCGCACGCAATGTAACTAAAATTGGCCCAGGCCCACCTCTTCCAAATGTGTAGGTGTGAGTTCTCTAATGTGAGTGCACCACAGTGTTTTTAAAAATATTTATATGAAATAAAAAATAATGGCAGTAAGTACCACAACCTTTCTATATAGTAAATTCTAGCAGAAAAGGGAAGAGGATAAAATAGTAAAATGTGCATTATTTTCTTTTTTACCTGACTACTTCATTTGTGCTGGATATTCTTTCCAAATAGCGCTTGCGTGAATAGAAGCTATGGATGTACTTGCGCACATAAAATCCTCGCCACCTTCGCTGTATCTGCAGACAAGCACAGCATGCAAGACACATCAAACAGATGACTGTATTAATGGCGTGAACAACAGCCTTAAATCACAGATCGTATCATTATGAATCTTTTTCCCTGTCATGATGGAGGGACAAGCCAAGGTGGGATGGACAGCTGTCACAGCCGCTCCATACGTTTTACTGCGTCGCTGCAGATTGATCGTGGAAGCTGCAGATTAGCCTCGCCTCGCACACACCCACACATGTGAGTGCAGCATTCTGAAGCAGAAGGGCGGATGTCCTTCAGACTAATTAGGAGATTAAAACAACAGCGAGTAAAAGAATCATCACACTATACGAAGAAGGAATAAAGAGAGACGATGGCTGGAGGATGGGGAGGAAAACAACAAAGAGCAAAATGAGAATTAGCATTGATCTGCCAGTCAATAGATAATTTTAAATAAAGTAATTGCCGCCTCTCAAGTTCTTGCTGACCTTTGTTGACAAGTGAAATCGATGCTGCTGAATCTGATACAAATCCGAGGTGCAGCATGTAAACATTGGTTTCTATTACGGCCTTAATACATTATCCTCCGTTAGCTTAGCGCGGCACCATAAACAGGAGAGAGGAGAATAATTCAAAAGGAAGTATCACAGGGGGATTCTAGGATGATTGTTTCTCCCACTGTGTCTTTTCGCTTCCATTCACACACAGCAAATATTTCTTTGGTAATAAAGGGCTGCGACTACCGTCGCCCTTCACTGATTCGTTCTTGCAAAGGGTCAATGGTACTCCATTTTGGCCTTATTCGTATGTGCATGCACTCTTGCAAATACAAACCAGTGGCCACAGAAATGCCAAAGTTTTTGCAGCATTAAATACATTCTTAAGGACTTTTAACTTTTAAACAAACAGTATTTAAAAGGATTAGAGCATTTTCTCAGACTGTGACCTCTGCTCTGTTAGACGCTGTGCACCAGTAAATCATTCAGTTGAAAAAATAAATGCCACACTTCAAAGAGATGCCTGCAAAGGGCTGTAATTACCTTTAGTGTGGCTTATGTGTTGCAGTACACGTAGCACATGCAGAATGAACATTGCATCTGTAACACTGAGATCTTTGTGGAGTTCAAAGTGCTCATGACACCAGAAAATATTAGAAAAAAACAACAACAATATGAAAGTACTGTTAATAAAACATTTTTGTCATACCGCTATCATAGATAAATAAACAACAATGAAATACTGCACGAGTGAAATGAAGTGGTGATTTTGACAAGATTTTAAAGGGTTTTCTGAGCCATCTTGGCCAGAATACGTTCCGGGAACCGAATGCAGCAAAGCCAAGAAAGTGACAATATTCACAACAATAATACAATAACAAAATTCACAAATAATGTGTTGTGATGACTATGCTGTAATACGCACACAAAATTGGCCACAAGTATGTTTTTTTGATGATAAGTGACTGCTTATCTAGCTCTGGCATGAAACCTCATAGTATTAAGATTTGTAGAATAGAGCTACTAAAAAAGCATGGATTTACTGAATGAAAATGACAGATGACTGCAAGATAGGGTAGAAAGATGAGTGACTGCCATTTTTGTTTAGCTAGCAATTTGGCATGAAAACCCAATATTATTATTGTAAGATTCGTAGTGACGCTGTTATCAAAGACTACCCTTTAGATTTATTGTTATTAATAGAGAGCACATTTGCCCCCTAGCTAGTGTGTCATAACCAAGCCATTTACGAATCAACACTGCATTAGCGCAGCAATAGGCTGGCTACTAAAACATGTGGATTGACTTACTGCCACCTTGGCACACTTTTCCACAGTCAAACGTCTTGTTGTTTTTTTACTTTTTATTTCCATCTGTGGGGCAGTATCAAAACATTTGTCCTTTGAAATTTGCCAAAGCATCTAAAGCAGCAAATGGAGTCTTTTGGAAATGTGAACACGTTTACTCCATCTCCTCGAGTGTTCCAGCAAAAGCTTTCAACACAACAAGCGGTCATAATACAAAAAATATATAACAAACAACAGAATTTAATCCAGAACTGGACCATAACAATGGGGAAAGCATTGGAGTTAATGACAGCTTCCGGGTGGGAACTTCTAGTGGAAATGTCACTTGCTCCTCCTTCTCCCAGTCCCAGAAAAAGTGACAATTCATTTTCAACATTTCAACATTTGATAACACGTCTAACGCAGGAAATATGCCTTTCGATTAACGATTAACATGTATTTTGGTGTCATGATCACTTGAAAGTAAAAGTGAAGAGCTGAGCGGTGGTATTCTCTGCAGTTAAGTAAATAAAGGCCCCCAGCTACTTGATAACATTTTTTCCAGCAGCCATGACTAAATCTTCTTCGAGGGCCAGTGCCTTGCAATGTAGGACAATGGCAAATGTGTTCCTACAATGTTCACTTTCACGTCTGCGTTGGGAGGACATGACACGATCCAGACAAAAGTCCTATTAAATTCAAGGAATGAAATACGAACTTTGCAAAGAAAAGTCTGGATGGGCCCTTGTGGGGTTCAAACTTAGATCCTTCTTACATCACCAGCCGCGGATCCAATTCCCTGCTCCATTCACGTTAAGTTCTCTTTCATTAAAATTGCTATTGCATCCTAAAGGAGGCTGTGATATTTTATAGGGGTAATAAAGCACTTTTCCCTCTACCTAAAGAAGCTTCTGCTCTGCTCCACTTGGTGACAGCAACTCCTGACCTTTTAACCTATGCCCTGCACCAGCTGTGTCAAACACTACTCCTGGATATATGTCCTTTTTAATTTGACATTTACTGAAACAACTGGGTGGTCACTTGTAGTTCTTTCATTTTCCAATAAAAGTGTAAAACTTCAATTTCCAAGCCTTTCCACAACACATTCAAGCTACTTTGTCCAGCTGGTCATTGACACAACCTCTTCAATAAAAGATGGCGAATTTTAGTTTTTTGTTGGCCTATAAAACCCTTAATGGTTGACACAGAATGAAGTTGTTAGCAAAGGAAGAGGCTATATGGAATTGTAAAAAATATGAGGTTTCTGTGGAAATTCATTGTGTAAAAATGTCAAAACATCAGTCATAGATAGACTGTGATGATATACAGTACAGTAGCAGCTGCTCCCCAGAAAAATGGGAACATTTCAACACTGCAATGCTATTAAATGTTGCTAAATATATAGCAGCTAAGACACTATATAGACGTACAAGTAGAGTGTAGATATACATCTTAATCAAGGTTAACCATACATTTACACAGTGGTACATTGGTTTTCGTATGCCCTGGTTTTTGTAGGTTTTAGTTTTCGAGAAAAATTATTGCCAAGAATGGTATGGCCAAACTAGTCCGTTTGCCTGCACATCATTCCACTGAATGAAGTGCCCAAACAAAGCATCCATGCATTGATGACGCATTGGAGTCTGTGAAGGATGGATAGTGGTTAGTTGGGACACTGTACAATAGTTCCCAAAAGTTTTGATATTGACAGAAATATTATTTTTTACAAAGTCTGCTGCCTCAGTTTTTGTGATGGCAATTTGCATATACTCCAGAATGTTATGAAGAATGACAAGACTAATGACAATTAATTACAAAGTCTTTCTTTGTTATTATCCAAAAAAACATTCTCCACTGCATTTCAGCCCTGCCACAAAAGGATCAGCTGACATCATGCGAGTGATTCTCCGGTTATCATAGGTAAAGATGTTGACAAGTACAAAGGCTGGATATGACTCTGTCATACTGATAGAGTGAGAATAACAGACCGTAAGCTTTAAAATGGAGGGTGGTGCTTGAAATCTGCTTTTTTCCTCTGCTAACCATGGTTACCTGCAAGGTTACCTGCATCAGTGATTTGCACAAACAAGGCCAACCATTTATCAGATCCTTAAGAACTTCAAGAAGGGAGGTTCAATTGTTGTGAAAAAGGCTTCAGGGCAGCCAAGAAAGTTCAGAAAACATCTGGACTGTCTCCGAAAGTCGATTTAACTGTGGGATCGGGGCACTACCAGCGCAGTGCTTGCTCAGGAATGGTAGCAGGTAGACGTGACTGCATCTGCTCACACAGTGAGGCCAAGACTTTTGGAAGATGGCCTGGCGTCAAGACAGGCGCATAGACGCCACTTCACTTCAGGAAAGATGAATCCCCTTTCTGATTGTTTGGGGTATCCAGAACATAAGATTGTCCAGAGAAAAAAAGCTGAGCGCTACCATCAGCCCTGTGTCCGCACATCACCGTGTTGGCCAACAACAGTCTTCAATAAAGGTAACAGTGTTGTAAAATGTTAATTTACCCATTTCATTCATCACATCTATGTATTGTTGTATTACGTTTTGTATTATTAAAATTTTGGGGTGTCTGGAATTGCATTCGCATTATTTCTTATTCTTATGTTAGGTTAATTAGCAACTCTAAATTGTCCATAGGTATTAATGTGAGTGTGAATGGTTATTTGTCTATATGTGCCCTACGATTGGCTGGCGACCAGTCCCGGGTGTACGCCGCCTCTCGCCCAAAGTCAGCTGGGATAGGCTCCAGCATACCCCTGCGACCCTAATGAGGATAAGCGGCATAGAAAATGGATGGATGGATGGAAAAATGTATTCGGTTTTTGTACATGTTGGTTTTTGTGTGACCTTTTGGCATGGATTTGCACAGTTTGGAGAAGGCTATTTTCTGTTCCCAGTACAGCAAGGTTCACAAAGCCATTTTTTGGATTGGTTCTGCGAGGAAGAACCCCATGAAACCCTTTTGGGATGAGCTAAAACAGAGATGGTGAGACCTTTCTCAGGTCCAACATCACTGACGTCTGACCTCACAAATGAATGGACCAAAAAAATCTCACATGCAGGTGCACTCCAATTAGACCTGTCACGATAATCAATTAATTTAAAAAAACTAAGTCGAAAATTTTGCTGGCCTCGATAAATTGACATGTGAATGCATGCGTGTTTTCCTCGTCACTCTTTACCACACAGGCTGGATGACAAGAGGTTTCACTCTGCATCTGTCTATGCGCGCTGGTGCCCCGGTGGAATGAACGGAGAGAGTGAACCCAACTCTCAGACATTCAGCCTCTTTGTCCCAGTACGTGGAGGCGGGGCTACTAGTGAGCGGATACACAGAGTGCTAGCAGCAAGTTAACCTCGTGAGCGAGCATATGCTAACATGAATGAAGATTCAAGATTCAAGAGTTTTATTGTTATATGCACAGTAGAACAGGTAGTTCTAGGCACAGATGGGATGGTTTCTAAGTCGAATGCTACGGCCCCAGTGTGGGAATATTTCGGTTTTAAACAGAATGAACAAAGTGAGTGCATGAACACAGATGAACCGATATATCGCATTTGTTCGAAGATAGTGACGAGGAAGAAGGGCAATACGACCAACGCTTACTGAGTCGTTTGGTCTGCAAAGTAAATTTAAACAAAACAGCACAAAATGGTGCGCGCGCACAGACAGTGTCGCTCGCTACGTTGCAAAAGAAATGCAAACTTTCAATACTGTTGAAAAGCCAACATTTCGGGAAATGTTAGAAATGTTTAGTACAAATTGCCTGGCAGAACATACAGTACATGTACATGTCACAAACAGCAATTCCTGAACTGTATGACCGAGTGAAAGAAGACGTGTTGAAGGACATCAGAAACATTGCATTTTACTCCGCCACCACAGATATGTGGTCACATATGTGCTCAAATATGATAGTAAACTAACAATAAACTACATAACTGTGCGTGTGTGTGTGTGTGTGTGTGTGTGTGTGTGTGTGGAGTGTTTTTTTTCTTAAGAGAGACTTTGTTTTTGGTTATGATTGTGATTTTTATTTAAATGCAACTTTTGCTAAAAGAGACTGACAGTCCATTTTATTTTTATTGAGTTTTTTCTGTTTTTTTTATATTTATTATGTTTGTTTAATTTATTTTAAAGCTCTTGACATTCCAATGACAATGTTAAATGCTTTTGAGAAATTAAAGTTTATTGCTTTTAGATACAATGTACTCTCATTATTATGAAATATAATTCAAGAAAAAATGGTCTCAAAAAATGTTGTCAATAATATCGATTATCAACAATAATTTGTAGGACAATTATTGTCCAGCAAAATGTGTTATCGTGACAGGCCTAACTCCAATATCTATTAAAAAAACATTCTCTTTCTAAAAGAGAGGAAGCTTCGATAACTGCAAAGTTCGTACTGCTTTGTGTAAGTCTAATAGTTAAGTGGCCCAATACTTTTGCTTGAATGGCGCATAAGGTGCTGACCTGGTCCATGTTGACCACTGGAAATGAAATCACTTATTGCTGAGACTTGGAGAAGGGGTAAGTTTAAATCAGCTCTGCTTCTTCCTACTCCTTTTCACAGAATTGTGCAGGTGTAAGCATGTTATGTACTTCAAATGTCATTTTTGAAAGCAGGTTTGAAATAAACAAAACCAGTACCATTGCCGTCACCACGCATAAGGCTAATGCTCAATGCATTAACAGAAACAAGACAACAAATTTCCAGTGAATCAAACAAATAAAAATTAAATTGGACTAACAATAAATAAATAAAAGAATAACACTGCATGTAATGACTCCTAAGTGCATAAAACTGCTATATCCAGCACAATCTAATTTGAGTACTGTGTACATAGTCCAGTGTATACAGATAATATTTTAAAACTGTTGTGCATTTTTGGATCGATAGATAATATGATTTATGATGGATGGATGGATAGATAGATACTATGATGGATATTTTGTCACAATGGTCATTTTTGATCGGGTGTCCCATCACCGCACATCCCGTGTCCCTCCACCGTGACATACTATTTGTTCAAACAAGACACTGTGGCGATATTTACCCTGACCGCCATCTCGTTGTAGAAATTCATCTTCATGATAAAATATGCTGCCTGTGAACACAAAGGAAAAGACGGCGTTACATGTTGTCTCACGGCCCTCTGATCTGTCCACAGCAGGCGTCAAAGATAAAGAGCTCTTAATACATAATACATTTCACACAGGCAGCGCAGATAGGGCCACTCCACGGGAGGAAGAGAGAGAGGGGGGAAAGCACCAGAACAGAAAAGACAAAGAGTCAGGGGGGTATGAAGGTAGAGAGAGAGAGAGTGATTAGGGGGACTTTGTATCAAGGGGAGGACAGTGCTCTCTTAATACACCAACACACGCGAAGGCCAAGAAAATCTATGGCGGTGAAGCAGCAAGCTAATGGAGATGTATGACGGCCCAACACTCTCCTCTGGATTTCATAATCAATGACAGCACCGCCAGAAGAGACTAACAAAAGGCCAGAGAATATGCAAGCCGTCACACACGCAGTCATCCAGTGGGGGCACATTTCAGGAGCACTCTGAAGAGTTGGCCATAAAAGGGATCCATATTTCAGCACATCTTTTTCTTTTTTTTTTTTTTAATACCGACGGGTAAGAGACGAAGGAGACGGAAGACTTGAAAGGGAGCTGTAAATTCAGCTTGATGTTTGGAGATGAGGCTTTTGTAGAAGTTGCATTAAACATGATAAGGTCTAAAACTATGGCGGGAGTCAGACAGTCGAGGAACGGAGCCTCTCTGGGCTCATTCAAAACTGTGGAAAACGTGAGTGATTCAAATTAACGCTCGTCTGTTCCCAAACAGCCTCTTTTTAGCCCATATGCGCGTTGTGACACATCCTTCATCGTTTATACCAATGCCCCTCGCCACCAGCCTCCCCCACCCCCTTCACTTTTTTTTTGAACGCCTCCCAAACCGCGGCTGGCAGTTATGCTTTAGCAAACAGTCAATTTAGGGGCATGATAAATAGCTTGTTGTGATACGTTTACAAAACTCAATCCAGGGGAAAATTATATGTGAGAGCGCTGGGTATTGGATCCGGTATCAACAATCTGTTCAATTAAGAAGCAGTTGGAGGCAATATGCCGAAAATGTGGCCTTGTTTTACTAAAGCTCACACGCACGCAAACAGACACACACACACACGCGCACCACGCTAACTACTTGTACCATTTTGCCTCACACTCATTCTAAATGCATCCCAGGAATTGCCATGCAGATAAAATTCTATCTCATATTACATCATATATCCTAAGTGCTAATTTCTCAATGTAATGAGTGAATTATATTTCTTAAGGTCAGATGTAGGGACTTAGGTGTATAGCAATTGAATTCTAATGCCTGCTATCATAACCTAATCAATACATCTATAGCTGTTCCGGGTTTGGGCTTACCATCACCATTTGTCTGAAATGTGCCCTTGCTATGAAGCCCCGCCATGTCTTCTGTATAATGACCGCCTTCTCGTGCAGATGCCTGCAATAAAGTCATATTGGGAAGAGGATTAGGTGGATATTTTATGCATGTGAAATGGGGGAGAAAACTTAAATTAAATTGTGAATGTGTTTTGTGTGTGTAAATAAAATATAAAAACACAGGAAATCCTCCTAGGAGCTGCAAATGATTACAATAAAAAAAAAATGTCTATCCTGCATGAAATGTATTTAAATTAGGTGTTGACTAAATGGGAAAAAAATCAATTATAAACTCTGTTGAAAGCAAGAAAAACAGCAATTTTGCTTGCTCACATGTATGTGATGTAAAAGAGTGGAATTAAAAGGTCACAGAATCATTATGCTTCTTCACACACACTCATAGAAAATTGCTGCTCTTCCAGGCCTTTCTATCATGTCCGATGAGCCTTTCTTCCCCCCTTTAAACAGCAGCACACATTTGTATTCATCTTCAAACATACTCTAAATGCAAGTCCATTGCGAATCTCCACCTCCAATGAGGCCATCAATTTCCAAAAGGCCATTTATACACCCAGAAAATCAATGCTTATAGTGGGATAGCACAACCCCAGAGTTGCACTTAGGCAGCTAAAATTGTTGCTAATTATCCACTTAACGCATTGATCAATTAACTAAAGTAATCTGAATTAACCTACTGTCTGGAAGTTTGTCTGCTGACCCTGCAGAATGGTGCTGGGGTCGCAGCACAGAACAGGCATGGCGATAGAGACACTCATTTCTCTCGGTGTGTGTGTGTGTGAAAGGAGCACATAGAGCAAGCCACATTTATTCCTCAAGGCCATTTGCAAAGCTCCAGAAGTCCTATAATTATGGGTGTGAGCCACTATCTGGGTTTTCCCTGTAAATTAACATAGCCTGGATGTTTTATAAGCCCTGGAGGAAATAGGCAAAGCTAAAATTGGTGGGACATGTATGAAATAAAAAGTGTGTAATCTATCACGTGACAAATGAAGACATAAGGATCAAGTATTACCTGATGTAAAATCTCACCCTGTGGCCTCTGAACCAGCTCTGGATCCGTATAGCAGCCCGGAATTTTGCCCGTTTGTGTGTCTCAACTAACCTAAAGCAAAATGCATTTGTCAGTTTCATGACCACGACTTGCTTTCACAATGAAACTGTAGCTACAGAACTCGGCAGTTCGAAAAACTAATGCTCACTAATCAATACGTTTATTTAAACCTAAATCGGTGGCGTTAAAGTAGTACAGTAACTGTAAGTGGTTGTTATGGTACATGCGAATATATCATTATTCGTGCTACTATATGGAGGTGTATGTGAATGAATGAAATCCATAATAAACTAAAGGTAATTTATCTTGCGCTTCTATGGGTCGTATGTATCTTAGCTTTAGCTTATTTAGCCGTAAAACCCGAATAACGTGTAATTAATTAGCATGCCTTTTTAAAATCACACATCGTTACCGATACCTTGCTTTGTAGAACTGTTGCTTTCTGAACTCTTCAATTTTACACTTAATCTTCAGGAGCTCCGCCATGTCTGCGCAATACCAGCGTCCGTTTACTGTTGCCAGGGAAACACAGCCCTCAATCAAAGAAGAAAAGGCTACTTCCGGTAGAGTTTTTTTTTTTACTTCCGGTACAGGTTGCACAAGGTTGCTTACTTTTTGCTTACTTCATTTGTTAGCATCTCCTCTCTCTTCATTTAATATTCAGAAGCACCGTCATCAGTTTTAATATTTGGGCTTTGCATATAGTTTGCCGTCAAATGTATGTTAATTACCATTAGTTAACCACGCTTATGCTCATGTGTTGCAAAGTGAGGCGCGTTCATGGAGGCTAACGTCAGCACCTACATACTAGGCCGTAAGGTAAGTACAGTACCACTTTGATATGTTTCTTTAGCAAATGTGTTATTTTTTTCTTAGATCTCTTATTAACAAGGTTTGTCTTATATGTAGTTGTACAATGTTTCTGTTGTTTGTTTTACTCTTACTGTATTTATTATATATTCATTTATTAATGTATATATATAATTGTCATAAGTGTCATCATGTTAAACGTGTTGAAAAATAACTGTCCGTAATTGCTAAGATTTGGAGGAGAGGTTGGATGTTGATTTGTGCAAATGTAATCATATGATGTTCTGTAATGTAACTTGTTAAACATGTGGTGAGAATAAGTAAACCATGACCACCTACGTATCCCCTTACAAGTTTGCGTTTTACTCAAAAACTGATTAGGCTTAAGACACAAAAAACACATATCATACATACCAGATGTGAGTTGTCTTTTTATACTATTTGTTACGTACCCATGATCATATGGAATTGTATGCGGCTTCTATGTGTTGATTAAGTGAAACTAGTCATAACTAATAATACAATTGTTTTTGTGATCATAAATCCCTGCATTAAACAAGGAACTGAAGCAGGAATACAGGGATAGATCGGAAAAAACCCTATGAAAGTAATTCCTCTTCTGTGGATGCAGATTGTGCATCTGTGTATTGATCTGCTTGTGCCACAACTCTTCCATTCCATTCCATCATCCATTTTGCCTCCTTCTTGACATTATCTTCATCTTCCTTCTTCATCATGCAGTTATCAGTTTATTTCTCATTGCAGTTCCTCCCTCATTTTGCCCGCCACTCCTCCTCTTCAGCCATATTTACCTGTCGAAATGATCGCAAAGCTATCTGACTAGCCAAGCTATTATAGATTATTTTTTAGCAGGCAGGCAAACCACAAATACAGCAATTCGATGAGTGTGTCTCCATACTTAAGTGTCATTTTCTCTTTCCTCTGTTTTTCCCTCTCAGGCTAATTTGCTGTCCGAGGGCCACTGTGGTTGTGAGGAGCAGAAGGCCGACGTCCTACGCAGAGTTATGACTCCAGGGCGAACGAATGGCACCTCAGCCCATCCATCCAGTGGGGTTTGGCTGGAGGACGGCTGCCCTGGTAATTACAGGAGGTACGTTGTTGTGACAAGACAGCACGGATACAGAATGCGAAGTGCCGTTTTCTGACAAGGCTGTGATGACGGTAGGAAGCCATTTGTCCTGTCGCCGCACTGATTAGGTGTCACCAGGTGAACGGAGGACTCAAACAAAGAATGAGAACACTTCATGGAAAGATGCCCTGTTTACACACTGTGTAATGACCCACTTCTAGGTTCAGACGGACTGTCGTCTTCTCCACGGTCCTCTAATACGCACTTCCATCAAGTTCCTACACGCTCATCCTTTCTGACATCCTCCCTTTTGCTTGCTTTATTCCCCTATCCTCATGATCACATTGAAAAGACAATGTTTTGTTTCCCCACAGTGAGTCAGTAATTATCCAGCATCATCTTTGCTCTCTCTGCCGCGTGCTCCATCTCTCCATACGGGGCATGTCATTTAACACGCCTCCAGTCACCTCTCGCAGTCAGGAAGCTCATCCAAGCAGTCATTCTCCATGCCCATTGTTCCTAAATGAGGGCCATATGCACTGTGGCCAGCACTGGTCATAAAGACACACACTTCTCCTGTCTATGGATGAGTATATGTGTGAGTAAGACTGTCACACTCCCATCCCCACTGTGCGTGAATCATTATTGTGTGTGGCGGTGTATGAGTGATTATACGTGGGCGTCTGTGCATGTGTTTGCGTGCGCGTGCCACAGTAGGGTGGATGTGTGTTTCTCGGCAGGGCCAGTTCGGCCATTATTATTAAACATCTGTCCACAGCACATTAATCCCCCCACTCTGACGCATCCCTCTCTGCCCAGGGATCACTTAATTGAAATCTATAATGACTCTTTCTTCTCCTCTCTCCTGTGCCGAGCAAAGTGAGGGCAGAAAATGCATTTTAGCTCAAAATAAAGGGTGCTTGTAATCATGCGAGTCTTATGAGCGATTGCAATATCCTTTAGCCATGTGAAACAACTTAAGGTATCGTAACAGACAACTGAAGTAAAGTTAACAAAATGATAAATCATGAATTAATTTGATGCTACATAATAATACGTATTACATAATTTAGAGCAGGGGTCACCAACGTGGTGCCGTGGGTAGCCCCCCACGACCACATGAGGTGCCCGCAAGCCTGCTTTTCATTCAGGTTTTCAGTTAATAATGAAAGAACAGTAGAAATAAATGCATTCTGAAATACAAAACGTGAGTTGTGGACACCATCATTTTGTTAATGTTCTGGTAAAACAAGCATATTCGCTTTGTTTGGGTTTAAAATAAGCTCTGAAAGTAAATGTTACAAAAATGAGTAGCTCTTGGCCATTTCCATGTTATAAAAGTAGCTCTCACAAGGAAAACGTTGGTGACCCCTGCTTTAGAGTCACCAATTAATCTCACATGCATGTTTTAGAATGTGGGAGGAAACCGGAGTACCTGGAGAAAACCAACGCACGCACGTGTGCTTCATATATTGATGAGTTTAATTAATTCAGTTGTATTTTCTATTATTTTTAACTGGACAGTTGAAGAAAACAGCCAGCTCAATTAATTGACTTTTCTATTGTGTTTTTTAACCAATTTCAGGGTGTACCCTGCCTCTCACCCAAAGTCAGCTGGGATAGGCTCCAGCATACCCCCGCGACCCTAGTGAGGACAAACGGCATAGAAAATTGATGGATGGATTCGATTTTTTATGACCAGTTGAGAGCAGAGACATGACTTAATACTACTTCTAATAATAATAACACTTATAATAATTGGAAAACTGCAATATCTCCAAATTTCAAATTTCTAAAATTGTTTAGAAATGCTTTCTATTAATTTTGACTTAATCCATTGTATATATGTATGATTTTAATATATAAAATTCTTAATATTCCTGGACGAAAATGCTGCTGAAATGTATGTGATAAAATTGCACCCATTAATAGTCCCAAGTCCGAAGAAAATGGAGCATTCCTACAAACTGAAAGCTCACCAAAGACCTAAAAGGAGCGTTCCTCACCTCATTTGGGCTTCTGTTGCTTTTTAAACCAATTTTAAGCCATCCTTTTCCCACCCCCTCTCCATCACCACCCTCATTTCCCATCCTAATATCTTACTAATGGATAAAATCTATGATTGTGCCGGTAGAGGAGCAATATCATACCTGTATTAGCTCACCTATACGCACAGAAAAAAAGGGGGGGGGGGACAAGTAATGAATTGAGCATTGTGTAAAATAGTTTAATGCAGGGGTGGTTCATCATTATTTGTGGCGGATTGTGTGCAGACAGGGGTGATCCATTAGTGTGGTCGTTTCCATCTGTGTATGTGTGGCTCCTTATGTGTGCGTGTGTGTGTCCCACCCAGAAGGACATTCACTGCTGCCGGCCCCGCTGTCACCATGAGAGATTCATCGGCACACATGCTCTCACACACACTGGTTACTACGGTACTGTACACATGTGGCATTATTGTCCATCATTATTCCTCCCATTCCTCCTTTTAACAATTGTCAGCCTATCGTCTTGTGTTGACGCACAGCCACACCTCGACATGGCTTTCGTGTGTGTGTGTTTTGAGGCAAGAATTACAAATTCAACAAAAATTTAATTTGGTCAACCAAATGAAGCAATGCCCCGTGCCTTCAATAGGTAAATCATATATTGTACAAATAATTTGTAAATAATCTCTAAGTCAATGAAATATTTCAGTCATATTTCAACATATGTAAGCCGCACCTGACTATAAGCCGCACATGCCCATGTCATAAAAGGGCATATTGTGGCATGAACGAGTCCGTGAGGACCAGGCAGTTCTGTATTTGACAGGAGCCATTCATGAGCTATGAAAAAACTCACGATGAGCTGGTCAACGAATTGGAAATTGCAGGAGGTCATTACTTAATATAACAGTCTGACTCACGGTGTCATTTTACAAAGAACACTAAAGTCATCACGCAGCAACTTAACACTCAAAAGGTGTACATAAAAAAAAATATATATATAGTACAAGGAAGTACCAATACGAGTTTAAAATAAAAAAAAATATGTTAAAGTTTTCCCATAATGCATTGTGTCATAGAAAATAGATGGATGGAGCTGCAGTGCTGCCTCTGTCTACCAGAGGAGCCCAGAGGGAGGCTATTGCAGCGCCCCGGCCGGCGTGTGTTTTGCTGAGACGCAATGCATTATGGGAAAACTCGTGTTGGTACTTGTTTGTATATTTCTCAGGTACACCTTTTGAGTATTAAATTGCTGTTTGATGAGTTTAGTGTTTTTTTTAAGATGACACCGTGAGTCAGACTGTTATAATGAGTGGCACAGCATTTAAACGATTAGTGGTAGTTTTTAAGTAAAGGACTTGTCACGAGATTAGAATTTAGCCAGAAATTAGCTGCAGCGCTGTATGAGCCGCACGGTTCAAAGTTTAGGAAAAACATAGCGGCCTATACACTGGGAAATACGGTACCTGTAGAGCACCTGTTGTTCAACAGTAAATATTGTACACTCTGATTTAACTCAGTGCTGGTGCTCAGTCATAAGTTACGTATTAAATATCATTTTAGTGTCAGTTTAAATAGAAGCTTTACATTTAAATAAATGAAAGCGGCCATGAAAAGCAGTTACCCTGAAGGAAAGGAAGACAATGTACTGTATATTATGTGATTGCTGTTCCCTTTCATCTGTCAGCTTTACATTGCTTTTTTTTATGTATCTGGCTTTCGAATTTGAAATTATACTCTTTCTGTTTCGGGTTTGTCCATCCATCCTGTAATATAAGGCATCACATGACACAGATTTGAAGGTTTTTGCTTTGACAAACACTTTGAGAGAGCAGTTTTATGAACAATAACAGAGACATAGACATTGATGGATTCATGCCTCTGTTGTAATGGTCTATCTGAGATTCCTTAACTGCACATACATGTCCCATTGCCGCATGTAAGATTTTTCTTTGCTCGCAGCTAATTGGTCGCATCGTGCGAGAGGCAAACCTACGAGGTGTCCAGACCTGACGGTGATTGTGCGAGCGTGTCAGGTGTCCTCTGGCATGCCTCGCAGAGCTAATCATAACCACACTGCAGAGATTAATGAAGTCAAGAGCAATCAGACCTGACACACAAACAGCGACATGCAAACACAAGGAAAATATCGCGGCTCTGGCTCGGGTAAACTGTACCTTTTTTCTCTATTCACTTGACGCAGTGACATGTGGAGTCACTTAATGATGGATTGGATGGCTTCTCATGTAAACATCTGCAACCACATACTGTATGTTGCTATTGTCGAAGTTCCTTTCTTCATGCTTGCTTAACTTGTGCTTAGGGGTTGCTTTATAACAGTCAAATGTTAGTTGTCAGTTTTTTCTGTATTGAACATGATAAACATGCTATTATTTGCTGTATTTAATTTATCTCACCGCCATTGCTTTTGCCATCGAGATTTTTTGTACAAACACAGGTCACAATTATGTTCAATCACATTCAATTCATGTGTTTTGTGGAAGAAGTACAGTCATCCCTCGGAATATCACAGGTCCATTATCGCTCCCTTGCTATATCGCATTTTTTCAGAAATTAATCAATTAATTAATGATCACTGTTTTGTGGTTGTCTACTATTAGTCAAAACCCATTGAAATACGAGTCATATGTAGTATTCTGGCCAATAGATGTCGTTATTTTACGTCACCGGCCCACTGCATGTAGACTGGCTGCCAAGCCAGCCGAGCGGAGCCGACGTGCGCTGAGGTGGACATACCATGGCTGAGATTGAGTGAAAAAATGGTTCTGTGAAAAAAAAATGGTTCTCCTCTCATTGCTTGTGGAAACAGTAAGTTTTTTGCTTCTTACTTTGTTTTTCTTCTCCACGCCATCTACTTCCGCGATGGAGAGCCGCAGCCATCTTGTTTATGTATGTGTTCTACAGCGGAAGAAGATGCGAGTGTCTTTGTCACATTCACATGAACACACAGGCGACAGTTGGCAGGGATACGGCGAAGGGATACGGGAGACAGATATAACGCCGGGCGTTTTGTGAAGTTAGAGTTTTTTGAGAAGGCATTTTTTTTAATGCAAATGTTTTCATCTTTCGAACGCATATTGTTTTGAGAAGCCAAAGTCTTTACTATTGTCCCCAGCATCTAAGTGGAACTACGTTCTTCATCACAGAAATCTGACCAGAACTGGACTTAACAGACCAAGTGGGGGTGGGGGTAAGTCGATGTTATTGGACTACAATGCTGATGGGGATGTCATACAACTTCATGTCAAAAAATCTGAGCTATCCCTTTAAGATACTGTAATGTCATGTGTCATCAATGTTTTTGTGTCATTACTGACACCTAGTGACCAGAATACTACATATGATTTGTCTTCTAACATTTTTGACTAAAAATGGGTCATAGTCAACCGCGTAACAGTGTTCATTCATTAAGTCATTCATTTTTGAAAAAACATCATAGAGTGAGGGAGTGATGTTTGAACCGCGATGAAGCGAGGAACAACTGTACTAATGTACTGTATGTGAGGAAACGTCATTTGGAGGTTTGCTCCGCTAGCCACTATAGTTTGGGAAACCACTGCCGGCCTATGAGTTGATGGATACCCTTAAAAGTATTGCTGTTTTTTTGTTTTTTTTGGCTACTACCTGCAAAAAATGCTACTGGTCATATATCACATCGTATAGGTCTGTACTGCAACCTGACTGATGGGAGTGGTGAAAATTAACCACCCACTATTAGCCAGTCAAGCATATGAACACCATCTCATCATTTTCATATTTGAGCCTCAGGCAGTCAGTAATGGCCGTGGACTCATGTAGCTTGAGGCGCACCTGCCTTTGGGCCACTACGTTCCCCAGACAATGACTCTCCTGTCCCGAACCAATTACACAGTCTTTAGGGGTCTCAATACAAAAACTGTAAGGCACAATGATGAAGTCAACCACACAGACTTCCACATGGTTTAGTTATTTTCCAATGGATGTTGTTATGTTTAACACCAACAGTGCTTCTTTTGACATTTAAAGAGAAAGAGAGCTAAGGCAATGATAAAACATTTGTTTTGGAGCTTTGAATCCTTCATCCAAACCTTGACCTGTGACTTGTATGGATCTCTGGGCATTGTTCATAGGCCACAGCGGCCCCTGATGTCGTTTATCTGTTTGTGTATGTGCTGGGGGATGGTAAGGACTGTACATTTAAACTCAGTAAGGACAAATGTAGCGGGACATTGGACCATGACTCTCACAGGAAGTGAAGGTAGCAGTCCTACCAATATGCATGCATATTTTGTACCCTTGAATACAATTGTACCTGCTCTGCATTGCATTTCATTTCATCGGTTCAGTTCAGTTCCTGAAACCTGCCTTTTGCTCCTGTGTCGAGGCACCAGCATATGCTACACCGGCTCGCTCCTCCCCCTGTAAACCCTCTTGCGTGGCGCGACGTCACGTCCAAAAAAATCTTTGAGCTGAGGCGATGCAGACCGTAAAAGCTGTGGCTTGTAGAACATTATTTCCTGTATGGATGGAACTCATTCAGAGGGTGTACAGCCCACTTCCACGCACACATTTTCCTTCGATTTTGGATCAAAATTTACAATAAAAATGTTATATTGCATCAATTAGTTCCGGCAGCAGTAACACTACCTACTACCCTCTCTCTTTAATTACCATTCTTCACTCGTGACGCGGAAGCTAACAAAGTCGGCAAGAGTTATGGTTACTCACAGAGTTGACGCTACGCCATGCGTTCAACCCTGATGAAGAGCGATAAAAGCAGGGGAGTCCAAAGTTGGCTTGTGGCACATTGTACAAATGCACAAACAAACGTAAACTGTGAAGCACTTTAAGACTTCAGAAAACAAATTCATATTTCAGAAAACGAATTAACCAAAATCGAAACAAGATAACATTTTGTGAAATGCATTACTAAAAGACGACAAAAACATTATTATCACACAGTTTGACTGGAATGGAGGGACAGTAACAGTATATCTTGTTCAAATGATTAGCTGTAAACGTGTGAGTGTGAACGATGTGTTGAATAAGGACATGAAGTAGTTGAAAATAAGGCAATCAAAACAGCGGTGAACACTCATCTTCCATGTCAGACATAAAGCCACCTTGACACTTGCACAAATTTTGCCTCTGCATTGTCCCGTAATTCGACATGGCAATGCGTGTCATTTAGATGGTATGCCTAAAAACGTGAAGACTAGTTTGCGCATCATTTGTGTCCCGTTTACGCATAAGTTATCACTTCATACACAAGTTGTGACCGAAAGTGGTGGCACAAAATGCCATGCTATCGCATGACTTATTTACACCTACGTCAAGTACTATTTACATCTGGTGTATGACTAGTACTCGCATGCATTTCCCGCATCCTTGAAGCAGTAGGGGCATTTAAAAAATTTAGTTTAAGCTTTATTTAACCAGTTAAATCCTATTGAGATCAATATCTCATTTACAAGGGCGACCTGGCCAAGAGGTCATTGTTTGCGCAAGTGGCACGAAGATTATGCGTGCCAGCTCCACACAGTTTACACATACTTAACACCTGTTTATGGCGAATGTATTCATTGGATTGCAAAATTGTGTACGATTGTGAAGTGTCAAGGTAGCATAATGACTGCAGGAGGTGAAAATATTGCTTCCAACACATCAGTTTGCGTTCTTACAAAAAATCAGTCTGCATGAATACATTCTAGCAGGTGTCCTTCATTGTTTCACTGTGATGTTATTCCATGGGGGTGTAGGATATGACCAAACAAAGCAATCCTAAATTAATTAATTTGTATTGCTTTGCCTAGAAATATTTCTTCTAAATAACAGAGGATGTGTTCTCTTGTAATCCAGTTATGTGGAATCAAGTTTGAAAACTTGTTCTGAGTCGTTGTGCTGTGTAGAGGTGAATGGAGAAGCTCATTGGTCACAGAGTACTCAGGCCACACGTAAAATGTGATGTAGTTAGTGGTCGCTGCTGGTGACCATGTGATAACATGCATCAACAGCCTCCCATTTGTGGTCACATTGTGTGTCCAAAGAACTTTGACTGGCTTTTGGCCATTATCCCAGCACGTATTTGTTTTCCCCCACTCCCATATTTACAGTTGAATGATTGCCATGATTGGACTGTTACTTTTAAAATGTACCTCAGAGACGCTTTGTGTAAATGTAAAAGTAGTCTTTGGAATGAGAAAATGATCCTTAATGGTAATAAATAAAAACCGCATTTGTGAACAAATATAGATAATATTACTGCTTCAAACAGAGTCTGCACAGAAAAGCTCATTCATTTTAGAAACAATACAAATTTCACATAAACAGAGTCAACCTTGGCCACAGGTGACTGCCCTGGGCAAATAACCGTTCATTACACAAGGGTGTATGCTAGCTTGTGCATTTTGTGAATTTAGTTAGAGGGATGTCTAATACACAGACCAGTATTCACTTTCAGGCCATTCCTCTAGCCTCTGTCTTGGATTATGTAAATTTAACATACAATGCAGTTGAATATGAACTGTATCTTAAATAGAATTGAATCCAAACTATAAATCGCAGACAGTGGAAACCGAGGCAAAGAGTACATCATTTGCAGACTGCCATATCAACTGTACGCAAAGTGAAAGTGTATGTCGGACGTTGATGATGATGAGCTTGTCTTTTCACATGTCAGAGGCAGCAGCAAAGGTCACTGAACACCGAGGAGCTGTGAGGCTTTTAGGAAGGAGGAAACCACTAAATACTCCTAATCCCCGTTTATTTGCCGCATGGATGGTTAAATGCTACTCTCAGCCTCATAAAATTAAAAGCAAGTGTTCACTGAGCTGTGGCCAAGAGGCATGGATAGTAAGCTAGGAAGGGATGGAGAGGGGCGGGGTTGGGGGGCACAAAGATGATGAAGCAGGAAAGGGTGATAGGATGAGAAAGAGCATGAAGAAGGAAGTGGAATTGAGAAGCGGTGATGTGCAGCCCCAAAACATTCTTCCCCTGAATGAGCTGTCACCTGTGCCTCCTTGGCTTGGCGATCTATGGTTCACACAAGCTGCCTTTGATTAATACATCCCACCTAAATCATTGAAAGTTCCCCTTTGCTTCTTGCCCATAAAATGCAACACACAACACAAATCAGCCCCTTAAACAGCGGAGCCGGATAACAATTGGAAAATAATGCATCTTACCTGGGCCATCCCAATAAATTGTTCCTTAGAACACCCGCCCTTAAACCAAAATCAATTCATCCGCCTCCAACTTATATTAAAATTCTCAGTAATAAATCTTCCCCCAATGTTTGTTCATCTGTTTTTTGATGCATTTATATCACTTTCAGTTCTGCTCCAGTGTTTCCCCTGCCTCTACAGCGTAAAATGGAAAAATCTATTTGGGGCCAATAGAATTGTTAAAGGGGTGTTATGGGTGCCTGTTCTTGTGGAGAAAATGGGTGTCAATTTGTGTGTGTGTGTGTGTGTGTGTGTACGCACATCTGAGTGCAAGTGTATTTGTGTGTAAATGGAATCGATAAATGTGGCAGTGTGGTGAGTAGATAGCACCCTTCCCCTTGCCTCTCTGATTAACCCACACCACTGCGAACCTGACAGCTATATAACAATATTAGGTGTGTTTGAGTGGGAATGTGAGGAGAGCATGTGTGTGAGCATGTGTCCCACTGCCATTCCAAACTGTATGTGAATGTGTACTTGTAAAGTTTGTTTACGCATTTGTTACTTGTGTATATTTAATATCAGGGCTCATTGTAAGCTGATTGTATTGTCACCATACCCTACAGCAGCGTTTCTCAAATAGTGGGGCGGGCTCCCTGGAGGGCACGTTGAGATGACGGCAGGGGTGGAATAATCCTAAACTTTCTTCAAGTTTGGCCTGTTTGTTAGTGCCTTTATGCATGCTTGAACAATGCTGGCGCCAGCAACTCATACATTGGTTTATACAGATAAATAAATAAATAGTATGATCAAGTTCTCAATTTTATTTTATTTTGGGGGAGAGGGGGGAACAGCAGAAAATAATTGAGAACCACTGCCTTAAAACGATGCATAGGACCTTTTCCTGCAGCCTGTCTCCAACAGCATCTGTTCTTTCATTTTTAGGTTTTGTGAACTTTTAGCACAGTTATGAATTGTTTGTTTGCCAAGGGACCAAAATATAATTTGATCCTATATAAGCAAGGTAAAAGGACATCTGACCTGAAGTGCCTCGGATTTGCTCCTGCACTCGTGTAGAAGATGAGTCCCTGTGTAACGGATGCCAGTGTGATGCTGTGCAAGTGTACGTTGGTAAACCTCACTCCCTCTGCCTTGAGAGCTGCGCTGAACACGCGGTCGACACGGCTTATGGCCGTGTGGTCAGCGCTATCGCCTCCCATTGCGAAGGTCCTGTGTTCGAGCCCCGGTTCGGGCGGTGCGAAACAGGGTGGGTTACACCTGCAGGTGTGCATCATTCCTCCTGGTACATTAAACTGTTCAAATTGAGATATCATTTCCAAGACCTACTTGAAAGCATTAAAGATAACTAATCAAAAGCAACAAAAGCTTTCAAAACTTACAGCTGTCGGGTTTTGTTTTAAATCATGAATGTTTTCCTGTACTGCGGTACGGCAGTGTCGCCAATGTAGTGTCATGATGGCAGAACATGGCGTGGATCCACACATTTTAAAACACAACAAAACTTCACATTCTCTTTGACGGAGATGGGCTGGTTTTCCGACTCCTTAAATTCAACTAACTTTTCAGTGATCTGCTAGTACCACCCCTTAAAATTGCCATTTTGCAGACATTGCAAGTGGCTATTGGACCAGTTCCACTTACATTGCAGAGTTTTGTTGAGTTACTACAAAAAAAGCACTTTATGGCAGCTGTCGTAGAGATTTGGTGGACTCATCCTCCTGTCTCAATCAATAAAAATAAGCGCTGTCTTAGGGCCTTATTGCACACCTTTATGATACTTTAAAGTCTTAACATTTTTTTTTCTCCAAACTCTGCTATACTATTTTGAGTGTAATAATAGTCCTAAAACAACCACAAACCAAAAAGAAACATGGTGTTATGTAGGGATCCGTCATTTGGTAGCGCAGTGGGTCACATAGCTGACTTTCTTGCAGCTGGTGTGGTATCTGTTCCCACTCAATGACCATTTCACAACTGCCTTGCAGTCATGGCGATCAGTTCCGAGTGTAGTAAGGTGATTTTATGTAGCCTAACATCAAAAGTGCAGTATTGTCTTTCAGCATGCTTGCTAGAAAGTCTCCAGAGAACATCTTTTAGTAACCATCATATGTCGGAATGTGACCCAGTAATGAAAAAGACTGTAAGAATTCAAATAGCAGAACTTACACCATTGTGTCATTCTTTGGGTGATCAGTGAATGATTTGCCAGTACTAAAAAACTAAATGTGTGCTGATGCTGGTGCTTTAAAAAGAATTTGCTACAATCGATTCATGGTAATTAATTATGCTAATTGAGCGGCCTGAAAACAGATGTCGGAAGTGCCCTCCTGCTCATCCCTCGCTAAAACTGGGCATTTAATTACAGACGCTGTTAGTTTCTAATTTAATTTAAAAATAACTCAACATGAGTGAATATGTTTGAACTTTGGCCTATATATCCACATGCAGTCAAACTAGCAAACAGTATAGTGATTCTAAATGGTCTTTGCTTTTTGATGGTTTACTTATAGTAGGTCTACATGGTTGTAAAAGTTTTAGTTAAGAAGTCCCATCCTTGAGATGTGTATTTATGTATTTGTACTGCGATCACGCAGACTGACTTGCTATCTTTCTCAGCCCAAACCATTGTGTGTGTTTGTGTGTGTGCACAGAGAATATGTGTGTAAGTGCTTTTTGCTAGGATGGGCCAGACAGGAGGCTGCTGCTCGTTGAGCCGCATGGATTTGCTGCTAAATTTTGAACAGCTTTAAATTAAAATGTATTGCCCATTCTCGATGTATTGATCTCAGAGCCAGCTGTGTCAATATACCACCATGGCTATTTTTCCAATAACTCATAAAGATCTGCCAGCCAGGCATAAATTCATTACATAGTATGGGTTATCATTCTCCATACATTTATATACTTTTTTCCATTATTTTGTTAAAATAATACTAAGCACAGTGAAGAAACAAATGCATTTTGAACATAATGGTTTAAATATGGTTAGCGTCAGCACAAAAACACTTTTGGTTAACAAAATGACTTGAATGTGTGGTAGATGGGGATTTGTCTGAACTGTTACAGCTAAAACAAACAGAATAAATATCTAAACTTGTCTGAATTGACTCAGGATTAGCCAATTAAATGTTTATTCATACACCCTAATGCAGGGGCGTTCCAAGTGTGCCCACTGTGCGGCTTCTATGTTCTATGCGGCTTATCCTACACCCTGGACTGGTCGCCAACCAATCGCAGGGTACATATAGACATCATTCACGCTCACATTCATACCTATGGACAATTTAGAGTCACCAATTAATGTAACATGCATGTTTTTTAAATGTGGGAGTACGCGGAGAAACCCCACGCACGCACGAGAACATGCAAACTCCACACAGAGAGAACCCAGGTCTTCCCAATCTTCTTCAATTTTTTTTCACCAATGAAAAAGACAGTTTTGTCGTATAATCAGGGTCTGGATTAAACCACTAGAACCACTAGAAAACTCACATTTCTTGGAGGACTCACCCCCTTTACTTTTCACCTCCTATTCCTCCTTCCTTCTTCTCCTCTTTCCACCTCTCTTTAATCTCCCTCCACCTCCTCTCATTGTCAATACCTATCTAATTCCACTTTAGCACCAGTAATTGGCTGATGGATAGAAGCTATGGATTGGTCTCTTCCTGATGACTGCATGACATTTTTCCTCCCCAGCCCGTAGCTGGTAATACTAATAGAATTCCAAATCCGCGGCACTGGGATTCTGTCATGAGTAGGTCAACTGCTGTGTCAAGGTCCTATTGGAAAGCCAGCATCCAACATCTTAATTTAGATTTAGGCTTTCCCCCCCTCCTTCCTTGTCTATTCTTGCCTTTCTGGATGATGACCATCCCTGTGTTTCGATTACGTTGCTGTGTTCCATACAGTCACTTTACACTGTTGCAAAAGTGAGAGTAAAAGAAAGTCAGGCCTTCTGATGTATTTTTAACTAAACCATTTGCAACAATGCATCTAATCCTAACCTGTGCGTATGTGCATGCTATTGTGATGAATCTGCGGAAAAGAGGCCGGCCAAATTGGGTTGTAATGCTAATTCCGTCACCTGACTGCATAATGCAGTGCAGCAGGGAGTCGGACTGAACTTGACCCTGTTAAACCTGACCTTGGCCTCCCCCCTACTCCCTTCTCACATGAATGTGAGTGCAGGTGTCACCAAATTAAGATAATAAATCTTTCGGTCACAGCTGCCACACATTCATAAACACTGGAGGTTTGGTGAAAAATCCACTCATTCTGGGTTGGTTGTGTGGAATTGATGTTTAACAGAAGACCTGCTGCTCTTTTTACTGTATTTTTTACCATTTTTTTCCCAGAGAAAGTAAACTAGAATAGTTTGATGAATGGTCTGCGTATTTTGTCGAGCAAGCATTTCATTAACTGTGTTGACTGCAGTGACACGTTAAATGAAGCTCATCATTGGGGTGTTTTGTGAGCAGCCATCGATTCTGTTAACTGTAGTGGCCCTTTTTAAAAACTGAATGCAGAGTTCCTTTTTCTACTTATTTTTGCAACAATGAATCCCCATTTGTGTGTAAAACAAGTCTGTGGTTCAGTCAGGTATTGTTGTGTTGTGAGCGTTCAAAGGCAGATGTGAAAGTATTATGGCCACGATGAAAAGAAAAAGTTGTAAAGTTCTGAGAAAAAAGTTATAATCTCACAAAATACTTTTTGAGCAAGTATTAGGTGGGATGGTGACCAGTCCAGTGTGTATCTCGCCTCTCGACCAAAGTCAGCTGAGATAGGCTCCAGCATATTCTTGTGATACTAGTGAGGACCAGCGGCATAGAAAATAAATGAATGAATGAAAAGGTATTAAGCGAGGCAGAGCTTTTCTTCCTGCCACTCACACACATAAACATACACACCTATAACCCACCTATAATGGAGATATGCCACCAAGACACAGAGAACGGTTCAAAAAAAGTTGTGACCAACTTAGCAAACAACAAAGTAGGAGTCACGATGCTAATTTTAAGGTAATGGTGATCAATGAAGCCGAGTCATCAATCAACTGTTAAGCTGCTAAGAAATACGTTCTTTGTTTTTTCAATCTACCGCTTGTTATGTCACTGATTAATATAAATTCAAAAGATGTGCATATTTCTTTGTGTTTGATTTTGTTTTTTTTATGAAAATAGTTCTTGAAAAAGAGTCAGGAGATCGGGAAGATCTGCGTTCGAATCTCCGTTGGGCATCTCTGTGCGTGGCTTTTCTCCGGGTACTCCGGTTTCCTTCCACATTCCAAAAACATGCATGTTAGGTTATTTGGCGACTCTGAATTGTCCATAGGTATGAATGTGAGAGAGAATTGTTGTTTGTCTATATGTGCCCTGCGATTGGCTGGCGACCCGTCCAGGGTGTACCCCGCCTGTCGCCCGAAGTCAGCTGGGATAGGCTCCAGCATACCCGTGACCCTAGTGAGGATAAGCGGCATGGAAGATGAATGGATGGATGGATGGATGGATGGATGGTATTAGGACTTTATTTTGTTTAATATTCTAATGTCATTGTTGTAATCTTGTAAGCGTTTTTCTGATCATGACTTTGTTCTTGCAAGTCAAAGACTTTATTGTCGTAGTATTAACATGTGCAGCCTAATAGTTATACTGAATTATATATTATTTACGAATTATATACGAATACCAATTTGTGTACAATAGATCAGAACTGTCAAGTTTGATTACATCAATAAGAAATAATAATGAAAGTTGAGCACAAACAGGTAACAACTTATTCTTTAGCTCAGCTATTCATCTGAAGTCAAGAGTAGCATTTGTTTATTTTAGCTTGGTGTCCGAGGGTGGGGTTACAAGACTGTGCGGAATGTCCCTTTAAATTATTCAAAGCCCAATCAGGTGTCTTTTTTCTCCACTGATCTAAAGATGGCTATCAGAGGTCATTCATTCTTCCTTTACAGGGTCACCTTTCCCCACTTTGCCTTTTACCACTGATACATGTGCCACTTCCGCTCCCTATCTCTTTCCCTAATGTTAAATAGGACAATGTCCTGGTCACCGTATGTACGACAGCATGCATGCGGACGTGTAGAAACAAAGCGGCTGTGCATACACACACACACACACACACTAAATAATCACATACCCATGTTGCCGTGGACCATGCGTTGATCTGTATTGTGTGTTTATAAGGACATTGTTCATTCTTCTCCTGTGTTACCGTGTATCTGAATAGCCACTGACCTTCTCCCACAGCGCAAGGATGTGCGGCATTACTGCTCGTCGTGCAACTTGCATTGGTGCGCTTACAACAATACAGTTGACTATAGGGGCTCGAATAGAGAAGGGAATTAGGTAAGAATAAATGTAATCATTGATTGGCTTCTTGCCCTTGGATATTTTAGATAAATATGTTGCTAGAGCTAAACTTGTGCACACTGAACTCTGTTTTTGTATCCATGTACACATTTTTAGTGATCTGCTTGCTGTCATGTGTGAGTGCATTTTGCCCCCTGACTGTGGATGTGCGTGTGTGTGTGTGAGCATCTACTAGTACAGTGTGGCTGTGCATGCTCACCACCGGGGGCTTGTTGTCAGAGCTTTTCTCGACTGGCCAATTAATTATGATGGCCTACTTATGATGTGTAATAAGATGATTTATTAGTAAACACACACACAGAGCACAGGTAGCGGCACTTATGTTCTCTCTGGTCTAAGATGATACACTGGGCCGAGCTCACAAAGCCCCCTCTCTGCCTGTGTCCTGTTAGATCCCAGTGAAGATTACTGTGAAAAGTCAACTTTGTAGGCTGTTGGTGAAACATATAGGGAACTCTGTTATGGCCAATTTTCTCTATTTTTGAAGGCAGGGTTATTAAACTGGCAGACACCAAATCCGGCCCGTGAATAACATTAGACCGGTCAGCAGGAGTACTGGTCCATGAGCAGGTTCTAACCGTGCCACAAAAACCTTCAAAAGCAATAGAAGAAAAATGAATTGACACTCACCCTTTCAACATTAACAAGCTTTCTCTCTGGAGCTGCTAAAAAACTTCCCCGGTCAAGGAGACAAGAAAGCAAAATTCAACCGGCATTATGACAGCAGCTTCCAGGCTTGCTAACGCGCTAAACCACTTGTGTGTTGTTGTCGATGTTCTGTCACTTTGGATTAAAGGCACTGTCCAAAACTTTCCACAATGGCATTGGAGAAATTGTTGCTCTTGCCATCAAACAACTTGTGGGATTGACCACCACTGTATGGCAAAAACATCCTGCGACTATCACTGATGCACATCAAACCACGCTATTATCAGTTCTCTGGAAAACAAACTTCATTGACAAACTCCAATTATTTATGCATTGTGTATAGTGTTTTATTGAGATATTTTGCTGTTCTTTGTTTAATAAGTCAATTTTGTATTATGGGCATTTGCTTCCGTTTTAATTTCTGACTTGAGGGAAGTATTTTTGATACAAAAGTTTTATTTTTTGAAGGGCACAGGTGTCACTTCTGTCTTTCTCTGAGCAAACTTTTAAAATTACAATTACAATTACACCGTTGATGTATGAAAATAGCCACCCAAAAGTGTGTGTCTGTATGTGTGCAGTGCATTGCAAAACAATGGACACGGTAGTGAGAAGAGCCATTTGTTTTCTTTGGCTATCTGTCTAACTAGCTGGGTGGGTGTCCTATTTCTGGATGACACACACACACACACACACAAAAACCTCATGCCCCCTCCGCCATACGTTGCGGGACATAATTTATGATGGCACGGTAACATATAGACTTTTCATCACTCAGTGGCAGCAGACTCTGTCCACTCGATGTTACCTTATTGTCTACCCCTCCTCTTTTGCCTCCTCTATTATTGTTTTCCTTCATACTACTTTGTGCTCAATCTTGAAACTTTATTTACGTTTTTAATATCAAAGCAAGCACTCTGTATCAGTCTTTCAGACATGATATCCCTTAACAAGCACCCAAGTGGTTTTGAATCACATCCGATCCAATGTGCTCACCGTAGCTGATGTCAGAGGTCACATTGGTGATTGTTTTTGGTCAGCCTATACTTTTTTTTTCCCCCCTCATGAATGAATTGAATCTCCTCAGCTAGTGACTTGTACATGTGTATGGAAATATTTCATGTTTATCAGGGTGCCTGTGTGTGCATGTGTGTGGTCAATGCACGGCGACGTATGCTTAATGACACGAATCACTTAAGAAGGCGACCCACAGTCCATGTACGCTGTGTTCCACACTTCACTTACATTCCACCACGCTCTCTCTGTAACTATTGATGCTACTTTGTCCTCGTGATGAAGCAAGTGGGCTGTTGTCGGGTCGATGTGTGTCATTGTTTTATTGATGCAAGAAGAGACCCTTGAGGCCCGCAGCCTTCTACTCCCCTGTAAGCAATAAATCTATGGTCGGCAGTTGTCTGTGTGCTGGCCCAAACGTATAGCCTCTCTCACATGCACGTGCAGTACATTAATACATTGAAGAACTTTTAGAAATACAGTGAATCTAAAACTCAGTGTATAGTTTCTTTGAAAAATGAATACATCTGTCAGATAAAAAAAAATAAAGAAAATACAAATGCACAATTACAAGTAGTATGCATACTATAAAACACACTTTGCTGAGGCATCTTGTGCTTTAATACCAGTATTCAGTCTTATGTCAGTCTTGACTTTGCAATATGTGCCCACTCTTCCTTACTGTTTCGCACTTGTACAGTTGACCTCTGCTCTCTGTACTGCACACTGCGGCGTGATCACAGTAATTAAACCACACATCTTTGTGTGCAGGAAGCAATGGATTTTAAAGTAGTGGATTACTTTGGAGTATTCCTATAGATTTTTTATTATGAAAGGTGAAAGGTATCATACACAACAGGCAAGGAGCGATCGCATTACAGCCATTCTATGACTCGGCTACGGTGTGCACATGTTTGTGTTGACTGATAGAAACACTGGATTTATGGATTTGAAAACTTTCTTTTTTTTCTGTTGAAGGTATGAATTTGTTGATTTGGATGCACACTTGGGCTTTTTGGCATGCTGAAAAAGGAAATTCCTCTGCATTTTCTGCTTTCTAGTAGACCTGCGAAGGTTTTGTGTCAATATTGACTGCTTGGATGTGTCCTTAAGTCCCTCCACCTTGGAGAAGTAGCAGTTCTAGCTGAAGAAAAACAACCGTAAAGCATAATGTCACCGTCACCACCATGCTTCCCTGTGACGATGATGTTGTTTTGGTGATAAACAATGATGTTAGTGCATTTTTTAAAATCACACCATAACCCTATTCTTGTTGCCAAATCTGGGTGAATAAATAGCTGTGTGCATTCACGGTCTATTCCTTACTCTTACTGTATCATCTGCAGAGCTCTATATATTTTGTGCTGTATGATACAAGATGAAAGATTTCTAATGCCACATTTGAACAATTTCTTTCATAAATTTTTTTCGTTTTGCACTCTTGTGTTGATTTTATCCATGAATCATTTAATTCCCTTCAGTCTGCCAGTAGAGGCCACTCACAGCATTCAGTACAGACAGCCCATTCAAACACGCTCCCTCACACACACACACACACACACACACACACACACACACACACACACACATACACACATACACACAGAGGCGACAGCTGCCGGTTACAAAGTGCGCTCACAGGAGGTGGCAAAAGAAAAAGAAGGCAAAAAGCAGGCATGAGAAGGAAACATGAGGGCTAATATGAGGTGATGGACACATCACAGCTGATGATGTGCGCTGTTTTGTTTGTTCCTATTTATTCCTCAACTCAGATTTTTTTGTTTCTGACAGGAGAAAACGGGTGAGAAATTGGAATTGACACCCATTCGGTTTCTTGCGTGTGTGTGGAGTGAGCAGCAGATTTACCACCGCTTCACAGCACGCAATGAATTTACTCATAACCATAATCAACGGCCGTAACATTATAGGAATATCTGCACAATTTTGGACCCAGTATATGTATATGTCTATTATTGTTGTTTGGCGTTGCTGACAATTCTAAAAGATCCAGAATATTAGAAACAACCTTCATGATACAGCGCAGTTTTACAACTCATTATTTTTTTTTCCCCGAAAATGTATATATATAAAAAACACAATAATAATTGGTCTTGTATTGGATCTGATTAGATTGTGAAAGTATATCTAATGTTATAGCAGGCAGTCTATTATATTGTGTTGAAATTACACACTTTTAGGTAAATTGTTCCATCCTCTTAATTTTTAGCTGAAGCACATTTGCCCTCCACGAGTCTGAGTCCCTGCTCACAACCAATGCAGAGTTTAACTGGGAGTGTGTGAGTGTAATCTGTAGGTTTAAAGGGGAAGTCACAGAGGGAAGTTAATGAAATCAACTTAATCCTACTTTGCGGTTCTCTCCCTAAGCTGAAATCTTTCTTCTTTTTACAGTTCACATCCACCTCTCTCTCTTGCGCTCTTTCTCTTTCCCTTTTCCTCTACTTCAGATTCACTAATTGTTTCATCTTAAGCATGGAAAGGAGACGCCGAATCAATACGTCTCCTCTGTAGAAGCTGAGCGGAGGTAGAAGGGGAGGCTGAGGAGAGGGTGAAGGGGAGGGTTGCCCTAAAGAGGCCGTCTTAATGCTAGAAGCCCTCACGGCTCACTTGCTGGCCTCTGAAGATATTGTCACCTGGTGCTTGTGCACAGCTTTTGCTCTGACCACACAAAACTAACCAATGACAAACAGAGAGGGCCTGATTTATAGATTCACATTTACACAGAACAGAAGCTTTCAGGGCAAGACACATGATCCACACCATTTTCGGTCATGCATTGTGTTTCAAGTGTGTAATTTATGTGTAAACAGAGCGCAAACTAGTCTTCACACTTTTCAGGCATAACATAAATAAATGACATGCATTGCCACGGCGGGACAATGCGGAGGCAAAATACGAGAGTAAATGCTGCTTTACCACTGCCCGCCGGCATGCACAGTACAGAAGTGCTGAAATCCAGGAAGCCCCTGAGGTGCCAGCTCTTATTCCTGGTATAGTATTTGAATGGCATTCACATCCTCTTCTGAATGTGGTGCGAATTTCAAAACGTTTTCATTCTGGCTGGTTCTGCTTGATTCGTGCTGATTTGTGATTAGTGTGACGGGGGCTTCAGCAAAGAACTGCAGAGTCAATTGCTGATGATGTCACAGACGGGCAACAGAACTGGGGACACTGACTTCCATGCTAAAACGATGCTAATAGGAATGTTTTGTCATTAAATACTTTACGAACAGCGCTGGACTCATGCAATGTATTAATTGCAATTTATTGCAATGTAACACAAGCAGTGGAGGCAGATGGCCATCCCACACAGTCCTCGTTTTCTTTGAAGTTTTTCCTGGCCTCTGTTGTTGAAGTGCTCTCTCATGTGGAGTTTCATTGATGAGCCTGTTTTGTGACATGCTTCATGTGTAAACTGCCTCAGGTGCCTTGGTACCTTGGCGTCATAGGAACGAAATTGACTTCACTAGTACCGGCTTGGCTCAGCTGTACTGGTCTTGGCTTTGGGATGGTCAGCTTTCCACTTCTAACTTGTATCCCCGGAAACTCTCAAAACCACTCGACAATGAATGCATTACACTTAATGAGACAGGAACTAGAAATGATACCTTGGAAATGCATAAACAGCAGGTAGAGCCATGCTGAGCCAAGTAGATACCATGTAAAGGAAAAAGGCCTACACATTGTATTGGGAGAGCTTGAACCTTCCATTTTCAACAGTGTAGTGGGGATGTGAAAGAAACAAAAACATACTAGAAGATGCAGAAGCCTGACCTTTGTGAGGCAGAAAGGACACTGAGATTTTTGGGAGATTAAAATGTCAATATTCTTTTGGTCATATTCCTT